>NW_003315098.1:0-442984 GCF_000151125.1 Trichophyton benhamiae CBS 112371 | reverse complement strand
TTTAGAAGAATAGTAATCCGACAGTGTTCCGAAGCTACATATTTCCGGTATGGTCTCGACAAGTAACTACAGACAGACCAAGCCCACCCACCAGTTACAACTACCATCGCTGCCCACAACATCATCATTGTCAACAATTACAGCTGTAGCCGGCATCAATTCCCACAAGTACTCGGCTGAGCCGATTCTAATCTAATGGATGTCCACTGGTCAAGCTGTATGAGGGTATTTAACTGAATTTTCCATGGAGATACTGTAGCGGCAATTTATCGGTACAGTCTATGCTATCTTCCATCTACCAGAATGCGCTGTACGCGTTTGACAGACCGTCGCTGTCGCATACAATGCAAGAAAATGAAGAGCTAATGAATATTCATTCTTATTTATTAGGCCAATCTACCTTCACAAAGCAGGATACATGCGGCCTTCCGATGACAGACCCTTTGATCCGTTACTGCGCGCAAGTTTGCGCTACCTTCCACCATACGGCTCGGCCTCTATAAAGCCTTGGTTTGGCCTTAAGATTGCTTTCTTACCAAGTTCTCGAAAGGAAAAATGGAGTTAGACATGCCTACAGCCGACAAATCCACGCCATCGCGTAATATACGGACGTATGGTAAACAGGCGCGCAGTGGGGGAAGCAGGTTTCTGGAGCGCGTTCCTAGTGACGTGAATAAGGCTCACGGAAAAGCAAATGACTCCCCGTTGGCAAAAAGAGGGCAGGCCCTGGAGACTAGGAAAAGTGATACCCGAGATATGGGATCCTCGACAGCTATGCGCAATGCTGCATCACCCACAATGCCGTGTACACCCAAGGAGAAAAAGGAATTTGACATATATGATGTTCAGCTGTCCGACGAGGACCGTCAAAGCCGCTCTCAGCCATGGCTTAAACGAAGGAAACTGAACACGCCCAAGGCTGTCTGGCGGTCAGAGGAACTCGATCAGGCTGCACCAAAGAACACCCCGCCCAGGAAAGCGATCACCTATGGCACTGCCAGTACCCGTGGAAGCAAAGATGCGGCGTCTCATCCTATAAAAGAGAAGAAACTTCCTGAGGTGGAAGTAGTCATCCGCTCCCCGGCCAAGCCTAGACAGGATGTTAAGACACGTACCTCGAAACAGAAACTGGAGCGACCTCCCTCTAGATCGGCAATGCAAGGTGGTGCTAGCAGTACCTCAACGAATGCGCAGTTTGTAGCTGCAAGTTCGCGAGATCTTCCAGTACGGGAACGACGACTAACCACGCCACCGAAAAAGGTGCCGCGATTGACAAAGTCTTTCTCTACGGGTACCGACCGACTGAGGAATACCTATGGCCGTTTTGGTATTGGAGTTGGCGGGGGGCGTGATAGCCCTGCAAAGACGATCACACCTACTGCGGAACGAAAACGGATAGTTGATGCATTAGGCGGTAGACAGACGGCAGATTCTTCGAGTGATTTGTCGGGTGACGAGGGATCTGTTAGGGACCAGATGTCTCGGGCGAATTCTCATAGCCCAGTACGGTCCGCTGACCAGCGATTTACAGTTGATACCGTGCCATCAGACGATACAGGAGCTACCCGTTCTAAAGGTCAAAAACAGAACAGCATCCATCAAGCAGTCGCAAGCGGGCTAAAGGCGACCTATTCTCGACAACGATCTTTTCTGAACGAAATGGACACCATAGAGGAAATAGGTGGTAACCTGTTTGATTCCGGGTTTCCTCCGCCCGATTCGATGGCAAGCAAAATAAGTGGCTCTTCAAGCCAGCCACCATTGGGCCTGGCGCGCCAAACATCCGCACTTTCGGCCTGCTTGGAAGAAGAAAGTATAAGCGGCCCTAGTACTATACGGAGTATTCATGAACTCCGTCGTTCCGGAGATAATGCAAGATATCATGCCATGATCGACACCATATTCGAAGATATTGAAGACAAAACAGCTTCTATATCCAGACAGCGTAGCGGTATGGTTCAGTTATGCACGAAGCTCTTTGACGCTCAGTTTTCGCAACGCTTCCTAAGCAATGCCTTAGAGAAGCGATTTGCTAAGATAAAGCGCAGAGAATTTGATCTCGTTTGCGGTTATCTTACTACTTGCGTCTATGCTTTATTGTTAAGCTCTGGCTCGATATCACCGATGACGTTACAAGATTGTTGGGCACAGATCCTTGCAGTGGCTCCATCCTTACTCAAAGATAAAAGCATGATTGAACTCGCCAAGCGGAAGGACTTGAAGATGACGAAGGCTGGCAAGGCGGATATCCAGGATATTTGCGGCAAGTTAGCATCAAGCAAGATCTGGAGTAGCCAAACGCCCTCTGTTATAACACCCCAAATACTGACGCTTCGTTGTCTCGAATTATCTGTCCGCAAACTCCGCGAGACGGGTAACTCTATGGAAACCATGCCTGTTTCGATTTTGCGCCAAGTTATCCATATTCTGATACAGCATGCGTTGATAGAAGATATCCAGGGAGCAGGCCCAGATGAACTTCTTATTCTTGAACTTACACTTTCAATCTTAGAGTCATATACCATACACACCATATCCTTAAACGAGGAACAACAAGAGGCACTAAAACCCCTTTCAAAATTGGGTCACTTGTTATCGATTTTAGGGCATCAGCAAGACGTTCGATGCAGGCAGATACAAATTCTTGAAATCCGACTAATCCTCAACGTTACCAACAACAATCCCACCCTCTGTGAGGAATTTTCTACCCCCAAGTTCATCGAAGCGCTCGCTCACATTGTCATTTCCAATTTTCAATCCGTTGGAGACGAAACCACGGGGCCTCACAAAGAATCATTGCTGGATACAGTGATATTGGCACTTGGGGCCCTGATAAACCTTACTGAATGGAGCAGCGCAGCTCGACATGTTTTGTTTGAATCACGTGTAGATAATACTACGTTGATTGACAGACTTATTCCACTATTTACCAATGGTTTAGAAGCCATAGCAGAGGTGAGTATTTACCTTAGTTTTCAAGGCGGAACTAGTGTTCTTTTGGAAATTCTCACGTTGACACACTTTTTCTAGGCTGATTCTGTGGTCCAAACGCACTCCAACGTTGCATTTGGTTATTTATCCGTCCTACTTTGTACTGCTTCTCTTGATGACGAGGCACGTTCTTATCTACGCTCGACCATACAGTCCCGTACTTTTGAGCGTCTTCTAGGCACAGTGGAGGAATTCCTTCATTATCACCGGAAAGTGGAGGACGAGCTTCATGACGCTAGAGGGGATGCGGAAGATGCAATGACAGGATTCACCTCTAGACTTCAAGGGATCGTTGATCGCATACGGAATGCCGACAGAGCTTGAAACCAGGGACGGGTGATGCTAACAACATCATGAACTATGTGATATAGACTATATCAATTTTTGTTAAATACTCTTACTTTTATATCCTTTGATACCTCTGGGAATTGGCATGCAACCAAATTCAAATATGGTTCCTTTGTGGCATAGAGCCACCGCATCTAGTGCATGTTCAGCCTCCGTAGCAATCCGTGTAGCGAATACACCGTTTGGCATGGGCTCCATAGATTATGTATTTCAAACTTCAAGTACCTCTAAAGAATAGTACTGACAAGTAGATGTAGCCAAGTAGCTTGGGTAAATTGAAGGGTAGAATGATGAAAAGGAGCTATAGTTTTCAAAAGGCATTATTTAAAGTCATTATGGTTTATTCAACATAAGTACGAGAATTGCCATTATAGAACAGTCGCAGCTTACCAACTGCTAAAACCCTACATCTATCTACACTGTGTATTGAACATGTCGAAAACTGCAGCGAGAAACCGAATCAGATACCCCACGCTGCCTCTTGTCGGGCCGTTCCGCAACTCGCCAAGCCAAGAGCAACCTTGGAGGCTTCGAAATGAATGGGCAACTTCTTCGTGGTCATTCTCTTTCTAAATTGAAATAGAGATAACAAACGAAAGGTTGAGTTGACCAGCCCGCAAAAAGAGCCACAGTGAAAACAAGTGGCAAATAGAGCTCGACCTGCATTGATATTGAATTCGGACGAATAGGAAATGCGACAACAAGCCTGACAGTCAGAAAGATTACGTTGCTGACTTCTTCTTGCGTACCGCACCGTATTCAGTGTAATGTTACGGAGTACAACCGAGAGAAACCTGAGCCATCCGTCATAAAGTCCCGGGATCTCAGCCTTTGCACATCTCCTGCCCTGCCTGTCCAGCGAGATGCGCAACTGTGGAAATCCCGGCATTTGGTTGAGGCTGTTGCTCGTTTATCGGACGAACCTCGGGATAGCCAAAAGTGTTTGGCTGACTAATCAATACCAAAACATCACATGATCGGAACTTCCGAAGGGTCACGTGGAAGGACTGCCAAACAAATCGTAGGATCAAAAATATTGGTTCGTTGATTCCATGTTGTCCAGGTACCGAGCTTGGTTCTTTTAAGCATATCCAAGGCATTCAAAGCTCTTGGTGGTGATGTGGAAATGATGATGATGGTTGCTTGATTTACTCTAAACTAGTGTCCAGGACAGCCAAAAGATCACCAGAAGCTCTAAAGCATGAAGACAACATCAAGCATTAAGCATCAAATAGGGTAATCTTTGAAGAAAGTTGATCCTCGAATATATTGGTAGCATATGTGCTGATGACACAAGGCGCTCCTTGGAAGATATCTCCACGAATTTGAAGTTAAAGCAAGCAATAACCAAGAGTGGTAGAGTAGCATCATTCTGTCTCAGATGCCTGCAAGGCGTTTGAAGTGTAATTAGATTTCCCACGGCCCTTACCGACGGAGTGAGGGTGTCTTACCAACGACTGCCTTTAAACGTTCAGGGTGGAAAATTTTCTAACGGCTAAATTTGACTAGAGTCCGGGAAGCTCCGTGGGATAATAAACAGATAGTTAAAGTTCCGCTTTCTCCGAACACATATCCGAATAGAAGTTAAGAACCAGCGGGACCCCCTATATGTCGCATGTCAGGCACCTAATCTTTAGTGTTTCCGGGTTCGCGGAAAGAGGGGCGCCAGCGCTGACGAATATATATCTTTCTTGAATAATATGACTGCAAGGGGAAGGAGGAAAGGGGAATTGGAGTGCAGATATCTGGCTGCTTAAATAATGGGTCGTTGGGATGGATGCAAAGAGGCAGCTGGTCCACATCAGGGTGTGATGTTTAGCAGGTGTACGGAGTCGTAGTTAAAATGTTAGCATGATTCGGAGATGGAAGTTGTGGTGGAGATTCTTTTCTGCCTAACAGCCGGTAAGCTGGCGAGAGTGGGAGCTCCATGACGAAGAAGTGGAAGGATGTCGCGTGGCCTTTTTCTCCGAACGAAGCCAATTCTGGACAGGAGGAGAGGGAGCATATCATAATAATACCCCCTTTAAGGGTGAAGTATGTAGCTGATATAGTGTAGTTAACTTATGCCGCCCCACAGCCTATCCCTAATTGCAACGACAACTCGAGTAAAAGGCGGAGGAGAACCCCAGCCATGCCTTGGTCTGGAGGTCGAGCGGAAGAAAGCAGCCCATCCCACTGCTGCGTTCTCAGTACGTAGTAGCTTATTATTACTGGAGATGAGGGCGTCCGGAGAGTGCGCATCTCAGCATCCCACGGGTGTCTGGGTATATCCTGTGGCTGACCTAAGGCCTCAAGCGCCAACACGGTCGAGAAGGCGGTGGCAAACGCCCTGTGAGTTCACATGTCCGTCGAATGGGAGAATAGACAGCTTGGACCAGGGCCATGGCGAGCCGTGTCGTCCAAAGACAGAGCAGCGAATAGAAGGTCAATAACGCAAACTCGAAGATGCGCGGCGCAAGAAGAGCAAAGGCCGAGGATGGAGCCAGAGCTGGAGAAAGAAGTGCTCACGTGAGGCGGCTGAAGCGTCCTAAAGCAGCAGGTCGAACGTCGCCTCTTCTTTTACTCGCATCCACGGTTGGCCAGCAGCTCCATCCCTTGGTTACGCTTCACAGCCACTCTCCCACTGCCTCAGCGGGATAAGGATGAGCAGAAGGGATAGGGATAAGACAGACAGATGGATGCACGACGGTGCTTCCGGCTGCTGGACGGCCGTCGCGCAGTGCGGATACGACAGATCACCTTGCAATAATACGCCACCGGTCTTGCACCTGCACTGTTCACGAAACAAACCTGACTAAAGACAGGCACCAGAAGCCAAAACGAACGAACTCGCAGGAAGGCAAAGAGACGCGCAAAATAAGTCGAGGCGGATGTACGGCGGTGGATCAGGTTCTGGGGCCGTTCAGCTGACCAATGCCGATCCTTCGGGATGGCTTCTAGAAGGCGACGCGAACTTAGCTGTGTAATTATCACGCAGGGAGGAGGGGTGTATAGAGGTAACTTAGTTACACGGGTGTGTAACTGGGCATGTAACAAAGTACAAGCAAAGAGCTGCAGGCTGGAGACGAGCAGCAGGAAGCAGAGCGGGAAAGGGGGGAGGAGGGGAAGAGGAAAGGATGCGAGAGGTCGAGGCATGTCCATCCCAAGCACAAGTTATGACAAGTTTACTGATGAGCGCTGGCTAGAGGATTTTAGATTTCCAGGCGTTTGTCTACTGGGCTCGATCTATCGGTTTATTTAGATCTCATCTGATCCGAGCATCTGGGAACAGGTCAAAGCAGGATTTTTCTTTTATTTTTTTGGTTGTCCATGAAAGAAGGCGGCGGCCAAGGCTCTGCGATGTATGTACCTACCAATGGAAGAATGGAAGCAAAAAGACACGGGAGAGAAAAGTAAGGTGAGAGGAATGAGGAAATACGGCTAGAGGGTCGCCAGCTTGACGGGCGTTTCAAGAGCTCCCTGTATCCCTGTGCAGGCTATTTCAAACTGGACTGACCGGTAGATAGATCACAGAAGCAACGAGGCGTGGAAGAAAAGGATAGCAGCGCTTCAAAATGAGAAGCCAGGGAAAAGCGAGAGGCAGAGGGAGCATGCCAGGGCCCAGGACGGCATCACCCGGGGGGGAGGGGGCCTAGGAGAGCCTCGGCGGTCTCGTCTCAGGCGGCAGAGCGAAGCAAACAAGACGCTATGCATGCCTTAAACTCTTGCTGCTCATCCTTAAAACGGTGGCCAGCCCGCGGAGTTTCTTGGTGCTGGCCTTGACCTGCTTTGCAAAAAGGGCCCAGACGCCGGGTTTTTTTCACGTGGAATATTACGGGGTTGGGCTGTCCATGTATTCCGCTGGTATAAGGCCGCCATCCGGTATCCAAACGGCCAGGGGCCCGCGAGCGAACTCCACGCTCCGTCAGGTCGACCGCTTCCTCGCTGGTGCCAGAAATAAGTGCCGCAGGGGGGAAGGGGGGAAGGGGTTGAAGAAGGGGGCTGTCCGACAGGGACGCACTATACTTGGTCTGAAAGAAGGGGAGTACGTACGGAGTATTAATCTATACAAAGCAGACAAGTGGCATGCCCGCCATCGCCGCAGGCCGTGAGTTGATGATACAGCCAGGACGAACTCAACGTCATCTCGAGATGCAAGCTTTCCCAGCATCCTGGCTAGATCGCAGAAGCCAAAAGCAAGCATAAAAAGGCCAGAAGCAGCTACCAGAAGGATCTTCCCAGCCTTTATTTCGAAGACGTTATATAAAGCCGCTGCCGCCAGTAGTTAGTCCTCTTGAGTATAATATCTAGTTGGCCTATATCTCGCCGGCTTCGTCCTGCTTTCTTTTCTTCTTCGTCTGCTTCCCCGTCCCTTTTGCCTGGAACCGCAAATACGAAGCAGAGACTCGACCGAGCTCGAGATCCAGACACAAACCTTAACAAGAAAAATATCTCGTCCTGCTTTTCCTCTCTCTCTCTCTCTCTTCTCTTCTTCTTATTCTCTTCTTCGCCTTCTCTGCTTCTTCTTTATCTCCATCTGCGCCTTTATCCTCCCTGCTGTCCATCCTCAGAGTGCAGCTGTCTGCTACTGATTCCACCATCACCATGGTCGCTACCAAACAACGCAAGGTCGCCATAGTGGGCAGTCGGGCCGTTGGTGAGTGAACCCAACTCCAGAGACAAGAGACAATAGACAACAGACAAGAGACAACAGACTTGATATAGAAGAATGGACAGACAAAAGACAAGAGACACGATGGCTAACTGATGGCAGGCAAATCGTCGCTGACCGTCCGCTTCGTCGAGGGCACCTTTGTCGAGAACTACTACCCGACGATCGAGAACACCTTCAACCGCACCATCAAGCACAAGGGCCAGGACTACATGACCGAGATCGTCGACACGGCGGGCCAGGACGAGTACAGCATCCTCAACTCGAAGCACTTCATCGGTATCCATGGCTACATGATCGTCTACTCTGTCGCCTCCAGACAGTCCTTTGAGATGGTCACCGTCATCCGCGACAAGATCCTCAACCACCTCGTGCGTCTTTCTTCGTCTTCTCTTTGTATCTTTCTAGCGGTTATAGAGATAGTGTATGCTAACAGCTTCTAGGGCCAGGACTGGGTTCCTCTCGTGCTCGTCGGCAACAAGTGCGATCTCCCCGCAGACGTGCGAACGGTCTCTGCGGAAGAAGGCAAGAAGTTGGCCGAGAGCTTCAACTGCGCCTGGGTCGAAGCCAGCGCCCGCAACGACACAAACGTCTCGTCCACCTTTGAGCTGATGATTGCTGAGATCGAGAAGTCCCAGACGCCCAGCGAACCAGCGAACAATGGCAAGTGTCTCGTCATGTAGACCTCTCCGCGGGTCCTCTCCAATCTTCCGACGTTCGCCTTGCACTGCCGTTGCTTTCCTTTCCGTTTTTACTTGCTTTGTCTGGGGATGGTCAGGGTCATACACGATTGATGTGAGGCGGCGGATGGCTTTACGGTGCGACTTACTTGAGCTTCGGCGTGTCACCTTCCACCCCATCCTCGATCAAACGATTGAACAACGAACAAACAAATCCAACCCGTCAATTAAACCAGTGACGATCACGGCTTATCCTTGCGACCTTTTCTTACCACTCGATCGACATCTCCTCGATACGAAACTACTGGGCTCTCTATCTACTGGCTGCAACATGGTTATACCCTTTGCTTCACTTTCACAATTTCTCTTTTCTCTTTCTCTTGTCGTTGTTCCTTTTATATCTCTGCGTTGATTCTTCTTCTGTTCCTCGGGTCGGTCGGTTCGGCTTCTCTTCTTGCTTTGCTGTCTCTTCTTTTAACCCCCCCCCACCCTTTCTACTTTTTATCCCTGGCTGGATTTAATGCTTCTTTTTCTTCCCCTTTTCTCCCCCTGCCAGGGCTGGTGGCTGACGCTGATGATGACGAGCATACCCCCTTTTCCTTATTCTCTTTCCTTTTCTTCCTCTTCATCTCTTTTCCTTCGTTTCATGGGACTATGGGTTGATAGACCAGCGTTAGAACGGATTGGGGTCAAGCACTGCGTGTATGTTATTTTATGCTATTTTTTTTTTTCTCATGTTTTTCCATGCTTTCCTCATGCCTCTCTATGGTAATAACAGTAATATCTAATTATCCTCTATATCTCTTACCTACTCGTCTGATATCTATCCCGCTCATCTGTTGTCTATCCCACTATCTTTGATATCACGGAGCGGTTATCGTCTACCGCGCTTATCGACACGGCCCAAACGCCACGCCAACCGCACTTTTACCCCTCCAGTTTTCCTCGACTTTTCAATCTCTCTCTCGGCATACAAAAAAAAAAAAAAAAAAAAAAGGACCGCCAGGGCAGCGAAGAAAGAGACACTCGACAGTCTCTCAGTCGCAGTCGCTGCAGCCCATCTTTTGTCTCTGCTCCGTGTCTGCTCGCAGAGAGTCCCGTCTCTCGTTCGGCCCTCCTGGTTGTTGACGCTGTTTGCCAGCACTCACCCCGCACTGCGATAACTAAAGATAGAAAGATAGAAAAGCTGCATACGGCAGACAGGCCAAGATGCTCGACATTGCAGACCTCATCCCCGAGCGAGGAGGAGACCCGAAGAAGGTCAAGGAGAGTCAGAGAAGACGGTTTGCCTCTGAAGAGCTCGTCGACGAAGTTGTGGCCTTGTATGAGGATGCTCGCCGGAGTAGGTTGACTCGATAACTACTGAGTCATAGCTTTACTGTGTGGGCTAACGTCGTCTTCTACAGCACGGTATGAGGCTACCCAGGTCGGATCAAGGATCAATGCCGTACAAAAGGAGATTGGCATGAAGAAAAGGGTTGGTCTTCGCGAAGAAATACAATAGGGGAAATGGATGGACACGACTAACAAACGGTCAATAGAATAAAGAGGATGCAACAGACCTGCTGGCGGAAAAGGCAAAGCTAGAAGAAGAGAAGAAAGCGATCGAGGACCGAGCAGTACAGTGCGAACAGCTTCGGGACCGCCGGCTGAAGACGATCGGAAACTACGTCGACGACTCCGTCCCCGTCGACAAGAACGAGGACAACAACGCCGTCCTCCGCACCTGGGCACCGCCAGACGTCAAGGTCGAGAAGCGAGACTGTCTCTCCCACCATGAAGTGCTCTACCGGCTTGATGGCTACGACCCAGAGCGAGGAGTCAAGATCGTAGGACATAGAGGATACTGTCTGACGGGCTATGGACTGTTCCTTAATCTTGCGCTCGTCAACTACGGACTTGAGTTCCTGTTTAACAAGGGATATAAGCCCAATCAGCCACCGCATTTCATGTTGAGGAATTACATGGCCAAGACAGCGCAGTTGGAGCAGTTCGATGAGGAACTATACAAGGTTACTGAGAGCGAAGATCCAAGCACGGATAAGTATTTGATTGCTACGTCTGAGCAGCCCTTGTCTGCCTTGCACGACGGAGAGTGGATTTTGGAAAAGGAGCTTCCTATAAAGTAGGCTATGCCCTCGTATTTATTGCAGAATATTTTGTGGCTAACTCCGATAGATATGCTGGATACAGCACCTGTTACCGAAAGGAGGCTGGTGCCCACGGTAAAGACGCCTGGGGTATCTTTCGGGTCCATCAGTTCGAGAAGGTATGCATTGGAGCTCCCAAGGTACGACTATCAAGGCTAACAACCATAGATTGAGCAATTCCTGATAACGAAGCCAGAGGAGTCATGGAAGGCCTTTGATGAGATGATCGATACATCTGAAGAATTCTACAAGTCGCTCAAGATCCCTTACCAGGTCATTGCCATCGTCTCTGGTGCCCTGAACAATGCTGCGTCCAAGAAGCTGGACCTGGAAGCATGGTTCCCCTTCCAGGGAGAGTACAAGGAACTCGTCTCCTGCTCGAACTGCACCGACTATCAGACCCGCGAGCTGGACATCCGGTTCGGCTCGAAGAAGCTTACCGACGTCAAGAAGAACTACTGCCACGCTCTCAACGCCACGCTGTGTGCCACCGAGCGAGCCCTATGCTGTATCCTGGAGAACTACCAGCAGGAAGACGTAAGTTTCGCCTATTCCCTCCCCCTTTCGACCTCTTTGTGTCGTTGTTCTGACATGTCCTAGGGTATCATCGTGCCAGAGGTCCTGCGCAAGTACATCCCCGGCAACCCAGAGTTCCTCCCGTATGTCAGGGAGCTGCCCAAGGACACCACCTCGCAGAAGGTCAAGGCCAAGGGAGGAAAAGCCGATGCGGCAAAGGCGGACCTGGCCAAGGGCGTCGAGAACATGAAGGTCTAACCAATGTATTTCGCCAGACTACATACTTAGTGCCATGCTGGACAATGAACAAGTAACAAACAACTGCCAAAAAAGTACCGAAAGTATTGTTAGTCGCAGCCTGCATGAACTAGCGGCTTGTTCCTGGTCAGCAGCCAGGGGTCTCCCCCGACGCCGGGCGGAGGGAAGTAGATAAAAGACAACCAGGGCCCTTTATAGATCAAGCCATAGGCCGCGTGCAGGCCAGCGTCGCTCAAAGTAGCTTGTCTGCCCCCCTCTGCCTCTCTGCCCACCAACCGGTTCGCTCTTATGCGCGAGAGATAAGAGACAATGGGATGGCTAAGAAGCGAGCCTTTTTTAGTCAGCGGGGCCGCTTTTAGCTGGAGCAAGCAGGACTTGAGCGATAAGAGTCATCTTCATGCACGCAGCGAACAACTCACGGCGGTGCGCTGACAGCTAGCGAGCTGGCGATATAAAAAAGCCCATCAATCCCTCGTCCCGGCCTATTCTTCTTCTTCTTCTTCTTCTGCTCTCGCCATCAGCATCACCCTCAACCGCCCTCCCACCATGTCTCCTCCGACAGAGATCAGTGGCGCCGCTCGCAACCTTTTGGACCAGGTCTCTACCAGCGTGAACCTGTCTGTCTCGCCCTCAGCAGCTCGTCCCTCTCCTCTCTCCAGCTTCGATGCCCGAACAGCCAGGCAGACCTCCGTCTCCCGCCCAAAGCTGCTCAAGCCCTTCGCTACCAAGGATATCAAGGTCCTGCTGCTCGAGAATGTCAACATCACCGGCCGCAGCATGCTCTCCGAGCAGGGCTACCAGGTCGAATTCCTCAAGTCTTCGCTCCCAGAAGACCAATTGATCGAGAAAATCAGGTCAGCTCATATTTCTTATTCCTCTTTTCCCTTCTTTCTTTCTTCTTTCTTTTTTTTTTTTTTTTTTTTTTTTTTTCCTCAGTCTATCTCCGATCCCGCAAAAAAAAAACGTTCGGAGAATTTTACGGCTGACGGAACTACGGAACTACAGGGATGTGCATGTCATTGGTATCCGATCCAAGACCAAACTGACCGAGAGAGTGCTCAAGGAAGCGCACAATCTGCTGGTCATCGGATGCTTCTGTATCGGAACGAACCAGGTCGATCTACAGTATGCTGCCAACAACGGTATTGCGGTGTTTAACTCTCCATTCAGCAATTCCCGCAGCGTTGCTGAGCTGATGATTGCCGAGATCATCACCCTTG
This sequence comes from Trichophyton benhamiae CBS 112371, assembly GCF_000151125.1. Classification (NCBI taxonomy): domain Eukaryota; kingdom Fungi; phylum Ascomycota; class Eurotiomycetes; order Onygenales; family Arthrodermataceae; genus Trichophyton; species Trichophyton benhamiae. The sequence goes on along the minus strand of NW_003315098.1, from coordinate 430,170 downwards.
CTCGTCAACTGGGTGATCGATCGCTTGAAATGCACAATGGAACCTGGAACAAGCTTAGCAATAAGTGCTGGGAGGTCCGTGGGAAGGTTCTTGGTATGATCCCCCCCCCCCCCCCTTTTTTTTTTTTACTTTTTCTTCTTCGTACTGATGGTGTTTCCAAGGTATAATCGGATACGGACATATTGGCTCCCAGCTCTCTGTCCTTGCAGAGGCCATGGGCATGACGGTCATTTACTACGATGTAGTCAACCTCATGGCCATGGGGACCGCTAGACAGGTGCCTACGATGCAACAGCTGCTCAACACAGCCGACTTCGTCACCCTGCATGTTCCGGAGCTACCTGAGACTAAAAACATGTTCTCCACCCAACAGTTCGAGCAGATGAAAGATGGCAGCTATCTTCTCAACGCTAGCCGTGGGAGCGTGGTCGACATCCCTGCCCTGATCCATGCCATGCGTACGGAGAAGATCGCCGGTGCAGCCTTGGACGTGTACCCCAGCGAGCCCCGAGGTAACGGAGATTACTTCAACAAGGATCTAGCACCCTGGGCAAGTGACCTGCGAAGTCTGAAGAATATCATTCTCACCCCTCATATTGGAGGCAGCACTGAGGAGGCACAGAGTGCCATCGGCATCGAAGTCGGACAGGCTTTAATAAGATACGTCAACGAGGGAACCACCCTTGGTGCAGTTAACATGCCCGAGGTCACTCTTCGATCTTTGACTATCGACGAGCCAAACCATGCTAGAGTTATTTTCATCCACAACAACGTTCCCGGTGTGCTGCGAAAAGGTTTGCGGCCCCCCACCGTAATTTCTTTCAATTTTCTTTTACCTCAAGACTAACTTGGCTCTAGTCAACGAGATTCTCGGTGACCACAATGTTGATAAACAGATGACTGACAGCAGAGGAGATGTACGTTATTTTCTCCCTGTGTAATTACCAAACGGTCAATTGCTAACACTACGAACTTCTAGGTTGCCTACCTGATGGCTGACGTCAGCAATGTCGACTCTGAAAACATCAAAGATCTATACGACCAACTAGAGGGCCTCTCATGTATGTGCACCTAACTATTACTATTCCTTCAAAACAAGTTCCATTAACTAACGAAACATTTAGCCCGGATTATGACCCGTATCCTCTTCTAAATAAGGCATCCCTGCCCTTACAGAACAGAAGTAAAAAGAAAAAAAAGTTTCAGCATATATATTTTTTTAAAATTCATCTTCATTAATACTTCAACCTACACAGGCCGGGATTTTCATTTTCGGGCGAGGAGATTTACTGGCAAATTACTTTGAGTTGGAATTATGGATGGACGATGACGATTCTCACGGTCTCATGCATGGTTTATTTCTGTCTTTGCTACTTCTATCTGTTTATTCTTAGCTATCTTCAATTCAACATTGCCACAAACGGGCTCGACGGTTATGACGAATATCAGGATAAGCACTATACACCATCAGACGGTGACTTCATACCACCAAGTCGAGGCAAGTTGCTACTGTGTGCAGGCGGAATGAATGACGCGATAGACTTTAAGGTTGATCTTGGCAAATAAAAGTAGCCAATTATATAATGAGCCATACACATCAAACTCTATATCTCTCCAATAAAATAGCTGCTAACGTTTTAACTACTGGGGCAATCGCATCAGAACCTTATTGCACTTATAGATATAAAAGTGCTCGACCCAGGCAAGTTGTCCGCCTCTCGAGGCAACAAGCTCTGCAGAAAGCTCAAAGCAAGGGATGAACGAGACTATTTATATCTCACTGAATGTGTGATAATTCATTTACCTATCACTTTCCTTCACCAATATTCGAATTACGCATCGCCCAAGAATACCTACACAGAGACACACTCAGCCAAAGGGTATCAACCATAATCTATTCTTAAATCTACAGTTTATCACCTCTACAGCCACTGCTCATGTCTTCTTCCACCGACCGGAGCCACATCCAGCGCCTTCTGGCCCGTAGCCGTACTAAACTGAATGGATTCAATAGTCCTCTCTTTAGACTGCCAGCAGAACTTCTGGCCATGGTAGTCAAGAACCTGGACAACGAAAACGACAGGATTGCCTTAGGATTTACCTGTTCCCGATTCTTCTATTCTGATGCCCTTAAGGATACCCTATCAAGCAAGGAATCAAGATTCAAGGGACTTTGCATGTTGGAGCGAAACGGGGAGTTACAGCATTGCTGCCGAGGGTGTTTAGCTGTTCATGGTCCCGAAGCCTTTTCTAGCTTTCAACTAAGCAAGCCGCCATCAGTACGTTATTGTATGATGACTGTGAAGTGCCTTAACTTGGGAATACACGGTAATTTCAGTTTTGCGGACGTCAAGAAGCTAGTATCGCAAGAGAGAGGAGATTGTGATACTAATTGGCTTCCCACGATATTTTCTTCGCCTGAGGTCACACTAGAGTATCATCTCCCCATATTCCCTCAAGGGGCAGACGTTGAACCTGCAGGTTTTCATTCTCTTATTAAGACCCTTAATTATGCACTCTGTCCACATATGCGTGCGAATCAACCGGGAGTACGTCTTCTATACGTTCGAAAGCCTGGCGCTGAGCCTCGCCCAGGATGGATAGATCCTTCCACAAGGTGTTTTGATTGCAAAACTGTGGTGACAGCTTGCGACTTGCCGAGTTCTACTCCTGGAAACGATGGCCGGGTTTGGTTAGCACTCAAGGTCAGTCGATCTATTGGAAGGCTCTATTCTCCACTAGAGCCAACGTGGCTTAACCAGTCCTTTTCTACCAAGATTTTTAATTGGGAAAGGTATAACAAAGTGAGAAGCAAATGGTGCCGGGACTTTTGGAGGGAAAATCCTACTGCTTACGTGGGCTGGGAGTGGGAGTCCGAGGAATATCTGCAGAACGTCCCCGTCCACCCATACATTCCCCCAACCGGGACAGGATATGGGCAAAGTAGGCTTACGCCTAATATCGGTGCGTCTTTTTCAAGAGAAGAGCAGAGAGTAAATCGTTGGCTGTATTGGTGCAATCTTATCCCAGAATGGGTGCATAGGAAGTTCACGCCTGTCTATAGACTCGAGGTCTCTAATTGGACGGGTACGACGGTGGTGACTCGCAAATGTGGTGAAGTTCCTGAAGTAAAAGAAATATTGTAACTGATTTGCATATCATTGAAATATACTCATATTGGATTTGAGTAGTTTGAATGTAATAGTTTCTACCCCTAGAGAGTATAGAGACGCTGGGCTTTGCGGTAGTGAGGTATGAAGTTGAGAGGGATAAAATGACATAAATGTGAGGATTAAATGTTGCAGGAAGGAGTCACCCAGAGCGCCTGCCGCCGTTGAATGTAATAATGGATTCGCAGTTTCCTTAAGTTCGTGTTTAGATATGCCATCATATACCCCCCTATCAGACTGGCCATCAATGTCCTTAGCCAGCGTCCTTACAGTTAGTGCATAACACCAGGAATTGTTTGAATTCTAAGACTATGTCGTGGATTGCTGCATTTGCTGCCGTCGGGACTGGCGTTATCGCCGCGTGCGCAGTCTCTTCCGAGGTGCGAGCATGGCGACCAGAAAAAGAGAAGAAGGAAAAGGAGATGGAGAAGAAGAAGATGGAGCTGGAGGAACGGGAGGAGAAGATTGCAAAGCAGGAGGCGGAGTTTGCAAAGTGGGGGGCGGATCTTGCAGCCGAGTCGTCCGACCTCTCTATCAAGAGCAGGAGGTTAAGTGACCTTAAGAGAGAGCTCCTGCAGCGGGAGATAGCAGTCTCCCAGAGGAATGAGGCGAGCATACGCCTAAGTGCCGAAAGCCGCCGGGTGTGCGAGGAGGCCACCCGCGCAATGAAAACCATCAGCGAGTGGGAAGAAGCCCTTGAAGAAAGGGAGATATTGCTCCGGCTAGAGCAGAGGCGGCAGACGTCCATCCGCAGGGACGTCCAGCAGAACCGTGGATAGGGGCGACGGCCCTCCTACCGGTGAATGGGGCACCGGTACCTTGGAGGGATCCCCCTAGCGGTTAAGAAATCCTCTATTAACGAGGTTGGTTAGGTCTGGCAAGCCTAGCTACACCAGCGAGAGTTCGCACTTTTACGCAGTGCTGGTGACGAGTAGCCATATAACAAAGGAATATGGTGAAACGAAGACGAACTCATAGCTTTATGGTCTGGGAGTTGAATCGACAGATATCCATTGACATAAGGATATCGCGGCGGATATAAACACCTGGACTCCATTAAAAGGAAGCATACCACCTCATGATAACTTCTTTAACGAAAAAGCACCCGCATGATATCCCCTACCATCCCCAACGATTAATCCACAATGGCATTGTGCCTCCAAACTCTACGGATCACGGATAAAACAATGATGCCCGGAAAACCCTGGGAATCTCTTGAGTGGCGAAGTGATTCTCATGCCACATGAAGAGACCTGCCGAGTTTGCTTGAAAATCCCGGATGGGAATTAATGAAAGAGAAGAGGACAGAAATCTAGCAAGTAACTTAAGCTAGGCCGTGCAAAAACCGCAACATGAGATGGGCCATCCCAGAAATCTAGCAGCAAAATCCGGCAAGGAAGAGAAATGCATCCGAGAGCCGCCTGTGGAAGACATTTCTCAACAATTCTGCTCCTATCAGGATATTACTATGTTGAAGCCTGGGTATATTTGTTGATTGCAGCCGAATGCCTCCCAAAATACAATACTTGGATATCCAGGAGAAGCCACTCCCTATTCAGCGCTTGATGATCTCCTAGGGCATAAACCACTCAGCCACCTTTCAGCAAAAAACATCAAACAGAGCAGGAAAGGGGAAAGGTTATAATCCAGTATATCAAAAGACAAGAATCATACGAAACTCCGGATCCTTTAACAGTGACGAGTACGGAGTATCAAAAGCCCCCGTTCAGCGACGACGAGAACGAAGCCAGCAAACCCGTCGTTGATGCCGAAGTCACATCACTGCCAAGAAGTGACTAGCCAATTGATTATATAAACATCCACCTTTTCACGTGACAGACCAGTTGCCCAGGTGAATCCATGGATAGATCTCCATCCTTCAGCCAACCACCCTAACTACTTACAAACTTGAACTTCCTTCTGCCACCTCACGAACAGACAACCATAGACACGTCTGTTAACCAGTTGCCTTACATCCAAGAAGTCTTCAAGATCATCATGATGATAGTCCCACCGAATATCTGCCAATCAAGCCTCATTCCGTTACTTACATGAGGACCTGCAAAGCTCACCCTTCAACTGCGCATAACTGAGTTCTCGCTCTTCGCCTTCAACCCTTCAGCCAAGGCTCCCTTTGATGGCGATACCGCAGATTAGCTGCAAGGGACACCGGACTCTACAGTCCGTTCACATACCCCCCTTATACCCATGTCCGGCTGTTTCGTGACTACACCAAGCTGTTACTAGCTGGCACTTTTGTGTCCTCTTTTGCGGCCTTCGCTCTTTTACAGCTCGAGCCTAAGATGTTGTTTACGCTGCCTTTTGCCCCTCTTGCCGTATAAGGCAGGAACTAATATATTACCTTTTGCAGAAGGAGAATGGGCGCAGCCGCTGGTTACCTGCTTCCTACCTAGGTAATCCACCAGACACGCCCTCAAAGTTGTTCCCGACGCCCTCGGAAATTGTTCGTTGAACAGATCTGCAAGGTTACTACAATATGGCTTGGTCAGCAACGGTTACCGCGCTTGCAGCGTGTGTTTCTGCCTTGGCAGCTGATATTAGCGCTCCCTGCGCTTTAATAATCTCCATAGGACCATATCCGACCATAATGAAAGGGAGAGAGCCCTAGAAAGAAATGAGCAAGAACTGTGCGTGGGAAAGGAATCCCTGGAGAGGAATAAAGCCATTCTAGAGGCAAAGGAGGAGGATGCCGGAGAGCGCCCCCCCCCCCCCCCCACGCCAAAAATAAAATAAAATAAAATGGCACAGCTTTATAGAGCTGGACCAGGCGGAGAGGGAAGAAGACTCCCGCTCTCTAGCCCGACGGGAGCATCGGCACAGGCTTAGAAGAGTAGCTTTCGAGGCCTGGTTAAATTAGCCGCGGACAAGGGCCACGGGCCCTCTTACCGGTGAATATGGACATCGGTTTTTCGAAACCTGGTAGCGGGAACTCCAATACAGGCTAAAGAGTCTAGCAGACAGCGCTGGGATATAAGTGATACGGAAGCGAGCGCCAGTATCGATACAGAACGTAAAAGGGGTCGTTGTTGCAGAAGTGACGGTTAAAAATGAGTGTCACTTGTGATTTGCTGGGGTCACAGTGCAGGTTGTATCTCGTGGCGCCCTGACGCCGGAGCCGCCATCTAGTTTCCCTCCGACAACGTATCAGGGGAAGAGGCTCCGTCACCTTCGTCGTCCTCTATGGTGGGCTGTGCGGCCTGCCCTGCCTCAATAATTGCGTTAAGCGTAGCCTGGCGGTTAAGGTCCGCCAAGTTAATAGCGGCAGGCTTGCGAGAGGGACAGAAGCAGTGCCAGTGCATTTCACCACACGTATAACAAGGCCTCGGTGGTGGTTTGGTCTGGCGCCGTCCTCGGAGTGTCCTTGTTCTTGGCATTCACATCAGCCGTGGCCTTATCAGGGACTGTCCTATCCTTGCCGTCGTCCCGGTTGTTGGCAGCCTTGGATGCCGTCGTGTCGGGCGTGACAGGCTTGCTGTACGGCTTTTAGGCGTAACTCTCGAGGCTTAGATTAATAGCTGTGGCTAGGGGCCACGGGCGCTCGGGTGAATATGGGCACGGAGTCCTGACAATTCCAGCAGAAACTGGAAAAGATTCTTAGGGAAACAAAAAGAGGGAGGAAGAGAACAATGGTAATAATAATAAGCATACTAGAATCTTATTTCAAGAAATACAAAGTCTCACAATAGCCCTTGACAAATGAGTAACCACACGCCCTCTTATATACTTGCTCTGTCCCACAGAGAGCACAACAGTAAACTAATCCCTCATATCCAAGTCCCCCTATACTAGTTCCTCCTAGCTCCTTGACCAGTAAATTTACATTGCATCAGTCAATCTTCTAGGATCTTTTTAGATACGCAAGGGACAGCCGTAAGCCTATCGTTAAATTTTCGTTTACATTCAGGCTCTCAATTAGTTACCCTATTTGTCTTTAGTATTGTTCAACCTAGTTCCCCCGGAATACCCGTATATCGATCCGCAGTGATATTTTGTTCCTATGCCCCCATGCATTATCAATACTGTGGCGATGCGTGGTATAATGACGCCTCAAACCACTAGCAAGAGATTCCGTTTATCAAGAGCACCCGGATGCTTTAGTTTGTACAGTCATACCTCTGGGACATATTCATGGAATTATTATTCAATTGAGCAGGATTTATAGAGCTCCAGTTAGAGCCTGTGAGGCCCTCCTGGATAGCAATGCAAGTTAAGTTCACTCACACGAATTATAGTAAGGACTAATTTAAATAAGCTGTAAACAAATGGGCTGTCCATATTGCGCCTGAAATCCATGTCTCGATACGACAAACATATTGAAAGTCTTTGATTCGTCCACTATATGCTCGCAGAACTCCTGTCTAGTTCGCCTGATGCACAGTGCCTTTCCATATCACAATAAATGAAAAATATAACAAAAAGTGAAAATGATGGGTTGAATACGGCGGATATTCGGACATATTCCTCTGAGCTGTAGAGGAAAACATTGGTGCAGGAATTGATAAAGGGTGGATTATGAACGTAGATCTGCCCACCCGAAAACGAGCGAATTAGCGCCTGTACAGATGATGGGATAAAGAACCAGGATCTCCCGATCGACTGCGGTCTCTCATTTCTGGGCTTCGACTTCGGCTTGGCCGCCAATATCGATCTCTTGTTGCCGGATCTATATTATCTCGTCGTGGAGGCATGGGTCCATCAACCCCCGATCGATACCTGTCGTTACCACCGCCGACGTAATTAGGAACATATGAATCTCGCCCACTGTCACTTATACCCCCACCTCCTCGGGGTATCGGGGGCCTATCACGCCTGCTATCTTGGCCTGGGCCTCCACCACGACGGGAACCAGTTTGCCATTGAGGGTTAGCAGGCGCGGGTGGCTTGGGTGGTAAGTTTGCATCCCGTTGCCATGCCGGAAGGTGGCTGTGAGGCTCACCGGAGGCCTTTCGCTTGTGGCCGTGGACTGGGTCAGGCATGCGACTGTCATAAGGGGGTCGGGACGATGGGTGCATGTTATTCCCGTAACCAGAGCGAGCTGCTTGTGGAACGCGACTTTTCTTTGGATCTGTGGTGGGTGCTCCCCGAGAAGAGCCTGAGGTCCATTCACCATGAGCTCCCATCCCAACTGATCCACCAGCAGGTGCAGGGGGCAATGCAGCCTTTTGTCCTCGGAACTTTCTTCTGTCAAGTTCATGAGAATCTTCAAATGAAGGAAGGTCGCCCGGCCTAGCGGGCAGCGGAGGGGTAGTGAAATATGGATGCTTGAGAGCATCGATGGCATTTATTCTCTTGCGCCAATCGAGCCTCAGAAGTTCTGTTAGAAGAGATATTGCAACAGGGCCTTGTCTGTAGTCTATGTATTAGCTATGTTGTATAGATAGAAGTGATATTTATATTGCGGATGACTTACTCATGAAAAACAGTGGCAAGTGTTGGGCGCTTGAAGCCAAAAGACCGTATGGGTTCTGCTCCTGGTAGCGAACTCCACCCTGGCATGTTTTCCTCCGTGGGGGAGCCCACAAGGTTGAATATAAGCTGTGCTTGATTAAGATCACTGGTTCCGGCGAGAATAGGCTTCCCCTTGAACATTTCGCCGAAAACACACCTGTCTCGATAATTAGCATCCTGTAGGTCTACAATGGGCACATTGGGGTAAGAAGGGTTGATCTTACCCAGCACCCCACAGGTCAATCGCGGTAGTATAGCGACGTAATTGGAGAAGAAGTTCCGGCGGCCGATACCAGCGGGTGACAACCAGCGTCGTATATTCTCTCTTTGCTTCTCCGCCTCCCTTACCAGCAACAGGTGGCGCTTCGTCATAGGGCCGGGCAAGACCAAAATCCGCTATCTGAAGCACGCCGGCATTATTTATCAATAAATTTGCGGCTTTCATATCCCGATGTAATATTCGATTCTGGAGTATCGCATTAGCTTATAAGCAATGGTACTGTTGAATAATGAAGAAGTACCTCATGCAAGTACTGAAGGCCTTTTAGAAGCTGTATCATGTAACACTTTATCTGAGGCTCAGAAAAATGGACATCCGGATTCTCCAGTAATCCAGACAAGTCATGCTCCATGTATGGTGTTACCATATACATTGATGGTTTCTTTCGTCCTTCGCCTGTTATAATGGTCAGACTGGTATTCAGAGGCTAAAGTAGCACCCGAGAGGCAACATACCTCGGCTCCGTTCCACTGCCATTTCTTGAAGCTGTAAGATGTTCGGGTGTGATAGTATCTTGAGAAGTTTAATCTCTCGTAGGGCAGTGATTGGAAACTAAGCCAATGTTGGGGTCAGCCAGTGTGAATGCGCCAGGTGCATTCCCAGATTGAACCCACCCCGTCTTTCTCATTGTGCATTAATATTTTCTTTAAGGCGACTAACGAGCCGGCTCGTTTGGACCTTGCTTTGTAAACTTCACTTCAAGAAGGAAGAAGTATGTTAGCAGGTGTACGATTGAGAGCAGTAAGAAGCTTGAACAATACCCGAAGGTTCCTTCACCCAGTTTCCCTAAGAACTCGAATTCGCGAATAGAGGAGCAGCCCTGGAAGCGCAAGCGGCCATCTTCATCGCGCTCTAGGGAGCGCTTAGGCCTGGGCGACGAACCCGACGCAAGCATCGCGGTGGCTCTCCAAGGGCTAATCCCCGATCCCTAAAACCGCGAAACAAGCTGTGAACGAGTTTTGGAAAATTGGTATAGCACGGGTGGTCGAAGAGTGATTGCGCCACAACTCCAGGACGCAGGACGAGGTAGATAAGGGGTAGAAGGACTGGCGATCTCTCGGGCGGTGATATTCAAGTCTTAGGGTCTCTTAATAGCTCGAAAGCTCGGAGTTGCGTTGACGGTAGAATAGAGTTTAGTGGAAATGTGTTATCGGAAGCTCTGATCTTCCATTCCGTATTATGTAATGCACTGCTCCGCCCGCTTTCATAGACGCACGTGATAATATCATGACTAAGCCAGAAGGTCTTGGCGTTGGCTAGACTTCTCTGGAAGTCTCGATTCAAATCAATCAGAGGAATGTCTTGGTTTCTAGTTGATTTTTACCAATAAAAAGGCACGGTATATAGTAGTCCAGAACACGCAGAAATGGGCCCCTTTCTAACTAATATGTTTTATGGTCTATAACTTGTATAAGCGGAGACTTAATGCTAACCCTCGTGTCTTAACGCTCTCTTCTTTGTAGGTATTTCTACGAGCCACATAACAAAATAAGAAGTTTCCACTTCCCTATATCATAATGTTTAATACATAAGATATCGAGATCAAGAAGATAATACTAAGGCTAGAGTGGAGTATGTGTTATTATCGGAGTATCTTGATCGAAGCTAAGAAGTTAAGCTTTGCCAAGACCGGGCGTTTATGCAAGGTTCAGTTTAGCACGCGGACCCGAAACTCAAAAACTTACCTTGACAACCAAATCTGCTGTTTGGCTAAAATGTTGGCTCCATGCCGCTTGAAAGATACTAGTTGCTGGACATGGACCAGTGTTTACATGATGCCCTCAAAAATTTCGGAAAGTGCCTGAAACAGTGAATCACACATAGCAGTGAAGTTGGTATGACATGATCGACTGTTAACTCGACTATATAACTTTAAGTAGATTTTTGAATTCGATCTGCCTAACCTTCCTTATCAACACCGTTTTCGCACATCTCTTTTTATCTGTGTCTCTGCTTCTCTGCTCCCTGGCTCCAAATTATCTTCGAGGCTGCCACAAGCTACCCATTTTACCTGTCGATCCACAACAAGCTATCCAAGCAGGCTATTGCTTTCCGGTGTTCTAACTTGTCTACAGACATGTCGTTTTCTCGTCAGTTATTGTCAAAAGAAGTCTGTTTCGCTAATGCTTACACTTCGTACTCGTCATCAGCAAGTTCACCACTTACAAGAAAGAGGCGAACCGAAGGCTCTTCTGAGCATCTGGATTCCGAGCTACCGACCAAGAACATTTCTTGGACTGGGCTTTGATTGAAGTCAATGAGAATCGGCTGGGAAGGAATTCTGCAAGTTCTATTAGTCCTGGTGGTTATTTTACGCTGGTAATTCAGGATCTTGGATGGGGCCTTTTCATCGGCTGGGAAGACATTTTCAACGACATCAAAGTCATTACAGGCTCGAATGTCCGCGTTCCTTCTTCATAAGTTCCTATGCCGGTCACTGGTGTTGCTGGTAGAAGAGGTGTTGCTTTAACTGGTTACCAGCAGCCCACATCCAATGATAACTAACGACTCTCTCTGCAGCCAATTAGGGGTCTTCGCTTTTTGGCCCAGGGGTTCGACACAATACTAACATCAATTGTGTACAAGCCAGGGAGGTTGCCAGATGCTCCAGTTTCCTTTCCTTTCTTTCCGTGTACGATATACTACAAGGTGCAAACTGGTGCGCTGGCCTCCGTCAGATCGGAAGTCTTGAGCTTGATTTATCCATACATCCTGCAGCCTGAATAACAATATCATGTGCTGGTATAGGGGAAATATGTACTCCATACTTCCACGTTTGAGTAGCCCCAGCTGTGACGCCTTTTAGGTGCCATGTGACAGGTAGGGGCTTGCCCGGTGTTCCTCAGGACGAGTTAACCCGGTTTTATAATGTAGAGCAGCCTAATAGCCGATAGCGACAATGGTGGAGTATTGCACGTTTAAGTGAAAAGTAGTATCATTGTTATGGGTTCCATTTTTCAGTAGGTACCAACTATGTATCTAAATACCTAGTTAGCTGGACTTGAACTTACAATCTTTGACTTCATCCCACCAGATACATCCCCCTGAATCACCCTGCCACTCCTCTCCAGATGCTTCAGGGGCCTTTCCAGGTACCCGTCTAATAGCCTGGGCTGCAGAGAATCCCGGCTCAACCCACGTAAATGGATGATCTCTGTCTCGCATGTCTCTCACGATTTGTTTGTCGTACATCCTCTTGTCGTTTGTTAGCGATAGATCAAACTCCGTGACATTCGGATTGAGCTGATCATGCAAACGTGGTGAGCTAATAGCGTCTCCAGCTGACATCCCCCTATCGATAACATTGACTATTGTTTGTAAGGTAGCAGTGGGAATTCGCGTCCCACCAGCAGATCCTGTAACAAAATACACTTCGCCCTGCTCATTTGTAACGATGGTAGGCGACATTCCGGAAAGAGGCCTTTTACCTCCTTGGATATGGTTATTTGCAAACTCCAGTGGATTTTCCGGGTGCTTCTTGCGCTGAAAGTCAGACATGTCATCACCAAAAATAATCCCAGTTGTAGGGTCCATGACTCTGCTTCCGAACCATTCGCCGACGCTGGTCGTAAGCGATATGGCTAAACCATCGTTGTCCAAAGCAACGACATGAGACGTTCCTCCACTATATTTCACAGTATCGTTTGACAGGCCGGGAATGGCTTGGTCGGCTCCAATGTATGGTACTAGGTACTCAAGGATGTCCCGTAGGGTCCTGTCCTTGATGGTAACTTCATGGGGAAATCCACTGTCCGCATTGAGTAACCATTCTTGATATTTGTCCATGTCGATAGTAGGGAAGAATTTGGGGTCAGGGTCCCCCAATCTGGATCTCTATAGCGCACAGGTTAACTACACAGATTTGTGTATAGACGTAGCAGTAATGTAATCATACCTGAGCATAGCCATATCTTATTGCTTCAAGCAGCCAATGGGTGCTGGGTCCATCGGCCCCAGGTTGGAAAGCGCCATGTCGACCAGGGAATTTTTCCAAAAGCTTTAAGATGCTAAGAACGATCGTTCCACTCGTAGGTATCGGCGTGCTTGTAACTGTGTGGCCCCGGTAGTTAATGCTAACATGCTTTCGCGTTTTGGCCTCGTAGTTCTCCAGGTCCTCTTTCGACATTAGGCTTGATCTTCCCTTCAGGGTTTCATAAGTGTGATCTGCGATTGTTCCCTTGTAAAAGGTACCTTCGTTCCCACTGTTCGCAATTGCTTCCAGTGTCTCAGCGTATTTCGACCGGTTCAACGGGGTACCCTCCGATATCAATTGGCCCCCAGGGCAAAATGTTTCGTTCCAAGGGTATTGTTTAAACCAGCCGCAACTATCATCTGGCGGAAGCACATCCCGATCACGAGGTAAGTCCCTCGCGACGCGTTTGACAAAGTACATCAAGTCTTCATTTGCTTTGAAATCGCCCTTCGCTGCTTGGATAGCGGGTCCGAAGAGCTTTTTCCAGTCCAATTTTGCATACTTGTAAATCTTTCTGAGTCCCCGAAGCTCACCTGGAACACCGCTTTCCGCAGTTTTAGTAAGGGTTGAAGGATATATAAATTTTTGAAAAGCGAAGAAAGGAGAACACTTACACTGATGCACCCCCTACGTGGACATCATGGTGAGGATCATCGTAATATTCATCGGTTGCTAGACTAGGTGCGGTTGTTCTGAAATCAATAGCTTCAAAGCCCTTTGGATGTTTCACCAGAGCAAAGCCTCCACCCCCAATTCCGCTGTGATACATTGCTACTTAAGCTTTAGCATATCAGGGCATTTTAACAAGGTTCTCGGAAGGTCACCTACCAACAGTTCCAATGCAAAAAACTGTAGCTATGATCTAGCGGCCACGAACGCGATGAGTTAACGTCCGGGCTCATTATCTGAGATAGCTGCTTCAATGGCATAGGAATTCGACTTACTGCATCCGCCGCAGTAGCCTCCAAATTATTTTTGAATAACTCAACTGCTTTATCATTGCAATACTGGCTTTCACTAGCAATGCTAATCCCACGGCCTTTTTGCGCTGCTGTATGACGGCCATTGGTTCCAGGAGGTATCGCGGATGCAGCAACCAGTGAGGTTGACTGGAGAATCACTGTGAAAACCGATAGCAAAAGCATTTTGTTGCTCTGATCGCTGCGGTGTAGCTGATGCAAGCGAGGCAGAAATGCCTATCTCCATCAAGGCCGGAGAGCAGTATATATAGCACATAGCTATATATTATAGAATATTGCGTGGTTATTTCATGATTCGAATGAATACCAAACTTGCGGTTGCCATGATCGCCATGCCCTCCCCTCCCCTGTGTGACCGTATAAAGTTGGGAAAGAAGTCAGTCAGATTTTTAGGCCTAGATAATATATGCATACAATATAGATTGTATGAAACTGTCCACGGCTCGATTCGCTCTTATTCCCATGTCACTTAATTGGTCGAGAAACTGCATACAGGCCATTGATAGCATATCAGAGTGGGGTAACCATCTGTAAACTCCCTTTAGAGGCGCAACCTGAATAAATTGATTATCCATTTACGGTGAGTTGGTGCGAGATTCTGGATAATGGAACGCGGGGAATTTCAGCCAGCCCAGTGAGGGTGATAAACAACTCCATATAAGTTAACCAATCAGCACATGTAGAGACAGCTGAATGCCTAATTGCACAGCATACCAAATGAGTGGAGTGACTGGATTGTCGATCTCTGCATGTTCTAATTCGCATGAATAACAGTCATCTGCCAAAGAGCCGACCAGCTTTGGGGTTGGTCACCATTGAAATACCGGCTGGCTAGTTGGCCCGCCAATTCATGTGCAGATCTCCCCTCTTTCTCTTTAGCCCTGTAGTTTCAAGGCAACCAGGCAGCTTTGATATATAGATAGCTGGCGTTTACCATAATGAGATGGTAAGATGGTGCGACAGGATAACAATAACTTGTACTCCGTGCCCTGATCTAGACAAGAAAGGCAGGCTAGTGCGGGTATCCAACATGGCATGATATCGACCTGAAAATGGATATTAAAGGATTTAATCTGCATGCTGTACTCCATACATTGGATTGGCGAAGAATGATTATTGTAATATAAACTGGACGGCGCATCTTGGTAGCCGGTGTGGTAGCTTTGGCTGAACGTACTCAAATGTGGCTTGGTGGCTCTCTCGACTGGATGAAATACTGGTGCAGACCCGAACTACCAATGAGGTGAATTTGCATTATCAACCGTTCCTAATATCTTTCTGCTGGGAATTTCGCGTTGCAGCTTGGCCTCGTAGGCACAAGGCCTGTCTTCTCCACCGTTCAGACAGCCTCTGTTGTTTTGAACTTAAAATAGGGGTCAAGAGATGTTCCAACATTTGGGATTTCACTGCTAGAAGGGATGGAAACGCGCATTTAAAGGACTGCCAGATTGCATGCATGGGTCTCTTTTCTAGGAAATTAGTGCCCGAATGCGTGGGTTTCGCAAATAATGTAAAAGCGAAGATGGGTGTTCAAGCCTATATTTGGAGAGTAGGTAGACCTTATACACTGGCATACTGGCTGTGGTATGGAATTAATTCGGAGACGAATAATTCATCAATTCACAAAACTTCAAAGTACTTTGCAAAGCCTCAAAAGCCTCAAAGCTGAGACGGTTTTGAGAGGCCCGTGCCCTTCCATAACATCACGTGAATTAATATCATGTGATCTTACCACGGCGGGGATTTTGTATTATCCGCTTTAAGCACGTGATCTTCAAATCCCGGCACTGGTGATGGAAGTCAATGCTCGAATTACAAGGACGACGGAGAAGCAACTATCACGAACGACCGGAAGCTTGTCGCATTTCTGAACTCAGTGATCTGGCGGGATTATCCAGGTGTGTTAAATACAGTCAAGTGCGCCATATCGACTCCTTCTAATTCTCTTTTACTGCAGAATACCAATCGAAGTCCCTCCATCATGCCCTCAACCAACAACCACCCTATCAAGGTGCCTCCAGGGCCTCCGCTGTACAGATTCGCTGCAACTGCTCTTGGTGCTAGCATGTGGTTTTGGGTATGTTTTGCTCACAATCTATATCCGCAGCTGTTAAAAGAACCGAATTGGGCTGTCGGTGTACCTTTGTGTGGAGGAGCTAACACGGCAACGTTCAAACTAGTTGATGTACCGCGCAAAGAAAGACGGCCCTGTTCTCCTTGGCTGGAAGCACCCTTGGGATCATTAAATTATGGAGTACTCTCGGCGCATTTCTTCGGTCCTTTTTTACTGCCCGGCTATATTTTATCGAAAAGGAATCCAAGTGGTGTTATTCCCCTGCGAGCGGCGCCCGCACACAGATGGGTTCTGAGAGTGTGAAGCAGGCGCAAAGCCCTGTTGATAGGATTGCTCGCGCGGCAATTTTACAATAACTTGCGATAACACTTTGTATCACCAAGAATAACGTTTTCTGCGGTCCATGTGTTGTATATATTTCATAGAAAGCATTGTTCAATGGCACTTTTAGCTTACGGATACTACACGATGTAGCAACGATAAGGGCTTTCTCAACCGGAGGAATTCAATTACACTATCTATCGTACTTTCAACCATTGCCCTCTATCCAAGCTATATGTTTGGCAAAAAGGTATCAACCCACGAATCGTAGAAACAATGCAAGCAGGTGGTTCCCGCTATATGTACAAAAATACGAGCCAAAATCTATATATACTAAGGCCCAGTTATCTGTTATTGACCGCCCTCAAGCAGGACCTTGTATCGACGACGTTGCTTTTTCGTATGTGGACGTAACCAGCGATTTAAGCGTCCAATGCCGCGTGCAAGTTTGGGGAATATGTGGTTCTCACAAACCCATGCGGCTGCAAAACCGCCCAATGCAAGGATTAAAATCCAGGTCTTGAACTCAGGGGACATGTATGTAAGCTCCATCAGCTTGTACAGCCATTTGGCGGGTTGGAAGAGCATATAAGAAGAGAAGAGAAGAATAATGATAATTGTGGCCACGAACGGAACTAAGAGATCGCATTAGGCACTGGCGGTTGCTTTAGGATCAATTTGGATGAAGGTAACATACCATTAGAGGTTGCTGGCTTTCGGAATGGCCTGCCAGCACTCAGAACGACACCCGAGAATACATACTGGTAGCAGGAGACAAGGAACAGAGCGGTATTTTGTGAGTTCTTGATGTTGGTATCCTCATGGCTAATTTTTGGCGGGATATACCTAAGGGTCGTCAATACTAAAGGCAGAATAAGGACAACGGTTTAAAGGTATATAATCCTTACCATTCAGGAATTTGCACAGTCTCATAAGCAGTGGCTTGAATGAGAATGCATATAAGAATTTGTCCAAGCAGAGGAGTTAAGACCTTCCGTGAAACAAGGTTTGCAGTTGGTCTCTTGCGGCATAGAACTGGGCTGGCACCAATCCACCCCACTACGAAGAGTTAGAGTTAGTCATGTATTGTATTCATTTTAGTGCCGGCATTGACTTACTGAATATAGCCACAGGCAAAATTATCACCAGGTCAATGTAGAGAAACTATACCCAGACGGTTAGAACCGCTCAACTAAACAGAAGGGGAAACCATTGAGTTTAAAGACTTACCTGGAAATCCCCCAGATTCGAAGCAGTTGCGTAAAGGAAGCTGACAGAAGTAAACTGAATGGCAGAGTAAAGACTCATGTACTTGAAACAGCAAAAGCTTGTAACTAATGCTGCTCTTCCTTCCCTAGATTTCTATTAGCGGAAATCAAATAGATGGATGGCAAGTGCGTTGACATACCTGATGAGTTTTGGAACGCATGATATATCAAAGATCCTACTAGTGAATGGGGCAGCAACTGAAGCCTCTGCTTCAGAAAGAGATATGCCCACGTCTGCGGCCTTAAGAGCACCGCAGTCATTGGCACCATCCCCGCAGAATCCACAACCGTAGTCAAGGGATTGAAGCTTCTCAACAAGCTCATGCTTTTCATCAGGGGACATTCGAGCAAAGACTTGGCCACGAACGAGCATCTGTTCTGTCTTAGCGACATTGTTCATACACAGCATTATGGAGAGAGCAGAACGTACCCTATTCAGCACCCCTTCGGAGCCATAGTCAACAACCCAGCGAAACACATCTCCAGTTACTGCAATGGCGTAGGTCATTTTATTGTAGTGATTATAAGGAACGGACACGTCTGTCACTGAGCTGTGTGGAAGCGGCTATTGGAAGTTAGATAAGAAGAGAAAACTGGAGGGTTCCGGCAGAAACAAGGGTCAAGAGCTATACCGTTAAAGTATTCTCATCAAGCTGGTGATCGGGGTTATCGATGCTCTGCCAGCAAAGACGAGCGTCTGGGTCCGAGGAGCACCCTTGTTTCTCGTTAGTGCATAAAATCATTAAATGGTTCGGAGTGGAAGCTTACCCTCAACAAAGTAAGGAACAAAGCAAGGGGCGGCGCCCTCAACAAAGCCACACTCCCTTGCAACGCTGACGGCTGTCAAAATATTATCGCCCGTACACATTACACTGCGAATACCAGCTTCATGTAGCTCGGTAATAACACCCTTCGAAGTAGGCTTTAGTTTGTTCTCAAAGATGATGAAGCCAATAAATTCAAGGTCTGATTCGGCATCCGCCCTACTCATGGAAAAGATGTCTCGAAGTGAAAACTGCGGGATATGTTTGGTTGCACAGGCAATAACTCGGAACCCGCGATGGGTGTAGTAATTCAAGAGTTCAGAAAAGTCGGGTGGCACTTAGGTTGAGAGTTAGTAATGAATGTATGCATGCATGTTCAAGCGCATAAGTTCTCACAGCTTTTAGGAATGCATATATCTTTCATGCACTCTGGGGCCCCTTTAACGAATATGTCAACCCCATCACTACCTGGTTGGCGTACTACAACACTAGCTCGGCGGAGTTGAGAGACAAATTCAAAAATGCGAAGGATGGATAACTCAGTAGCATTACTTGCTTCCTAGATATCAAGTTAGAATTGCACTCATGATTCTAGGAATAATAACAAACTCACAGGCGTTGGTCCGGCATCATTTGGAGGAGCAAAATTGAGCGGAGATCTTGCAATAGATGGAGAGATATTTTCATAATCCTCATATACTTCTGCAGTGTTGTGGCTACCTTCTTCGTAGGACCAGCTTGTAAATTCAAACATCTTAACATCTAGAGGGTCGCCTATTAGTTCTCCGTCTATCATCCTTAGTGAATGGCAAGTCGCCATGGTGTAAAGAATGGCCGTATTTGGGCCGTAATCCTGGGTAGGATCCCGATCAGAGCGTAACTGAGGTAAAATGAGTGAGGCATCTGTTAGAAGATCGCTGAACCTGTATTGAAAATTCGATTAGTTTACATCTTGATGTTTATAGTAGGGAAACCCGCCTTTGCTCTCGTTGATGACTGAGTCTAACTCCGAGTACATCAAGGCCATCTTCAGTCAAAGTTCCAGTCTTATCAAAGCAGACAACATCAAGCTTTCCGGCAACATTAACCCTATCAAAATTAGTAACATGTATACAAAGAAGCTCCTGTCTAGAAAGTACCTTTGTGGACTTATGCAGAATATCTGTTGGGATTTGAGCCTGGATATGGCGAAGTTGATTCCAATTGTAAGAGTCGCCGGTAAGGCTGGAGGTACGACAATGGTAATAAGGTCAAGTGCCCGAACAATGATTGTGTGCCAAACAATCTAAGACAAATATTAACTACAGTTGCCAATCGGGGCAAGGACAAAATTCTCACCTTTAGACGAATGAAATTGACAAACGAAACAATAAATCCAACAGCTGCAACGGTAGCCATCACAGAAATGTACCGGAAAGAGTCCTGGTAGAATTTGAAACCTGATGGTTTAGGGAACAGCATTGATCTAACCAGGGCACCCTTCGTAGTGTTGAAGCCTGTCCGCACGACCATGGCGAGAGCGGCCGCTTCATCATCTGCGGGATCTTGGGGCCTTCTGGCACGAATAAGCTTTGTGCCACAGAACAAGAAATGCCTGGCAACTCCTGGATCAACTGAAGTGGCAGCTAGATTTAGCTGGGCTAAAGAATGGTCAGTTACAGGAAATTTTGAGACAGGAACAGATTCTCCTGTTGGAAATTATTAGCTAACTGTATCTGGGTTAAGAAGTTAATAAATTAGCTCGAACCTGTTAGCATGCTCTCGTTGACAATGCAGTCACCCGAGAGTAGGAGGCAGTCGCAGGGTATTTGAGTTAGAGATGGGTCGGAAATCTCGAACACGTCGCCAGGTATCAGCTCAGTTGAAGGTACAGTTGTCCCTATTAGTAGGCAAAAAAAATAACATTAGAATTAGGTATAACCCCGGAATCCTAGTCAACCTACAGAATCCGCTTCTTAACACTCGAATCTCGCACTCAAAGTGTGCAATCTCACGCAAGCGTCGCATTGTCTGAAACGTTAGTATGTATGTAATTGGAAGTTTTCTAGATATGGGGAGTAACGTACTGATCTGGTTTCGATGGCGGTTGCCGTTATGCTGAACACAGAGATAAAGAAAATACAAGTGGCATAATAATAGTATTCATCCATTGACCAAAGGGTCAAGCTCGCAATCTGGAAGATATAGAAAGGGTGGAATGCCTGGCGAGATATTAGTTAGATGAATTTTAAGGAGTGGTTAAATTTATAGGAAAAGCATACTTCATCCAGCAGTATCTGCGGAATAGTCTTGGCCTGGATATCAATAATATTTGCGCCGAACACTTGCTCCCGGCTCTCTCTTTCGTCTGCATCCAATCCACGGCGTAGGAGTTTCACATCAGCCCATGCAGGGTCCGCCCAAGTCCCGCTAATACTAAACCTGTCTTGCACGGGTTGATAGAAGAACCGAACGTAATGGTAATCCAGATATCGTAAATTTGGCATTATAGGATCATCATCATACTCGTAGTTAGCAGCAGTACCTTCTTTGTTTCCCCTCCCAAAAACGGTAGAGAGTTGGCGCCCGTACGGCTGGTTCTGGATATCCTGTATAGTGAATTGACCCCATTGGTTTTCAATAGCGACCCATTGACACTTATACAGTGGCGTTGGAGTACCTATCAATGACACTCGCCATTTCGGGACCCATCTAAAGATGAGATAGCCGAGACCACAAGTGAAAACGCAGATGGCAAGGTACGTAGCCAAGCCGGCCATGCTGGTTGAGAACCCTGCAATGGCGGCGGTAAGGTCCTCGGAGGCAATGTATATCTTCTGGCTGATAATACCGTCTGATGTCTTCCCTCCACGATGGTGGTCCGTGGAAGATGCACGGCGCCAAAGCAAGGGGTCTTCAGCAGAGTCATGCGAAGGGGTCGGACCAAAATAGCTAGAGGGGCGGAAGGGAGTCTCAACATCGGCTTCCTGGTCATCTTCATGGTCTCGCTCGAGGGTGTGATCATCATGCTCGTCCGAACGAATACGATGGATACGTAGGTCCCCGTTTTCAAGCTGGTCCGGTTCGATA
The DNA here is from genome assembly GCF_000151125.1 of Trichophyton benhamiae CBS 112371. Classification (NCBI taxonomy): domain Eukaryota; kingdom Fungi; phylum Ascomycota; class Eurotiomycetes; order Onygenales; family Arthrodermataceae; genus Trichophyton; species Trichophyton benhamiae. The sequence continues at coordinate 408,802 of NW_003315098.1, read as the reverse complement.
ACCGCTTCCTCGTCACGGTCATCAGGCCATACAAATGACCCGTTATTCTCCTGAAAGTAGGTAAAACTGACGTTCGATTCACGACGGGAACGACGGCGCACGAAGGATGCAACGCTTGAGGGAATGCTCTCAGATATAGGGCCGGCATAAACCTGAAAGTGTGGTCATTAGCCGGTTGTTTTCCTCCCGAACTGCATGGGTTGTCCAGCTCACTTCTTCTTGCGCCATTTCTACATCAGACAGCAGGCTCGTCCTATTAGGTCATTAGCCTATACTATCATCTCAAAACAAGATGGGTAACGAGAACAGTACCTGCTCCGCATGAAGCTGCTGCGGTAGATGCTCTGCGGTCGAGGCCGATCATGGTGGTCCTCGCCGTTAGTATGTTCGTCATCCATCTGGGGCAGCTCTGGAGCGCACGCTGCATCCTATCTGGCCCAAGTAGATGTCTCCAGGTGCTATGGATCAAGCTCGAGGGCGTAAAACAACATTCTTCTTCAAGCTTTCCAGAGCTTTCAACCTTGATGAGCCATGGAGACGAATTGCCAAGTCACGGGGCCAGGGGTCTTCCATGGTTATCTCCACGTGATGTGGCTTGCGATAAGCCTTGAAGCTTGCAGGCTGCGGGACGGAGATAAAAGACGACAAAGAAGAGGAGCTTAGGGAGTCAGGAGAGAGGGAATGAGTAAGACAGCTCTATAGGGAGATGGAGAGAGAGAGAAGAAGAAGAAGACGAAGATAGGCTGGATAAGTCTCATGCTTCGTAGCTGTGGACGGACGACAGGCTACGCTTTAGTTTGCTGACGAGCCCAGCATGAACCCCTGGTGAACACCCAGGCCGCTCAGCCGGTACCCCAGAGTCAAGAACTGCAGCTAACCAACTAATTCTCCATGGCTGGCGTCGAAAATCCACTTCTCTCAGCGAGTTAGCTATGGGATCATCTCTTTGGACGGTGTCTCCTCTCTGGCCCACCAGTTCCACTGTAACTATTCTACTGATGGAAATTCATGGAATTGATGGCGGTCAACAACACCACATGTCTGGGTCGGGCTGTGGGAGGCATTCCAGGGACGGTCTAGACAATGGCTTAATTCCCTCTTTGGCGAGAATGATGTGATAGCTATCACCAGGACGGATGGAAGGGACGTGTATCAACATTGTTTGGACGCTGGAGACTATGATATCGCATAGTAGCTATCATATAGGTAGGGCTTAGCTGAGGATTAGTAGCAGCCTCGCAGTGCTCTTCCGTCTCTCCATAGGTAGCCCTAGCCAGAGCGTGCGGGTGGTGTAGTTAGCTCGTCCGTCCGGAGAATGAGTGTCTGTCTGTCATACAGAGTACCGTGCTATCAACTGTCTGTACACGCCTGTCGACCGGACCGGGGGCGCCCAACGGACAACTAGCCAACACGAGCGTACAAGCCTAGCAATCAAGCGTCGCCGTCGCCTCGCTGCTCTCTTCCCCTGCAGCCAGTCCATCCACCGGCCATCCTCAAGGATCAAACAAAAAAAGGCCGCCTTGCTGTCGATGTCCGACACGCCAAGCCTGGCTTCCCGATCCGTCGTAGTCTCGTCCACGCCAAAAGGAAAAAAAGTAGCCCACCAAAGGTAAATCTGCTTGATAAGTCTTCAACGCAGAAAAAATACAACAACCACCGCCTTCTCGCTCGCTCCCTCGCTCCCTCGCTCCCACCACACGCAACGCCTCGCACATCGTCTCTAGCCTGCTCGTACGTGTCCTCTGCTGCCCGCTACCACGATGTCTGAGCCGATCAGAAGCAAGAAGGCTGAGGTGACCGCACCGTAAGTGTTATCTGATGCGAAGTTGTGCCCCCCGTCAAGACCAGACAGCCTGGCTGACCGTACTTTGAAGAACCCCTCAGAACACGCCCGCAAACCATGCCCCTATTTCTTCACACGCCCAGCAACCTGGCATCGCCAGCATCAAAGAAGGTGTGTACTCCCGCTCGTGCTAACTTTTCTGTCATGGGTACTTTCCTCTTGCTGTTCAGGCAAGAAACGAGCTAAATCGTTCCATGTTTGGTGTAATAAGCCCCCATGTTACAGCCCGCTGACACGTCTCTCCAGAGAACCTCGACCCAGCGACTGCCGCCTCAATCTTCGCAAAGAACCCCGGGCTCGTTTCCATGATCCAGGGCAAGCTCGGATCGATCATCGGACGCTCATCTGGCTACATCGAATCTCTCCCGGCCTCTGTTCGTCGCCGTGTCGCGGGCCTCAAGGGCATCCAAACCGAACATGCCAAGCTCGAAGCCGCCTTCCAGGAAGAAGTCCTGCAGCTCGAGAAGAAGTACTTCGCCAAGTACACCCCGCTCTACCAGCGCCGTTCTGCCATCGTCAACGGTTCTGCCGAACCTACCGATGAGGAGGTCGAGGCCGGCAAGCGTGACGAGGACGAGGAGGAAGATGAGAAGAAGGAGAATGAGGCTAAGCAGCTTCCAGTTGAGTCCGAGGAGACACCTGCTAGTGGTATCCCAGAGTTCTGGCTGTCCGCCATGAAGAACCAGATCTCCCTTGCCGAGCTTATCACCGACCGAGACGAAGGTGCCCTCAAGGAGCTAACGGACATTCGCATGGAGTACCTTGACCGCCCTGGCTTCCGACTCATCTTTGAATTCGCCGAGAACGAGTTCTTCACCAACAAGACCATTGCTAAGACTTATTACTACCAAGAAGAGAACGGATATGGCGGTGACTTCATCTACGACCATGCGGAGGGTGAGAAGATTGACTGGAAGGAGGGCAAGGATCTCACTGTCCGGATAGAGAGCAAGAAGCAGCGTAACAAGAGTACGTATTTTTAGTTCCTTGAACTGTCCAGACTGCCACTGACTATATATTTATAGACACCAAACAGACCCGCGTTGTCAAAGTTACTGTCCCCACAGAATCTTTCTTCAACTTCTTCTCTCCCCCCAAACCCCCACAGGAAGAGGACGATGACGTTGCATCTGATATCGAGGAACGTCTTGAGCTCGACTACCAACTGGGTGAAGACATCAAGGAGAAGCTCATTCCCCGTGCTATCGACTGGTTTACTGGTGAAGCCCTACGATATGAAGAAATCGAGGAGAACTTCGAGGCCGACTTTGAGGATGATGACGAAGATGACGACGATGAGGACGACGACGATGAGGAGGACGACAAGAGAGGAGACGATGATGAGGACTCTGATGAAGGAGTATGCTACCCCTTGACACTTCAGACAACGTGCCATACTAACCCAGCTCTCCGAATAGGACGACGGCTCAAAGCCCAAGAAGGAAGCTACTGAGTGCAAACAAAGTTAAAGAACGAAATTCAATGACTACGAAAAAAAACAGGGACACAAAAAGAGGAAACAAGAAACATGTTGATTAAAAAAGAACGATATCATCTCAACTGAACACACAAAAAAGCCAAAAAAGATTATCTTAACAATCGGCCTACAAACAGGATGTCCCTCGGCCACTCTATTGTGCCCCTACCCCCGCCCCTTCCTTACCATTACCTATCCTACTCCATATCCGACATCTCTTGTCTCTCCCCAACACCTCCCCAGCACCCTCCTCTATCCCATCGACCTTCTCCCCCCCCCCCCCCGTTTTTTTTTCTCTTTCTCTCTCTCTTCCCCCAATGAACTGCTGCATTGTACTTCGTTTCCACGCCTTGTTTTTACCTTACGTCCATGCTAATCTGATCATCCCCCATCTCCATTTCCATAGTTGAACGCTTCCCCATTTCATTTCTTCCATGTGCATCTTCCTCCTCGATACTCTCTTACTCATTTCTTCATCCACCAACTCATAGTAACTTTAATATCAAAATATCAAGATTTTCTCTCTTCCCCCCCTTTTTTCCCTTCCTCCTCTCCCCCCTGCATTCCCCTTATATTTTACATTTTACTTCCTTTACAACGGCCGTTACCTTTCCTTTATACGATACGACATTACTCGTCCCAACCCTTCAGCATAAATAAGCTGTGCCTCGAGTAGCTGGGGAGTAGGGATGGATAGACGACGGGCGGAATGGACGGCAACAGTGATAGTGATAGGCGTCGGGGGTTTGTTAAAGGACCAATGCCAACAATAACAATAACCGCAGAGTAACCGAACTGCATCTTTCATATTTACTTACCTAGAAACACGGCGAGGATGAGGGATAGCTGCATGGACTGAGATGAGAGTATGGCTTGATTCTTTGTATTTGATATGTTTCCTTAATTGGGCATAAAAGTGTTCTTCTGTCTGCCCTCGACCGCTCTTCGTATTTTATTTTTTTGACAGCACAGCGCGAGATGATGGTGGGAAGCACTTCCTGGCACCACTCGAACCGAGCACGTAGACGTAGAAGCCGATGCGGCAGTTATGATACTCCAGCCTCGCCTCTGCTGCCTGGCCTCTGGCTCATCCTGTTCACCATTATTATCTCTCACAGACTCTCTCGTCATCATCCCTTTGAAAAAGGTTCGAGCACGTCCACCCTAGAAAAGTGCCGTTCACGTGACTATCACAACTCACCGAGCTAAAAACCTCATAATTCCTTATTTCAGGGGCTTGAAGAAGTTCGACCACCGACCCTCGACGCTACTTTCGACGAGAGAACCTGCTAATTTGGCCTTCCAGTCCGCTCCCGTCTCCGTCTGTGTTCTCGTCTTCATCTTTGTTCCTTTATTCTTAACGGCCCGTTTGCGAGAGGCACAGAGAGACAGACAACGCCTCGAGCTGTCGTCATTTTCTCTTGCAGCATCTACACTTCTACCTCGCGGCCAGCGATCTTCTTTTAATAATACCTCCCTTTTTTTTATTTGTTGGCACGCCTATTGCTACTCTACCTTAATTCTGGAACCAGGAGACTAGCAGAGGAAGCCATTAAAGCGCCGTCGAAGAGCCGTCTTCACACGCTTTTTTGTACGTGTTAACGTCTGTCTGCACGCCGGCCAACCATGCTCTAGACCCGCCACGCCGGGCTACGTGAAACGCTTTTTCTTCGCCTGCTTTTCTCGATATCGATATCGTTTGACCATAGCCGTGACGTTGACCGTGATCGTGGTCTTTTCTTCGTGTTATTTACTAGTTTTTTAATCCTGCCGGTACCAGAGTACACGAGATGGTGCATACATATGAGGTCGGCACGCGGGCGTGGCAACCAGACCCGACTGAGGGATGGGTTGCGTCTGAGGTGACTGAGAAGGTAGTGGACGGGGAGAAAGTGAAGCTGGTGTTTACTTTGGAGAATGGAGAGGTGAGTCGTGGGACAGAGCTCTGTCTGAGAAAAAAAATCGTCTTATGTCGAAATTATTGGGCTAATAATGTTGTGTTTGTATAGACGAAAACTACCGAGACAACTCTGTCGGAGCTGGATTCGGACACAAATGAAAAGCTGCCGCCTTTGATGAACCCGACGATGCTAGAGGCCAGTGAAGATTTGACGAACTTGTCTCATTTGAACGAGCCGGCTGGTATGCTCTGTTTACAAACACTCGAGTAAATTAGGGTACATACTTACAATTTCCACAATATAGTCCTCCAAGCTATTAAGCTACGGTACTACCAGAAGGAAATCTACACATACTCCGGTATCGTGCTTATAGCAACCAACCCGTTTGCCCGTGTTGATTCTCTTTATGTCCCTCAAATGGTTCAAGTTTACGCTGGGAAGCAACGAGCTTCCCAGGCCCCCCATCTCTTTGCTATTGCTGAGGAGGCTTTCGCGTAAGTTACACTTCAGAATTTCAAATTTGCCTTACATGTATACTAACTTTTGAGCAGTGACATGTTGAGGGACACCCAAAACCAAACAATTGTCGTATCTGGTGAATCTGGTGCTGGAAAGACCGTTAGTGCAAAGTATATCATGAGATATTTTGCTACCCGAGAAACATCAGATAAACCTGGCTCATACTCTACCGGACGGGCAGACTCTATCAGTGAGACCGAGGAACAGATTCTAGCCACCAACCCCGTCATGGAGGCCTTCGGTAACGCAAAGACAACCAGAAATGATAACTCGTCGCGATTTGGTAAATACATTGAGATTCTTTTCGATAACCGAACGAACATTATTGGTGCGAAAATCAGAACATACCTTTTAGAACGGTCGAGGCTGGTCTTCCAACCCTTGAAAGAACGAAACTACCATATCTTCTATCAACTCATTGCCGGTGCTACCGACGCTGAGAGGCAAGAGCTGGGATTGTTAACCGTCGAGGAGTTTGACTACTTGAATCAGGGAGGAACACCTGTCATTGATGGAGTCGATGACAAGGCTGAGCTCGAAGCCACCAGAAAATCCCTCACCACCATTGGATTGGATGATGACATACAGGCCTCTATTTTTAAGATTTTGGCTGCGTTGCTTCACCTTGGCAATGTCAAGATTGTTGCTACCAGGAATGACTCCTCTCTCGAGCCTACTGAGCCATCTTTGGTTCGAACCTGTGAGATGCTGGGTATTGATGCTACTGAGTTTGCTAAATGGACCGTGAAGAAACAACTCATTACCCGAGGCGAGAAAATTATTTCAAACCTCAACCAGGCCCAGGCTCTCGTTGTCAGGGATTCGGTCGCTAAATTCATCTATTCCAGCCTCTTCGACTGGCTGGTGGAGACAATCAACCGCAGCTTGGCAACCGAAGAAGTTCTTAGCCGAGCTACCTCATTCATTGGTGTCCTCGATATCTATGGTTTCGAGCATTTCGCAAAGAACTCCTTTGAGCAGTTCTGTATCAATTACGCAAATGAGAAGTTGCAACAAGAGTTCAACCAACATGTTTTCAAGTTGGAACAGGAGGAATATGTTAGGGAACAGATTGATTGGACTTTTATCAACTTCTCTGACAATCAGCCATGCATTGACCTCATTGAGGGCAAACTGGGTATTCTAGCTCTGCTTGATGAAGAGTCTAGATTGCCAATGGGTGCTGACGAACAATTCGTCAACAAGCTGCACCACAATTTCGCTGCTGACAAGCAAAAGTTCTACAAGAAGCCCCGGTTTGGCAAGTCCTCTTTCACCGTCTGCCATTATGCCATTGACGTCACCTACGAGTCAGATGGCTTCATTGAGAAGAACAGGGATACAGTCCCTGACGAGCACATGGAAGTCCTCAAGAACTCTTCCAACTCCTTTATCAGGGATGTCCTCCAAGCTGCTACGGCTATTCGCGAAAAGGATTCTGCCTCCATGTCCTCCAGGGCCGTTGCAGCCCCAGGAAGGAAGATCGGAGTTGCCGTTAACCGTAAGCCAACGCTAGGAGGCATCTTCAAGTCCTCCCTCATTGAGCTTATGAACACTATAAACTCCACTGATGTGCATTATATCCGGTGCATAAAGCCTAATGAAGCGAAGGAAGCCTGGAAGTTTGAGGGCCCTATGGTTCTCAGTCAGCTTCGAGCTTGTGGTGTTCTTGAGACCGTGCGAATAAGTTGTGCCGGTTACCCAACCCGATGGACTTACGAAGAGTTCGCTCTCAGGTATTATATGCTTTGCCACTCTTCGCAATGGACATCTGAAATTCGTGCCATGTGTCATGCTATTCTATCGAAAGCCTTGGGTGACATCACTCAGCAACAGCAAGACAAGTACCAGCTTGGTTTGACTAAGATCTTCTTCCGAGCTGGTATGCTTGCTTTCCTAGAGAATCTCCGTACTTCCCGCTTGAATGAATGTGCCATTATGATTCAGAAGAATCTTAAATGCAAATTCTATAGACGGAAGTATCTTGCCATGCGTGGTTCGATTCTTGCCTTCCAAGGCCTCATTCGCGGATTCTTGGCCAGACAGCACGCCGAAGGAGCCCGCCAGGTCAAGGCCGCGACCACTATCCAGCGAGTCTGGAGGGGCCAGAAGGACCGCAAATACTACCACAAGATCAGAAACAATGTCATTCTCGTGGAGTCGTTGGCGAGGGGTTACCTTTGCCGCCGAAACATTATGGACAGTATCCATGGAAACGCAGCGAAAGTTATTCAACGGTCTTTCAGAACATGGCGACAAATCCGCAAATGGAGAGATTACCGCCGCAAGGTTGTCATTGTACAGAACTTGTGGCGTGGTAAGAAGGCTCGCAGACAGTACAAGACTCTACGTGAGGAGGCTCGCGATCTCAAGCAGATATCCTACAAGCTTGAAAATAAGGTGGTGGAGTTGACCCAGTCACTCGGATCTCTGAAGCAGCAGAACAAGTCTTTGACTTCCCAGCTCGAGAACTATGATGGACAGATCAAATCCTGGAGAAGCCGGCATAACGCTCTTGAAGCCCGGTCCCGCGAATTGCAGGCTGAGGCTAACCAGGCTGGTATCACTGCTGCCCGCTTGACAGCTTTGGAGGAAGAAATGTCGAAGCTTCAGCATAATCATAACGAGTCACTTGCAACTATCAAGAAACTACAAGAGGAAGAAAAGTCAACCCGAGAAACTCTCCGTCTTACCAGCCTTGAACTTGATAATGCTAAGAATGCCATTGCTGTCCACGAACAAGAGAAGACCTACCTCCGCCAGCAAGTTGTTGAACTGCAAGATGAGCTTGAATTTGCTAAGAGGTCTGCGCCTCTCAATGGACTCAATGGAGACCTGAATGGAAACGCACCTACTCAGCCAAGCTTATCTGGTTTGATCAACTTGGTTGCTTCGAAGAAACCCAAGCCAAAGAGACGCAGCGCCGGGCTCGAAAAGGTTGAAATCGACCATCGTTTCAGCGGTGCTTACAACCCAAGGCCTGTCTCTATGGCCATACCCACCGGTGGAGTTGGCCGCAATGATTTCCGAAACTCAGCATTCGCTCCTGGAATCGACTCTGTGGAGATTGAACTTGAGAACCTTCTCTCCGAAGAAGATGCCCTTAACGACGAAGTTAGCATGGGTCTCATCAAGAATCTTAAGATTCCTCTCCCCAGCTCTGATCCACCACCCACGGAGAAGGAAGTCTTGTTCCCATCCTACCTCATTAACCTGGTCACATCCGAGATGTGGAATAACGGTTTCGTGAAAGAATCCGAACGCTTCCTTGCTAATGTTATGCAGGCAATTCAACAGGAGGTCATGCAACATGATAGTGAAGATACGATCAGCGCTGGTGCGTTCTGGCTTTCCAACGTCCACGAAATGCTTTCCTTTGTCTTCCTTGCAGAGGACTGGTATGAAGCGCAAAAGACCGACAACTATGAATACGACCGTCTTTTGGAGATCGTCAAGCATGATTTGGAATCCTTGGAGTTCAACATCTACCACACATGGATGAAGGGATTGAAGAAGAAGCTATTCAAGATGATTGTCCCAGCCATCATCGAATCTCAGTCCCTACCGGGTTTCGTCACAAGCGAGACGAACAGATTCCTTGGAAAACTGCTGCCTTCCAACAACAACCCTGCGTACAGCATGGACAATCTCCTTAGCCTGTTGAACAATGTTTTCAAGGCTATGAAAGCATACTACCTTGAAGATTCCATCATTACCCAGACCGTCACTGAGCTGCTCCGACTTGTTGGTGTCACTGCGTTCAATGACCTGCTCATGCGACGTAATTTCCTCTCATGGAAGCGTGGTCTGCAAATTAACTACAACATCACCCGTATTGAGGAATGGTGCAAGAGCCATGATATGCCAGAGGGTACCCTACAGCTAGAACATCTAATGGTAAGCACCCATCCCCATATTCGATTCGGCCCTATTCTAACCGTACTTCCCATTACAGCAAGCAACCAAGCTGCTTCAACTGAAGAAGGCCACCTTGAACGATATAGAGATCATTCAAGATATTTGCTGGATGTAAGTGCTATAACAACCGCCCTCTGCTGTCATAGGATAAATTACTTACACATACTTTTACAGGCTCTCACCGAACCAGATTCAAAAACTTCTCAACCAGTACCTTGTTGCTGATTACGAACAGCCTATCAATGGTGAAATCATGAAAGCTGTTGCGTCCCGTGTAACTGAGAAGAGCGATGTTCTGCTTCTGACTGCAGTTGACATGGAGGACAGCGGTCCTTATGAGATTGCTGAGCCTAGGGCCATTACTGCACTTGAGACGTATACACCATCCTGTATGTGCCACTAAGACGCCTTCATTTTTCCTGCTACCATACTAACATGGCCATAGGGCTGCAAACTCCTCGACTTAAACGACTCGCAGAGATTGTTTCTGTCCAAGCAATGGCCCAGCAGGACCGCCTTGACAGCTTAGAGATGGGAGAGCCACCAGAGGATTAAAGCCCCTGTATCTCCCTATATTGCCCATCACAATGGTCAATGATCCTTCTTTGGCCCCCGCAACTTCGCCTTGCTACCATCGACTTTATAGACATTGGAGTTTTTGTCTTTGCTTCGAAAGAACCCATCTGAAAAGCTTCCAGTGGACGTATGCCTCTCCATTTCAAAAGGGGCATTAATTATTCTTTTTCTTTTCTTTTTCTTTTTCCTTTTCTTTTCCTTTGTTTCTTTCATTTGTTTGAGACACGGTAATGTCTAACTCTTGTGACTATGTGATTCCCGATAAGGCCATATTACGTTTAACCATCTACTCCGTTCGAGATATTTTGGTTCCAGGGGTTTTTACTTTGTTCGTTTGGTCTCCCTCTAACGGATTTTATGCTCGTCTCTACTTCTTCACGTATCGTGGCCCTCTTATTCATACGCGCCTTTAAAGTGTTTGGAGACCTCGCACTGTTTTATCATTCGCATCGGCCCATTGTTATGTTTCCTGTATTATATCTGTTGCACTTCACTTGCTTCCAAGTGTAAAATAGACGCTGCTTCGACGACTTTACGGGCGAAACCTGTACGGAGTATATACCAGGGGTTTCAGGCTCAGAAGAGGTGTTTTGTTCAAATTCAGCACGACACATTGATGACAATATCTAGGATTTTTCCATGCCCAAGATAAATGCGAAATTATTCTCTACCGTCGACAAAAAACTGGTTATATTCTTCAACCACGACCCAGTACGGCCTTCGTGAGCTTCGGATCGGGTTAATTTGCACCTAACTGGTTAAGCTGTTAAGTTTAGTTAGTGGGGGTTGCGGCAGTCGTAAAATATCAGTCATAGATCGTTCCTCCAGTGCCAACTTTCACTATCATATATATATATCTCTGTTCATTCTACGTATATCCAGACTCAAAGCAGGAAAAGCCGAGATGAAAAGCATCAACTTTGTCACAGGAAATAAAAACAAGCTCGCCGAAGTGCAGGCAATACTTCAAGGTACCATCGAGGTCGAGAGTGTATCCGTCGATGTCCCTGAGCTGCAAGGAACGATAGAAGATATCGCTAGAGAGAAATGTCGTAAAGCCGCTGAAGCAGTGAGTAACCCTGCATTTCATGTGTTATCATTCTCAATAAGCCCTCGATTCCTTGATGATTACTGACTTCATGATAAACAGGTCAACGGGCCTGCATTGACAGACGATACTGCCCTAGAGTTTAATGCACTTAACGGCCTACCAGGACCGTATATGTAAGGGTGTCTTAAATTATACCTGTTTATTCCATTTTACTGTGATATTTGCATCTAATGGTTAACATATATCTAGAAAATGGTTTCTCGAGAAGCTAGGCCATGTTGGACTCAATAAACTGGTTGAGCCATACGAGGACAAGTCCGCTGTAACGGTTGCTACGTTTGCCTTCTGCGCCGGACCAGGACAGGAGCCAATTCTCTTTCAAGGAAGAACTGAGGTGAGTGAGCTGTATAAATATTACTACTAGGATCACCCAGGGAGCCCTACCCTTTATCAAAGGTAATTGGTAATATAGAGGGGTCGTCAAATTTATATGTTATATCTATAAGAGTCAAACCAACCGCTGTACTGCCCAGGACTTTTGGATATAAAAGTCCGACCTTATGTTACCCTTTTGATAAATCGCAGGGCCCTTAGTGCTCGGGGACTGCGCCAGAATATTGACAAGGCATAAAGCTGATGAAAAAAAATCAACAGGGCAAAGTAGTTCCTGCTCGAGGGTCAAACCGTTTTGGTGAGTTGAGCAGTCCAGAATTAGCCGGTATGATTTTGCACAGTCAGAGGTTAATATTATCGATACCAGGTTGGGATCCGATCTTTGAATATGAAGGCCAAACATATGCCGAGATGGATCCAAAGTACAAGGTAGCTGCACTTTCTGTTGTCTGATCTCTCTTTACCCATGACGGGCCGTTATGCTGATTCAATATACCTCGAAGAACACGATATCCCATCGATACAAGGCGCTGATGAAGCTCAAGGCGTGGATCGAAGAACAGAAAAAGCAGCAGCAGCTTTAATTCTTCGGAAACCTTCAACCGCTGGGGCTTGAAGTTGCTGATCGCATGGTGGAGGTTACGAAACGAGTGCGACCCTCGAGCTAATCAATCTGACCCTGTGGCATGCGATTGCTTCCAGAAATCTATCCACGATTTTATACGCTGGCAATTGCTCTCAATCGCATCGTCTGTCTCGCTTTCGAGTTCAACCACAATTTCCTCGTCATAAGCTTCTCTGGCCTCCTCGAGTAGCACTCCAAAAATCTCAGCGTCAAGGTTTTCTTGGAGCTTCTCCTCTGAATACGATCTATATAGAACAAGAGTAGACATGTTAGTTAACATTTTTTCTCAGGAATTGGCTCGGGGATAATAGCGCTACCAACTCAAGATGCTGGACTATTTCAAGCTTACCTTGCTGCCAGTCTATCGTAGTGTATGGCGGTTGACGGGCACCTTAACACTACTACAAGATCAATCCATGATTTTGGGAATAGGTCGCAGGCATGCCAGTCAATAAGATACCCGCCTTGTAATACGTCGGCCTCGATTTCGTCAAGCAGCTAAGTTGGTTCATCAAATTAGTATCTAGTTGCGAGTGAGCACACGTATATTGAATACCTTATCCTCGTCAACAATATGGCTTTTGAGCTTTTCATCAAACCCATCGTAGCATCCCCGTTCCTTTGCGACTTGATTTATTGATAAGTGCTTCAATTCTGTTTCCTGCGCCAGCTGCTCGCAGTGAACAGTCTTCCCCACTCCGGGGGTTCCAGTGATAATTATATTTGGCGAAGTTCTCATAGCTCCTTGAGACTAAGTGTTTCCAGGTGTTCCTTATGCGATATATCCTTCTGAGTGAAGGCTGATCAGTAACTAGGTAGATGTCTAGAATGTATCATTTAACGTGCTGTCTATGGTGGATTGATACAAAAATTTCCCCAAAACCCCGGCGCAAAAATTCTGTCACGTGAAGACGGCGACTGCCCGCGATTTCAGGTACCAACTCCAACATAAAGACGACCAAACTATGCGTCATAAACCCTGCCATTTATATTTATCAAAAAATATCCCAAATATTAATAGCACCCTGTCAAAATTTCAGCTAAAAATCAATCCCTATTTGACTTCGGATGTTGATTCCAATGTTGATGGTTCGAGCCTAGAAATGACCTTGTTAATACCCATCATTTCAAGGGAAACTCGGGAACATACATCAGCAGTTCAAAAGTGTCAAATTGTCGCAAATATCTGCTAGTTCTTCGAAAAACTTTCAAATAATTTTCAGGTTTTGTAGTATGGAACTGTGTTCCTATCAGCTTTGAAGTTGCAGGTGATGTTCTGAACATTGGGTCAAAAACAAGAAGGTTAACACTGCCGTCTTGTCGAACTTCGAATCCAATAATTGTCATAGAATGACCTGGTTGTTTTATGTGTCAGTTGATGGGACTCCAAAATAATCGAGAACTTCTTTGGGGAGACTGGGCTGGCATACCCTCATGCTGTAAGTATATCGGAGGGAGATCTGTCTGAACAATATGCTTCCCGGAACCAGATATTTTGTGGTGGAGGAAATATTCCGCCACTATCAAGTAGAGCACCTCAAAGGCCTTGTCGTCTTGTGTCTCAGTACAGACTTTCGGGCGGCACCTGCGCAAGTGTTAGTTATACATCTACAAGACCCAAGCCTGTCAAGGCTGCACGTACGGAATCCCTAAATTCTGGAACAATGCCGCAGCCTATTTCACATAATTCTGATTAGTATGGCCTATGCCTCCATAATTTGTAGGATATATACTTTACCTCAGACGTTCCTATATATTTTCGCGTGCCCTTTATCCCCCCAGTCTCCGTCCGCCCATGGGTATTGAAACCATTATCCCACGCTTGTTCAATCATATCCTGTAGTCTTAATATCGATGGGGTCCTACCAGGAAAGTGTTCACAGCCTGTTGAATTACTGTCCTGGATATAAGACACGAGCATCTGAATATTACGATATCCACAGAATCCTCCTTCTTTTGGCATTTTAAAGATATGCCGAACATTGGCACTGCAGAGATAAGCTTGCTCTACCGAGGAATCTTGTTGGCAGAGCCGAGCAATAAACGGGATAAGATTAGATGTTTCATTCGAGACGGTCTCAACTTTGTGTATTGTGCCGTCCGGGAAAATCTTGTTCTCCCGAGTAATAGCAGGTCCATCTTCAAGCACCTTGCGCAACCACGAAGGCATTTTTGGTTCTCGAGCATAGGGCCCTAGCTCCGTAATCTAGATATCAAATTTGCGCATTAGCAGGGGAGTCCAGGTCCGAACGACAGCAACGCACGTTGACCACAAAAAACAATATAAACACCATACCCCGAGTTGGCCCGCTCTCCTTGTTTTCTTCTTTTGCTTTGTAGCTTTTGCGTTGACTGGTGCATCTCTCTGCCGTTTCCCATCTTGTTTCCCCAGCACCTTGCTCAGTGTGGGAGATAGTATTTCGTCTTCTTCGATATCCCCGGATAATTTCATATCTGTGCCCTTGGTATCAGAGCCTATGATTTCTTCCAGAGCTAGACCCTCTGCGAGGTGTAGGTCTAGGTGGCTCATAAGCTGATCTTCAGTCACTGCTTCGCCGCAGCCAGTTGGGCAGTCAATATATTTGATATCTGTCCCCGCATCTTCATCAGTGTAAAGTGGCGTGTCACCACACCACCACTCTGGTTTTCTGGAAGATCCAATATTTGTGTCTTCCTCTGTTTCTAGGGCAGGCGAAGCACTATTTTCGGGGTGACAGAATTCTACGTGTTGAGTCAAGAAGTCCGCATCAGTGTCAGTGAAATCACAGAATGGACACGATAACGGTTCCGCGCCGTCCATTGTGTTGGAGTGATATATGGGAATCAATAAACCTAGTCATTAAGTCGAATAACTAAATATCGACGTTCAAGCTGAATAGATTGACTGCTGTTGATATGTTTGTCCAGATATTGAATACTTGCAGCCAAGTTTATGACTGTATCTAGGCTGGCTGGTTAACTGCTAGTTACTTTTTGGTGAGTTACCCACTCTGATTGCGCGCCAAGTTAACAGTTGACACTACCTAGTCGAATGCCTGGCTAAACAGCTATGCGCCATATTGGCTAGGAAAACCTCCAGGGAGAAGCTAATATCAATTGGAAACAAGTAAACAAGGTCAGCATCTTTATGGCTTCGCTCTACATATTGACTCTATAGCGTTTTAAGGGCTTCAGAAATAGAGAACATGTTACTGGCGTTGTGACCTTTGAAAACCCACCCACTATATGATCGCAATGATAGTTACAGCGCTCTTACTTTTGGTATCAAATAATGGTGAATAAATAATCAGGTCAGATTTACAAATTTCACATCCGAGGGAAGCTAGGTGTTGTAGGGGGTAAAAAGTAACGAAAAAATAAAAAAAATAAAAAATAAAAAAAAATATAAAATAAATAACGAGAGAGCATGGGTTATTCATTTGTGTTTATCCTTTCCGTCTCACAGATTATATTGCATGAGAGTATTACTTAACTCCAGCACAACAAAATACTTCCAGCCGACCGACCGACCCTGACGGGTTGTTGAGCAGATATATGGGTGAGTGAAGCAGATTGCCTGCCTTTCAATAGCCTTTCCGGATGCATTCCGGGCGAGTTTGCGGGGAAAATCCATTCCCGATAGCCTTTTATCTCAACGGGCTTTCGGTCATTTTTTAATCCACAGCCCTCCAGGCATATTGAAATTAGCATGGCGTTGCGTCCGGATCATCAAGATTATGCGTCGTCCTGCGGGGTCTTGATCCTTGCACGGTGGATTCAAAGTTCTGTCAACAGAAAGCTAGAAACAACAGATCATAATTTGGGAAATCTCACTCAAGGAACATTCGCTTCTTGAGTGATTAACACGGCCAGGGTCAGTATTGTTTATAGACACAAGCTTCGTATCGGCTGGCAGGACTGAGAGCGCAAGTTGTTACGCTGAAGCCGCCTTCGCCCAACATTACGGCTTTCCACGGTCCGTCCCGGTTATCCCAAGTAAGCAAGCATCGCGCAGGGATGGGTATCGATTAGAATGTTGGTAAAGCGCCCCGGGACCCGACATAAGAGTCGACCTCCTTTGCTTGATGGTCTGCCATGGGATCTCGCGTGGCCTCCAGTCCATATTGCCATCGATACCACGGGCCAGACAGCGCTCAGGGATCACCCAGAGTAAGTACAGCGGTTCATGCTTCCGTGTCAGATATCCTCGTTGCATTCTCCTCGACAGGGGCATTAGTCTGACCAGGGTCGTACGCAAGCAAGCACTGCCCGCCTGCAACATATAATCTCCATCTCTGCCCTGCCAGCCCCAGGTTGCTCCTTTATCGTATATCGAATTGGCGGTTTTTCGTTGTTTTGTCGTTGAAATTGCCTTCCCCCTGCCTTTCCTAAAGAGGAAGCTGGTCTAAAACAAACCAAACAAACAAGACAAACAAGGCAAACTTCCCCAAGTTGCTTATCGTCGCTGCATCCACGCTAGTCCAGATCAAGCTTAGCGCCAAATATTGCGTGATCCGGACCGGCGAAACATTCCGCAGTCGGAGCACGGAAAACCCAAAGCGGTTAGTTCTGCCGCAGAAACGCGGTTTTTGCAAGCGGAAAAGGTTATTTTCTTACGTAAGTCCCGATCTGCAAAATTTCCAAAGTTAAAATATTATTGAGTCAGTGCAAAAAAAAAAAAAACGAGATAAGCGGAGGAAAGAGCGAAGCACGAAAAAAAGTTGAACATCCGCGGCTTTTTCTTTGGGGGGGCAAGAAGGATGAGAACGCTTAGATTTTGATATCATCTTCCTCCCTGCCACACTCTTTACTGTCGTTCATTTTCTGCCTTTGCCATTGTTGTCCTGGAACTAAGATCCGAGCAGTCATACGAGACGAGAGACCGGCGGGGGAACCCTAGCTAGCATCCCCCACGAGCTTTGCTTCCGTTGCGAGCCATCATATTTCATAACACCGCCATGAACGGTAATGGACATGTGGTGAACGGCCAGACGGCTGTCATGGCGAACGGAGTCCCGCGCACTCCTCCCTCAGACTGGGTGGTTCAAAAGTTCGGAGGTACAAGCGTGGGCAAATTCGCCCACCAGATTGTTGAGCAGGTCATCCAGTATGTCATACTCTTTTCTCGTATGATCTTTCCCACCAGGAATGCAGCATCATTGCTAACTGTTATTGCTTTGCCTAGACCGAGCACCCTTACAAACCATGTTGCTGTTGTATGCTCTGCTCGAAGCAGTTCTTCAAAGGCGGACGGGACCACTAACCGGTGAGTCAAACGCAAAACGCACCAGGAGAGAAGGTGGTGTGACTCTAAGAATGAGCTGCTAATATGACAATTCAATGTAGGCTCCTACGGGCAGCACGAGAAGCAGAGAACCCACAGTCCTCACAATACAAGACCCTCGTCGATATAGTACTGTCGGAGCACATAAGCGTCGCAAACGATCTTATCCACTCTACCGACCTGCGATCCCAATTGGTTTCCGAGTTTGATGCGGAATGCCAACGGGTATTGAAAATACTAGAAGCTGCTCAAACACTTGGAGAAGTCAGTAGCAGATGCGTGGACATGGTCATAAGTGCCGGCGAGAAACTAAGCTGCCGACTCATGGCTGCATTGTTGAACGACCGAGGAGTTGGTGCTACCTACATTGACTTGTCGGATGCCATAGACTTTGCTGCCGGTGTTCAAGTGCTGGATCAGGAGTTCTACGACCGTCTAGCCAAGCTCTTTGCCGAAAGGGTAAATGCCTACCCTGGCAAAGTACCTGTGCTCACCGGGTACTTCGGCCTCGTCCCAGGAGGCCTCTTGGACAAGATTGGGCGTGGATATACCGATCTATGTGCTGCATTGGTAGCTGTTGGATTGAATGCCCAGGAATTGCAGGTCTGGAAGGAAGTGGATGGAATTTTCACTGCTGACCCTAGAAAGGTTCCCACGGCACGGCTACTCTCTGCCATTACCCCGGCAGAAGCGGCTGAGCTGACCTTCTATGGCTCAGAAGTTATCCACCCTTTCACCATGGAGCAGGTCATCCGGGCCAAAATACCTATCAGAATCAAAAACGTCATGAAACCGAAGGGTAGCGGCACCATAATATTCCCTGACTCACGCTCAGAGCTAGAACGAACCACACCCGGTCATGATCCCAAGTTCTTCCGCACACGAGGCCCTCACTTTTGGGCTCACAGCGAAGGCCCTAAACGACCAACTGCCGTGACCGCAAAACATAAAATTTTGGTTATCAATATTCACTCTAATAAACGATCCCTCTCACACGGATTCTTTGCCGGGATATTTTCTGTCCTTGACAAGTGGAGACTATCTATCGACCTTATCTCGACTAGTGAGGTACATGTTTCCCTAGCTTTACATTCGGAATTACCTCTTCTCAATGGTGTTGGCCGCGATGAATACCAAATCATCGACGAAGACCTTCGTGGGGCAATCCAGGACTTGCGAAGGTATGGAACGGTAGACATTATACCCGAGATGGCCATTTTGAGTCTTGTCGGACAGCAGATGAAAAATATGGTTGGCGTAGCTGGTCGCATGTTCTCCGTACTCGGAGAACACAACGTGAATATCGAAATGATTTCACAAGGTATGACCGAAATTGCTGCTGGTGATCATATGGTTATTCGAAGCTAACTTTCATGTCAATTAGGCGCCAGCGAAATCAACATATCCTGCGTGATAGAAGAACGTGATGCCGACCGAGCCATCAATATCCTTCACACCAATCTCTTTACTTTCCTCGAATAATCTGGCCTCTACGGAATAGGCTAATTGCATCATCTCAAGCGATATTTCACATGCCTTTAAAAAAATATTGGCCAGTTTCATTTTTTTGCTTTCTTTCATCTACTTTTTTTTTGATACCCCTTCCATTATCTAACAATTTCTTCTTTGACTCTTCCGTTGTTTCTCCCGAAGATATTAAGGATATGAGAAGTGGCTATGCCCCATTCCAACAATGGAGCTAGACTTGCAAATTCTACATCTGCATAACCTGTCAAGGCGCTAGCTGCGAACTAACAAGGGTTAAACACTGTTTTTTTTGTTGTTATTTCAGCGATTTTTTTCCTTTTCATTTGCCTTGGGCCAGCTTTGGCCTTAGGACAATAATAGACAAAGGCATCCAATCTCTGCCTATGCTGCAATATCAGCCATATACAAAATACCTCCGCAATGGAGACATTTACATAGAAAATATACTCCCTACGGAAAGCTCTACTCAATGCTTCCATGATACTTAGCTATTGTCCACTGTCACCAGTTCAACGCCAACCAAAGAAATGAGAATTATCTCGTATCAATTCCATCTCGAATTCAGGCCAACCATCCCTTCATTTTACAAACAGTCAAATAATTGCTTCGTATGCATCTTCATTTCACTTGAATCAGCGGTATACATATAATACAAGGGGCTTAACCCGCTTAATCCCTACAATGGCAGGAAGCAAGGCAGCCGAACCGTCCATCCCATCCGGCATGTCGAGAGCCAATTCTAACCCAAATAAGAACTAGGTACGTCTTCAACAGTAGCAAAACTATACAGTATCCACGTAGCCAACAAGCTCGTTGTGTACTCGTCATCTACCCTCTCGGTCCCGTCATAAATCTCGAGGTTCTCGTCTATTGGCTCCCTCTCAGAGATTCCAAGTGGTTTATGACAGCGAGGTTGGCGTCCATCCATCGGTTGACGCAATTTTGTGCGCACGACGACTCATTCTTCTCCAGTGTATTGCGGCTGATTTTGCCCTGAATGCATTTTGTCCAGCATACGTTGGTAAGATGGTGGACCGCTAGACCGAGGAGGAATACTTATTAGCTATGGTTTGAACTTGCAAATATCTCCGCTAGTGTATCCGGAGAGTAGAGATGCGGGGCGAGGGATAGATGTGATAATTACTTTGCTGGACTTGTATTTTTTGCTGTTCGTTGCTAAGGATTTGTTGCAGGTCTTGTTTGTCTGCTGGAGAGAGCTTGGACGGGTCGATTTGGACTTGCTGCTCCATGCTTTCGGGGTATTTGGCTGTTGGTTGTTTTTTGGGATGGTGTACTGAGATGAGGAAGCGAAAGGTCGTCCGCGTGAAATAAACAAGTGCAATTGGTGTCTGTTGTAGAAGATCAAATTATTCGTGTTGGACTGGATGTAACTTTTTTGATAATGTAGAAAAGCCTTTGAAAAGACAAAAACCCCAAGGCGGCGAGCACCAGCAGAAAAACATATTACGTAATATTTCAAGCTCAAAAAAAACAAAGTTTCCGTCCGCGATAAGCAGCGCAGCAAGCCAATATTTGAAGATTTGATATAAGACACACGACCAGCTGCTGTTTGACATCCCTCTGGCCTCCTTCACATTCTCTCGATACCTTTATCCGACGGATCTGATTTCCTTAGAAGCATAACTCAGCAAACTCTCCAACATGCCGCCGATCCGCAGCGCGCGAACCCGCAAGGCCCCCCCAGATGGCTTCGACGATATCGAAGATACCCTGCTTGAATTCAGCAATAAGATGAAAGATGCTGAAAACGCCTCTCACGAAGGCAAGAAGAGACACGAGGTATTATGGCCCATATTCCAAATCAGCCACCAGCGTAAGTCTCCCCTGTACCTTTTCATTTTCCCCCAGCTGTACACTCCCCTCAACTGGGCACAGGGGCTGATGGGTTCTCCGTACGTACGTACGTTGGATAGGGTCCCGATATATATATGACTTATACTATGAGAAAGAAGCGATATCCAAAAAGCTTTATGACTGGCTACTCAAGAACGGCTACGCGGACGCCAACCTGATAGCTAAATGGAAGAAACAGGGCTATGAAAAGGTACGTTTTTACGCACCGGAGTTTTTTTGACGAGGGTTGGAAGGAATGAATGAAGCTGACGTTGTATAGCTGTGTTGTCTACGATGCATTCAGACCAAGGAAACCAATTTCAACGCTACTTGTATATGTCGTGTTCCGAAGGCGCAGCTGAAGGAAGACCAGGGAATACAGTGTGTGAGCTGCGGGTGTCGCGGTTGCAGTAGTAGTGATTGAGACGAATCTCTTTATTTTTGAGGTTCTGATTGGGACTTGGATTTGGACTTGGACGTGATGCACTACAGATGGACAGGCAGAGGCAGACAGACAGACGGGTGTGGAGACACATGTCTGTCTTGTCTCTTGTCTATGCAGATGCAAGGAATCGCGTGTGTGACGGCATTATTCATTTTTCTTTTCTTTCGGTGGTCTGGAAGCGGCGTTCCATTATTTGGTTTCCAAGCTATGATGATGGAGTTTTTTTATTATATGTGTTTCAGCCTGGGCTTTGTACTGTTGGTTTGAGTTCTTATCTCTTGCCATTGGATTTTCGATATTCGTGTTTCTTAGAGTCGCTGCTTTGAGCGATGAATACTGTATAGATACCCACCAACTCCAAAATATGCTATACATGAATATAACATTAATACGATCTTCCACCATCATCAAGGAATAGGAGAAGAGCTCAGTGTGGATATAAAATGGTAAAAATAAGTGATATTTTGTTCAAGCGGCATCTTGACTGCAAAAGGCCATCAAACACCAAAGTAAAACAACATAGACAGAGAAACAGGAATTAAAACTCGTTAGCCATGATCCATAAACATCAACACATTAGGGTCATTGCAAAATTCCGCCCTGTTCCCGTTCCCTGTCCGTGTCCGTGTCCGTATCCCATCCCTGTCCGTTAAAGCACCTTTGCAAATAACAACAAACTCCATGCTAAGAAATAGAGAAGCAACAAGTAAAGTGGGGGGGAGGATGTGGAATAGGTGGATGGAGATAAAAGGAATGAAGAGGATAAAAACCCCAAAAGCAATGCAAAGAGTTTTGTTTTAAAAAGAAAAAGGGAAGCCAACCCACAAAGTCCCCGACTGGCCCTGACTTTACCGCCCGAAAGATACCAAAAACATGACCAAATAAAAGATGACGGGGGAAAAAAAAGGCATGTACCAACAATTTAACCACATATTCTGCCAGTCAGAGCAGATAGGCACGACTGGCGTGAGATAAAGAAGCTCGAGGGATGACAATAGTAGAGCAAGAAATAGAGGGGAGGTCGGGATGAGGAGTAAGCGGATGCAGGAGAAGGGAGGCTGATGTATATGTATGCTGGTAAGAGGATGAGCAAAAGGACCCAACATGCGAAACCAAGGGTGATAATGACCCAAATGGCGGTCCAAGTGAGAATGTAATATGATCATTTTTTTGATGATAGTTATAATCGGGTGTTAAGATGAGTTTGATAATGGCAATTGTCCATGTGGTCCAAGAACTGAAGACCAATCATGTTGTAATAGAAAGAAGTATGGGCGGCTCAAAATCGAATGCCGCCTCTAGGACCATGGCTCGAACGCGAGGTCTTACCAAGGAACTGTTTGGGAGACCGTTCTTCCTTTGGCTGTCCAATTTTCTCGAATCCCTGCAAGAGATCTACGCCGTCGACGTCGCCTGCACCATCTTCGCTGAAAAGATTGAATGAGAACAGCTCATCGTTAGCGGCGTCGTTATAGCGACTCTGGTCAAGGCGTTTGCAAGGAGACTCCTGAAACCTGTAGGCTTTGGACTTGTCGATAGGTGTCTTGAGGCGGGTGTTGGCGCTTAGGGCAGTGATGTCAGCGAGAACACCTGCTCCAAGGCCGTCACTCTTGACAGAGCGCTTCTCAGGGGAGCAGAAAGGGGGAGTGCCGATGCTGGCGAGGAATTGGTCTGAGAATGGATCAAATGGCAGACGGAGATTGTCATTGGGGGTATATACTTCGTCATGGATGTTGAATGCCGGGCTCCATGGCTGTTGGAGCTCTTCACCCAGTCCAAGACGCTTGATTGGGGAGTTGACCATCTGCTGGATCTTCCGACGATGGTTCTGGAGGTTAGTGTTAGGGGAGAGGAACGCTGGTGGCTTGACTGGCTTCTTAAACTTGATAGCCGGGGTCAAGGGGGCAGCATGGATGGAGATGTATTCATTTCTAAGGGGTGATGAGCCGACGGTGGCCTGTGCTGAGTCTCGGAGAGTGCCGAGACGCATAGGGCTGATATCATGAGAGGAAGATCGAATACGAGCGATCTCCTCTTCAGCACGGCCCCGTTTGATACGCGGAGGTTCGATATCTAGCTCTGATGTTAAAATATGACCAGCAGCAACACGGGGCCTCATGGCTGAAGACTCGAGGGAGGAGTAATAACCACTGTCATTCATGTTGGAGGGCTTACTACCGCGCCTCTTTGAACGCGAGACACCGGCCGAGGACGAGGTAGGCCGTGAGGGAGTTGGAGGGGTAGCCTGACGGTGGAATATGCGTGGGGCAACTGGTGGAGACGAGCGCATTGCCTGTAGCGGCGAAGAGAAATGCTGCTCTATTTGCGCCAGAGATGGGGCCAGTTGCTCATCACTAACGTCATCTTCCTGAAGAGCTGGGTCGGAGGCAGGGAGGGTGGCATCAGACGAGAGATCTTGAAGGTTTGACGCTGGAGCCACGTCCTGCGACTCAGCAGTGGTGGATGGTAAATAATTGATGGTAGAAAGACCCGTATTGCTTGATGGCGGGGGTAAGTCTGGCTGTTTTGGCGTGCTCAAAGGCGGCGGCACCGCCGACTGAGGTTGGGAAGCTGGAATGGTAGACATGATGGGTGCTTTGCGGAAGGGTTTGTCCTTGAGGAACTGGCCCTCCATTCCAGGCTCAATGATCCAGTAGTGGCCCTTTCCGGGGTCGTCTTTGGGCCGTTCTTGCTTGATAAACGCCTTGTGAAGACTGAGGTTATGGCGGATGCTGTTCTGCCATCCAAAGTCTCCAGCACGGTAGAAGGCAAAGTTGTCTGATATCCACTTGTAGATCTGAGACAAGGTAAGACGGCGGTTAGTAGCGCGTAGGATGGCCATTCCTATGAGAATGGCATAGCTGTAAGGTGGTTTGGAGCCGTCATCCTCGACGGGGGGCATCTCATGGGGTTCTGGCAGCCGGGGGGTAACAGGAGGCGGCTGCTCGAGCTCCTCACGCTTGAGCTTCTTTGCAGCAGGCACCATGTCACTGCTGCCGACAGTGAGTCTCCGTTTGGCTGGAGCATGCATCCCTGAAGCCGTCGAAGCAGAAGCAGACGAGGCAGATGCAGAGCGGGAGTGGGAGTGAGAAGCTGAGCGTGGTGGCGGAGGGGCCAGAGAAGAAGAAGAGGAAGAAGAAGAGGAGTGGTTGTGCTGATGGTGGAATGCCGTCCTGCCGGCAGAAGAGGAAGAAGCAGAAGCAGAAGCAGAAGCAGAAGAAGAAGACCCAGAGGGCTTGGGAGGCACACTGGGGAACGTGGTGAAGAGCGGCAGGCGTGAAGAGGGCGGCGGCAAGGGACGCCGAGCCTGGTGGTGCTCCTGAGAAAGCGGCTTCTTCGCGGGCGAGTCTGTGGGAAACCGGGCAGGCTTTGGAGCCGAGATGGGGAGGTATTCCAGCTTGTTGCTGTTGTGTGCGAGGTGGGCGCTC
Source organism: Trichophyton benhamiae CBS 112371 (assembly GCF_000151125.1). Classification (NCBI taxonomy): domain Eukaryota; kingdom Fungi; phylum Ascomycota; class Eurotiomycetes; order Onygenales; family Arthrodermataceae; genus Trichophyton; species Trichophyton benhamiae. The sequence continues at coordinate 384,021 of NW_003315098.1, read as the reverse complement.
GTGCGACGCTGGTGCTTGATAGGGGACGTGCTGCTGTGGGCGCAGAAGGGGTCCAGCGAGGGCGGGTTCAGGACGAGGTCGCGGTTGTTCCTGGCCGAGTTCCCCAGGGGTTGCAGCGGCATCGGCGACGGCTGCAGCTGTTTACGCTGCGACTTGGGCCCTGCGCCTGGCTGTGACGACGATGATGCTGTTGATGATGAGGAGGAGGAGGAGGATGATGATGATGTTGATGCTGATGATGGATGTGATGCTGGCTGTGATGCTGGCGCTGGTGGTGCGGCGCCTGGAGGGTCCTGGTATATACGCAGCGGCGGCGGATGGCGCGTCGAAGCCATCGTGAAAACGGCAGCGACGGTGAAGACGAAGCCGCAGACGGTGATAGTCAGTCTCTTGACGCGTCGAGAGCGTCTGGTTCACGCGATCGATGGTCGTGGTGGTGATGAGGAGGCCGCTGGTGATGGGCTCGTCGCATGCGCAGCGCGGCTAGCAGTCGATAGTCGATAGTCGATAGAAGTTGATAAAGTCGATAGCAGTTGATAGCAGTCGATAGCAGTAGTCGAGAGAGTAGTCGAGAGTCGCAGATAGCTGTGATGTCGCTGTCGATGATGCTGTCGATGATGCTGTCGCTGTGGTGTCGCTGTTGATGGCGATGAGATGGCTGAAGGAGCGAGAGTGGGAGGGGAGAAAAAGCCGGCGAGTCGCAGTTCTTTAGCTGAGTCTTGCTTGCTTGCTGGCTGGCAGCTGAAACACGCAACGCCAAAAAGAAGGCTCGCTGGTTGGCCACCGCCGGATCTCGCGCCGCCTGCTGGACGGAGGATAAGCAATTTTAAGAATAATAGCAATAATATAATACAATGATGATGATGATGATGAAATTGAAATTAGCTACTCCATACAGCGAGAGGAACTGCTTCTCCCTGTTTCTCCCTGGCCGCTGGGTCTCGCTGCTGCTTTTTATTTGCTGGCGGCGGCGGCGCGGGCGATGCGACTCAGGCGGGATTCACCGCAACTCGCGCGGGCTCTGGCTGAGTCGATCTACCGCAGGCTACTGTACGATTACGGGGCCCGCCAGGCCCAAAAAGCCTGTCCACTAGGGGCCCGGCGGAGAGCAGAGCCCACTGCCAGCGCGTTCGGGCAGAGACGAGCATGGAAGACAGGGCGGCGAGGACGCCCAGTCAGGCCGCAAGGTGCGGGCAGGAGAGGCGAGTCAGGGGCCGGAGAAAAGGAGCAGACAAGCGCTGGGGTTGCATCCAGGGACGGACTTGACTGGAACTACATAGAGTTGGCTTGATTTTGTTTGCCGGCTACGGAGTAGATGTGGCTTTCTTTTTTTTTTTTTTTTTTTTCGTGTGTTTATTTCTTTAATAGTAACGAGGATGGCTAGCAAGGTCCGCGGGACGACCTCGACCGGGCGGGTTTTGGATCATCATGATATCTTTGGTAGCATTTGTTTCTTTCTTCTGCTTGTTGGTTGGCGTTGTTGTGTGTGTGTTGCAACAGCCGGTTGATATCTTTGGTAGGTCACATAAAAATTTAAGAAAACAGCAGAACCCCGTCTCGTTTTTTTCCCAACCCCATTAAACAATTCCAAGCTTGGTGGCTGCAATGTCGAGCGCATCAATGTCTGGCGTTAGTCGGGCAAAGACCTTCTTCGAGCCGTCCGGTCTGCAGCACCGTTAGCATCACCCTATATTCCCACGAAAAAAAAAAAAAAAAAAAAAATATCAAGAGAGACGGTTGAACCCACCGGATGAGAGTGTTAAGCTTGACGGTATCTATGTCGTAGAGCTTCTTGAGAGCAAGCTTGATCTGGCGCTTGTTGGCCTTGACGTCGGCAATGAACACCAGCGTGTTGTTCTCCTCGATCTTCTTCATGGCAGACTCGGTGTTGAGCGGGTGCACAATCACCTGGTGGTAGTCCATACGGGGGACATGGGGAATCGACTTTCGGGGGTACTTGGGCGATCGAGACAGCTGCAGAGTCTTTGGTCGGTGGAAGGTCGCTGATGTTCTGACCTTGCGGACTTTGTGCGAGTGAACCTGTCGGACGGCCGTCGTCGTTAATCTTCAATTCTTCTTCCCTCCCCATTATAGCCAAATAGTTTTAAAAACTTCTCGTCTTTCGCTTCCTTTTTTTCTTTATAGTTGCTCCCCCTTCAATGGACATAGCTTACCCCCTTGATGACGGCCCTGGAGGCAGCACCAGCCTTGGAGCTGGCCTTGGTGGCTGTATATCACCTCGAGTTAGCATTCATCTCCCAAACGCACAATTCGCATCCTCTTCTCATATAGATAGATTCCAGATATCGGTGGATATCGGGCTTCCTGGGATCGCTTCGTCGCCGGTACCGCGCATCGACGGCATCGGGGGCAAGGAATACGCACCTTTCTTGGTATCCTTGGGAGCCATGGCTGTCGATTCACGGCGAAGTTCGTTGTCGCTGGTGGTGTCTTTTCGCTGCTTCGAAACGCGAAATTCTTCGATTTCGTCGACTTTTTTGCTTTTCGTCAAATTTCTCGCTTAGTTGAGTTCGTGGGGCACGTGATGCTGACTAAGACAGACTCGCAGAAGAAACGCCGACAATAGAAGAACTGCAACTGATAACTACAAGTAGAAGACATAGAATAAGAGGAGGAGAGAAAGAGAAGGAGAAAGAAAGAGTCGAGGAGGGCTGAGATGAAGAGGAAAAAGTCGCTGGCGCAGGGACGGCCGCCGACAGTCAAGAAGCCGGCTGCGTCGCTGTCAGCCAGGGCAACCCGAGACCTCATCCGGAGCCACCACCAGCTACACAAGGCGCGCGCAAGGGCAGCAGCAGAAGGCAACGAGGAGCTGGTGCGGCAGCTGGACAGCGAGATAGCCGCGAAGGGCGGGCTGAAGAGCTACCAGATCGCCAGCAAGAAGGGCCAGTCGAAGGAGCGCGGAGGTGATTCCAGCCATGTCCTGCTGCAATGGCTGAAGCCCAAGTTACTCGGTGCCATTCAGGGCCAGCCAGACAACGGCACAGGCAAACTGCGAGTACTAGAAGTTGGCGCGTTGAGTAGTAGGAATGCTTGCTCGATGGTGAAGGCGCTGGACGTTACGAGGATCGACCTCCATTCGCAAGAGGCGGGAATACTGCAGCAAGACTTTATGGAACGGCCATTGCCAACTACCGATGGGGACAGGTTTCACATTATCAGCTTGTCCCTGGTGCTCAATTACGTCCCCGATCCCGTGGGCAGAGGCGAGATGCTACGCCGGACAGTCGAGTTTCTCACATCGAGTGTCAAGGACGACGTTCTGCCAGCGCTCTTCCTAGTACTACCGGCTGCCTGTGTGTTGAATTCAAGATACCTGACCGAAGAGAGGTTAGACGACATCATGGCATCGCTCGGATACCAGCAGCTACAGCGGAAAGTGTCCTCGAAGCTCATTTATTACCTCTGGAGGTACACTGGTGTCCACGTTAGGACCCAGGGGGCTGCCTTTCCAAAGCAGATCATCAACCCGGGGCCAGGCAAGAATAACTTTGCCGTTGTCTTGAAACCTTCTGCTTGATAACAACACATCGGTATACAGCATCAAACTGCCATGCTGTAGAGAATATCAATCAAGGAATCTCCCCGGTGGTCAACCATGGGTACGTGAGGAGTTCCTTGGTTGTCCTGCGGTTCTCTGGACACGGCATTAGAATGCCTCGGACAAAGTCGAGGATCATCTCCTTGTTTCTCCCGCTGAAGATCACTTCAGCCTTCTCTAGACTGTTGTCCTTGGGAATCGGACAATCTGCTATCCATTTGCCTCTCGCCTCTATTAGCTTCGGACACGGCAGAAGCTCAACGTTGGACTTACCATCTTCAGAAATGAATTCTTCCATCGGATTCCTTTTTTGGGGCAGATCCAACGGCGGTGGGCCTAGCAGCCCGATTATCTTTGCCAGGTGGGCTCGAGTGGTATAATAGGACTTCTCCGGACTGGGGTCTGTCCCATAGAACAAGTGGCTACCCTCAATAACGTCCCAGATCTGTGGCTCTCTTGCCAGCCGTGCCCATTATTAACATTCAAGGTTCAAAAGAGGAGAACTCACCATGGTTCCAGCATTCCATATACCTGCTGGGTAGCTCCATGGTGCCTGAAGCAGAACCTCGGGAGATCTGTACACCTGTGGCTGTGCATAGTGATCTCGCTTAACGTCCCCGTCCCATTTCGCCAACGTCACCTAGCACCATTATGCCCCAGTCGTTCGGCTGGCCAAACCGCCCGGACTTGTACACCGGAGCGCCATTGACGTATTTTCCGTGGAGATGGCGTTACCGCGTCTTCCTGAATAAATAACTCGAAGATTTCATCGTCAACAACTGCATGCAGTCTATTACCTGCTCTGACATCTAATTATACCTGTTGCAAGATATATTGATCTGCGAGTCTCGGCGTAATCTACCTGTGTGGACGAGCCTTCTGAATACTCTCTGTGTGAAGATAGTCAAGAGACAAAAGAAGATGTTGTAGATCAACCTTCAGCAGCTCTACGGAGAACCGGCTGCTAACATTTCTATCGAGAAGGTCCAGTGGCGCTTGAACAAGGAATTCGTGCTCCTTTCCCCCGTTCCGCTCAATCGGAAACATCTCCACAGCTCTTCTGACGTGCCTACACCCAGGATGGGACTGGTTCACTCTCGCAATCGCCTTGCACGTTCGGACTTCCCTCTCGCAGGTCCGGTCGTGGTTCCGCGCGCGAATATTTTCAATGCATGATAGCCGCCGTAGCGAATGTCCCGAGCCAGCCAGACGGTTGGCGTCCAGCCGTATCCTAGCTTACCTAGTACCCAGTAGGAAGAATATACGTCATCGATGTTGATGGAGCAGTAGTGGCCTGCTTTGAACATCCCATTGCCCTCTTCGAGTATGCTGCTGACAGGAACAACCTCAATGCCACCCCTTGGGAATTGTAGACGACCCACCGGAGCGCAAGTGAATGCATCCTGTGTCCATCGTAACATCCGAGCCATCGGTATCTTCACTCCTGCACCCTCCCTTGCATCTCCGGCGTAGTTACTCGCACATCTGTGTTTTGTCGATGATGATATATCAAACTTCAATGCCCAACTTTTTCACTGCTTACATAATCATTAGACCTGACTTTTTTTTCACACCCCACAATCAGTCGTCGAGTTCACTGATGATTAAAGAGAAAAACCACATCTTCGACACGCTGAGCCGGCCAGTGAAACAGTCAGATACGTCTAATACGGCGTAGAGCGTTGGTTTAACGGTTCTCGACTTTTACCGGCCTGCGTGGGCAGTCAGGCTCACCGATCAGGTCCAAACCGAATAATTTGGCTGCATCTTGGGCTGAGCTGAGAGAGCCATCTATCCAACATGAGCGCGCCGCAAGGAGCAGGCGAGGCGGAGAAGAACATCGAGATATGGAAGGTCAAGAAGTTGATTAAGCGCCTGGAGGCAGCGCGTGGAAATGGAACTTCAATGATTTCGTTGATTATCCGTAAGTTGGATAATGCTGCCCAGGTGGTTGTGTGCCCCGCTAACTCTTCTCTACAGCTCCAAAGGATCAGATCTCGAGAGCAGCGAAGATGTTGGCTGAAGAATTCGTATGTTACCTATACCCTGATGCTAAGATCAGTATAAAGAACTATTATTCTAACAAATATCTTAGGGAACCGCGTCTAACATCAAATCCCGAGTTAACCGTCTATCCGTTCTGTCGGCCATTACGTCTACTCAGCAGCGTCTGAAGCTGTACACCAGGGTTCCTCCAAATGGTCTTGTGGTCTACTGCGGCGAAATTATCACTTCCGAAGGAAAGGAACGTAAAATCAACATCGACTTTGAGCCGTTCAAGCCTATCAATACCTCCCTTTATCTCTGTGACAACAAGTTCCATACCGAAGCCCTCAGCGAACTTCTCGAGTCCGACCAGAAATTCGGCTTCATTATCATGGATGGAAATGGTGCACTCTTTGGTACTCTATCCGGAAATACCAGAGACGTCGTGCACAAATTCAGTGTCGACTTACCCAAGAAGCACGGTCGTGGTGGTCAGTCTGCTCTGCGTTTTGCCCGTCTCCGTGAGGAAAAGCGTCACAATTACGTCCGTAAAGTTGCCGAACTTGCTGTCCAGAACTTCATTACTGCCGATAAGGTCAACGTTGCCGGTTTGATTCTTGCTGGTTCTGCCGATTTCAAGAATGACCTTAACCAGTCCGATCTCTTCGACAACCGCCTCCAGTCCAAGGTCATCAAGGTCGTTGACGTGTCATATGGTGGTGAAAACGGATTTAACCAGGCTATTGAACTTTCCTCCGAGACTCTCGGCAACGTCAAGTTTATTCAGGAGAAGAAGCTTATTGGCAAATACTTTGAGGAAATCAGCCAGGATAGCGGACGTGTTTGCTACGGCGTTGAAGATACCCTGAAAGCACTCGAGCTTGGAGCCGCTGAGACTCTTATCGTTTTTGAGAACTTGGACATCACTCGTTGGGTTCTCAGGCCTTCCAGCGGATCTGACATCGTACTCCACACCACCAAGGCCCAGGAGGCCAACAGAGAGCAGTTCATGGACAAGGAAACCGGACAGGAAATGGAAATCGTTGATCAGGGATCTCTCCTTGAATGGCTTGCTGAGAACTACAAGGATTTCGGTGCCACTCTGGAGTTTGTTTCTGACAAGTCTGGCGAGGGTAACCAGTTCGTCAAGGGCTTCGGTGGTATTGGAGCAATGCTCCGCTACAAGGTCAACTTCGAACAATTAGCCGATGTTGAAGAAGACGATGATGAATTTTACGATGGTATGTACTGCACGATGGCTTTTACATTGTGTACCGATATGCTGACCCATTACAACTAGATTGACAATATGGCGACCTCGCGGGTTGCGAGGACGACCGCCCGGAAATCCCGTCGGGGAGTGTTCTGACGACTAGCCCTTTGAACCACGTCAACCGCGTCAAGGGCAATACAAACGCATCAGCCGTTCAGATCTGTGCCCCACATCACCTCGCCAGCTCGAAGCTTCTCAAAGGTACGTTTTATAACGTTCTCTCAGATTGGTCTCTACATAGTATCACTAACTTCTCCTCCTTCAGGGCCATCCAAGCTTCGCAACGTGGCCACCTCGAATTAAAGTGGCCATAGCAGAAACATATGCTACGAGGGTAGACTGTTTGACGGACGTTATTCCAGCGTATCTTCTTCGCTTCGTCAAAACCCACTTCATAGTTGAAGACCGGATAAGATCGATGCCTTTTTTCTTTTTTTCGAATCTGCTCGCTATCATTTCAGATTCGAACTTGAGCTGGGATAGCACTTCTCGGTGGAAACCTTCTCCTCCTTGCTTCCTACTAAATGATTTAAATTGTGTGCTTTTTCTGCTGTCGTCTTCTTGCGCCCTGCCTCGCTCTATGATTTGGAATATGAAAGCCTGCGCTTTGGAGTTTGATGGCATAGTTCTTTCTCAAACTACGTTGTTAAACTCAAGTGTAGGCTCATCCAGGGTCATGTGCTAGTGTTTTTCTTCAATCCATAAAAATATACGCTCGTTACCTGCTATACTTTCTGGCACCGGCTATTCACAACAAGTCTATGGCTATGTCACACCTCCCTCCTTATTTTTAGATATAATGCGTAAATTGGATCATAATTGCTTGTTTAAATCCCTTTATAATGCCGTATTCCCGAGAAAATGCCCTGCTTTTTACTTTTCCATAAGTTGATCCTCCCAACTCCCTAGATTTCTGCAGGTCTGTGTAATATCCTGCAGCTCTTCTATGACTTTTTCCACGACATGATCATCGTGAACACCATATACCCTCTGACACTCTACCAGAAAAACGTACTGCCACGCTTTAACACCTCCTGGACGAGAATTGATACTGGTCAGATTGAGGCCATATTTTTTGAACACATGTAACGCGTCCGCCAAGGCACCGGGAGACGTATGATCAACCATAAAGGTGATAAGTGACTTGCATTTTGAACCCGGATCCGAGCAAGACTGTGTCTTCTGAGGCGGCTTTACTGCCTGGGTACAGTTTGATTTGAGGTTCTGTAGGATAAGGAATCTGGTTGCGTTGGAAGGGTCGTCTTCGATGTTGGCCTTGACAACCTGTAGACCATTGATACTACCTGCAAGCTCACTTCCAATAGCTGCACTTTTGGGATCGTTGTCCTTGCTGACTATCTCAGCAGCCTTGGAGGTTGAAGAGGCATCTTGCTTCTCTACTCCACTGTACGCTGAAAGAAACTTGGTACATTGCCCCCAGACTTGCGGGTGGGAGTAGAATTTGGATACCTCCGGGTTAGGCTCAGAAGAGTTTCCGTGTCCTTCTATATTGGAATTTGTCAGTTATGCATTCCATAAATGCGTGACGTGGGCCTGCTTGAACCAACCTTGTGTGTTTTTCATCAAAAGACAGTGATGGACACTGAGATAATATTCTCCAGACACAGTAATATCAGGGTATAAGTTTCCACGGTCTGCTAGCAAATCGAGAGTCTGGACAACAGCACCGTTCGAAGAGTTTTCTAGTGGTATAATGGCATAGTCGGCCTCTTGGGACTGGACGGCTGAGAAGGCATCGTTGAAAGAAACCTCAGCTTTAAGGGTGTTATTGCTTGAGCCAAAATATTCTATAGCTGCCTATTGAAGCACGCATAAGCCCAAGGCAAGCACAACAGTCGTATTATTATATATACTCACTTGATGTGAAAAGGAGCCTAAAGGTCCAAGAAATGCAACGACGGGCTGGAGCAAAGTATTGGCACCCAAGCTCGGAGTCATGGAGGGCATCATAGGGAACACTTTATATAGAAATAAAGGCACTATTCTATCTTTTAGAGGTTACCTGCCTCTCTTCACCTCCTTCTTTCGAATTCTTAGTTATTCAATACCTGTACTTGCGCACATCCTGGCGGTCTAAATATTGAGTCAAGTTGCGGAGTTGTAGTTTGTTATCCGAGATCGGCGGGCCTTTTTTTTTTAAGTTAACTAACTAGTTATTTGGCAAACCGCAAACATCAAACTTGCTCCAACCCGTAAACATCCAGCAAGCTACACCACCGCAATTCACTAGATACCAAGCAGACACAAGTGGCCGCCACGGATGTGCGCCTCTACGGAACACGCGAGGTAGATATGGTGCAATTGGCCCGGGTATGCCTTCGTCCGCGGCTTACAAGCTTTTTGCAAATGCGCGCTTTGGCTACAGCTCCGGCACTATCAAGCATTGAAGGTGAGCTGGTACGGCGCCGGCTGCCTCTGATATATGACTATCTCTCGCCGCAGCCATCGCATCTTCTGAGCCTGTCCCTCGATAGCCTTAATGTGTCAACACCCGGCTCATCCGCTTCTCCTGAGTCCCAATGGCGCCTCCCGTCCATAACCAGACCGGTCCCCATGCCTCGCGGCCACCATCTGATATATTTCCCGCCTCAAGTCCCTTCATCTGAACTCCTTCCAGACGGCTGTGATGAATTGCACTCTCCCGGCCAGCCATACAATCGCCGGATGTGGGCTGGTGGATCGGTCCGATTTTTCGGTGATGGAGGCCCGTTGCTTACTGGACAGCGAGCGGTCTGTGTCGAAGGGATACGCGAGGTGAATATAAAAGGCAAGGAAGGCGATGAAAAGATTTTTGTTGGAATCGAAAGACGGGTAGCCACCGTGGATGAACATGAGAGTGATGATGCTGTCCGGAGTAGAGTCTGGACGCAATCCGAGGAGGAACAAGGAGCCAGTATGGTAATTGAAAGGCGTAACCTTGTCTTTATGAGAGACAGAACATCAAAGGAAATTGAAGCTGCGAAATCTGCTGCTAATATATCTCCACGAAGGATAATGAAAAGTAATAGCTGCCGGCATCCACAGTTTTGATCTTGTGCTAACATACGATGGCCCAGTTCCTGCTACAGCTGAATTCTCCCAGACCATCATACCTTCCAAATCACTTTTATTCAGATACTCTGCCCTTACATTCAATGCCCATGCCATCCACCTTGATCGAGACTATGCACGTAACGTCGAAGGATACAACGACCTTCTTGTCCATGGACCTCTTACGCTCACGATCATGCTCAGCACATTCCAGAAACATGCGGCTACATTAGGACAGGCTGTATCAAGTATTGAGTATCGAAACCTAGCCCCCCTTCTAGTGGAGCATGAGATGAAGGTATGCGCTGCACGCAAGTCTAACGGATCAACGGGGAGCTGGGATATCTGGGTAGAGGACAACAATGGGGGACTGGCAGTTAAAGGAGCCATCAAGACTGTGCCAGTTGAATCCGACTAAGGCATTGTATCCTGGCCGTGTGCTAGTTAATATATACAGGTAATGGTCGGTGCATGGCGTTGTTCTCCCTGAATACCTAATCCTGAAGAGCGTGAGTTCCCTCTCTGAGCTTCGCCTGGCCGCTAGAAACACGTGCCGTGCGATTTTTAAGAAAATGCTTGGAAAGAGAAACTCGCGAGCTGAAAACAACAACTTCTTCCTTTATCATATCCTCAGCCTCGCCCACGCCGTCATTATGGCACCACGTACAAGGGAAGAGCTCGTTGCTCTAGCGGTTATGGATCCCGCCATGGCCGCTATCCTGGAAAACGGCCCAGCAGTGCGTCCTCCAAGGCCGTCAGACCCTTACTATGGCCGTAAGGACCATACGGCAGCTAGGGAACACAGGGCCACTATATTGAGAGAAAAGTGGGGGCTCCGATACCTTCCTGGGCCGATTGATGAAGTTGCTGAAGAGGACCGGAACATACCCGTCCGTGATGGCTCAGAAATCACAATCAGAATATACAAGCCGGTAGCTAAGAAACAGGATGGAAGCCCATTAATCGTTATGTTCCACGAGGGTGGCTGGGGTATGGGAGATTTGACAGATGAAGAAGTTAACTGTCGACTCTTCTCTCGGGATCTGGGTGCCATTTGTGTCAACGTGGAATACAGGCTTGCTCCAGAGTATCCATTCCCGACCTGGATCAATGACTCTTGGGATGCCCTTCAATGGTGTGCTAGGAATGCCTCGGCGCTCGGTGCTGACCCCTCAAGGGGATTTATAGTTGGAGGCGGGTCAGCAGGCGGGAATATAGCCGCCGTTCTTGCACATATTGCACGAGACGAACAGCTATCTCCACCTTTAACTGGCCAATATCTCTGTGTCCCTGCCATTATGTGCTTCCTGCCACCTTCTCATATCCCTGTTCAATATCAGGCGGAATTCCTCTCCCACCCCCTTGTGACGCCTTGCAATGACCCCATTCTTAATGTGTCACTGGGACCATTCACTCCACTTTCATCAGTTCCAAGGTTCATACTCAGCCTTCTGCCCTTGAACCTTTTAGCAAAGGTATACAGCATTGCGGGAATGAGTGGTGATATGTCTAATCCTTTGTTTGTGCCTTTCCTCTATGGTCAAGGGGAACGCGGCCATCGGGATCTCCCGCCAGCATACTTTCAGGTTTGTGGGCTAGATCCTCTGAGAGATGAGGCTCTGATATATGAACGAGTTCTAAGGGAGGAGGCCGGGGTGAAGACGAAAGTCGACGTGTATAAGGGTCTCGGACACTACTTTTGGACGAATTTTCCCGAGCTTGAAATGAGCAGGACCTTCGTGGAGGACACCGTCAAAGGCGTGAGATGGCTACTGGAAGGAAAATATTAACAGTTACCAGGACCCAGACTGCACACTATGGCAGACTTGACTCTTAGCAATGACTAGCCGTATTACCTCCTAGACAATAGCTACTGTAAAGCTACCCCCGTGTATACAGTTCCTGCTTACCTAATGGACCCTATTATATCACGTGACTTAAATGGAATTACATAATTCCGTTGTCCTAAATTAGAGTTCGGGCTGGAAAAGTTTTTGTCTTGCTTCCAAAAAGCCACATATAAAAAGACCACAAAAGCTTTTCGTCCACCTTCAACTCCAACTCAGAAATACACTCAAACACCAAACACTTTTGTAGCAAAAGCAGTTTGGTAGTTTGGTGAAGATGGACAAATTCTGGGCAGCACCGCCAGTCAGCAGGTGAGCTTCTATACCTGAGCAAGGGATCTCGTTTGCAGGATACTGACCCAGCTCTGTTAAAGAACGCTGACGGCAGCTACGTTTGTCCAGTCAGTCCTGGTTCATGGGGGATTTTTGAATGGCATGCATGTTGTCTTCCTCTTACCAAGGATACTTCAGATCCCGCCACAGCTATGGAGGCTTGTGACGCCATTTTTTCTGACTGGAGGAGGCATTGGCTTCTTCTTGGACCTTTACTTCTGTATGGGTCCATGAAACGACAATGAATACCTTGCTATCATGTGAAGATCTAACTAACAGATGCGCAGTATTCCAATACGCCAGCGATATTGAGGTCAATTCGCCTCGTTTCTCTGGACCAGGTGACTTTGTCACCTATGTGATTTTCGTAGCTATTTTCATTCTGGTGAGTGGTCATTCATTCCTTGCCTCGCGCGAGGGTTACAAGCATGGCCTTTACCCTGTTCTGTCTTCCTTATTTGCAAAACACCTCTTAAATCTGCCCGCCCAGCCCATTCTAGCTGCAGCGGTTCCTGAATTCGAGGGAGATTACCCCTGCACTTCGTGCATACCCATCATTCGCATAATATCAATCCTTCAGGGTATGCATGCGGTGTAGGCATGGTGGGATTGTGGCATGACTTGACCAGTGTTGATGTCTATATTGCACTGGTTATGCTGCTGCCCTACATTCATATATTTCTCGCTGTCGTTCGACTGTCTTGTATTTAGTTTTAGAATACCCTTCATATCAATATCCTCTATATCCTGCTATCTTCTAGTTCTTAGAGCTGACGCATGTGCAGTTAACCGCGGGCTTGTACTTGCAGTCCTTCGTCTTCCTCGGAGGTACGATGATACCTACCCACAACTCGTACTCATCTATCTACTCCCCTGTGTGGGAAGCCTATTCATGTTTCCCAGTCATTTAGCTAACCCGAGTAGCTCTATCTCTCGCTTTTCTCACTACCCTATCTCAAGATAACGCAGGGAAGAAAATGGCTTTCATCTTTTTCCAGATTCCGGCGGAATACCTCCCTTTTGCCAGCTTAATTGCTACCCTTGTCCTCTCTGGACAGCACGCCGCAATCACCCAAGCCTGTGGTATACTGGCAGCCCATCTTTACGAGTTCCTAACCCGTATTTATCCCGACTTTGGGGGAGGCACCAACTACATCCAGACACCCCGCTTCATCCAAAACCTATTTGGATCTAGTGGTAACTACGTCAAAGCACATGGTGGCTACCGCAAGCATCGCCCAGCCGATGGCAATAGCTCCGACTCAAGGAGCACCGGTCAATCCACCGGAAGCTGGTTCTCGGGCATGGGAGGAGGGTCATGGAAAGGCAGAGGAGCCGGCAGAAAATTAGGCACTGGTTGAACTACCTGAAGCTTTCTGCGGAGTAAGGAAACATGCAATCGAATAATCGGCGTTAACAGTGAGGAGGATACACGGTTACCTACTACTAAAATTTTTATGCAGTAGCTTAATGTCAACATCTATGTGATTACGTAAACTTGAAGTCGCTTAAAGCTGCTCAATGATAAGCTGGCGCGCGGCTAATGGCGTCTATGCGTCCAATAAAATTTCAGTACAGAGGGCGGATCAACTTTTTTGCCCACAGCAAATTTTGACGCGAACAAAAATTCCAGACAGAAAAAAAAAGAAAGCCTTCAAATATTTTACACCTTGCGACCCAATTGATAGCACCTGAAAGAGTGTTGTCGTCGCGCGCGGTGTTGGGTTTGCAGTGCTAATTGAATCTTGATACTTTGATTTGTGTGGTTTTCGAGTGTTTTGCCCTGCAGTGAAGAGCTAGATTTTTTACGATGGCCGCTACAACTGGCAAAGGCGATGTTGTTGACTACAGCATCAAGCCTGAAGCTGTTGCTCCTCCAATTCCCACCTCAGAATGGCCGCTTCTACTGAAAAATTATGATAAACGTATGTACTTTATATGCAATCTATGTGGTGGGGGAAATAAGTGAGAAAGATCATTCATTTGCTAATCTGTGCGGCCGTTAAATTTCAATAGTACTTGTGCGAACCAGTCACTTCACCCCAATCCCTAACGGCTGCACTCCCCTCAAGCGTGACTTGAAGTCCTATATCAGTTCTGGTGTGATCAACTTGGATAAACCGTCGAACCCGTCGAGTCATGAGGTTGTCGCATGGATGAAGAGGATGCTCAGGTTCGCACAGCCATTTTCTTCTCTCTACTAAAGTTGAATTGCTAGGTAGCTAACTAGCCATTTTTCATTCTCAATAGAGTGGAAAAGACTGGACACAGTGGAACTTTGGACCCAAAAGTTACTGGGTGCTTGATCGTGTGCATTGACCGTGCCACTCGTCTAGTCAAATCGCAGCAGGGAGCCGGAAAGGAGTACGTTTGTGTTATTAGACTACATGACAAGATTCCCGGAGGCGAGGCGCAATTTGCTCGTGCCCTTGAAACGCTGTCTGGAGCTTTGTTCCAGCGGCCTCCACTGATATCTGCTGTCAAACGTCAGCTTCGTATCCGAACGATTTATGAGAGCAAGCTGTATGAATTCGATAATGACCGACACTTGGGTGTATTTTGGGTCAGTTGCGAGGCTGGTACCTATATCAGAACCCTTTGCGTGCATCTTGGTTTGCTTTTGGGAGTTGGAGCTCATATGCAGGAACTGCGCCGTGTTCGCAGTGGAGCCATGGACGAGAAGGATGGCATGGTGACTCTACATGATGTTTTGGACGCCCAGTGGATGATGGATAACCACCGTGACGAATCGTACCTCAGGAAGGTCATTAGGCCGTTGGAGAGCTTGTTGACCTCATATAAGCGAATTGTTGTGAAGGATAGCGCAGTCAACGCCGTCTGCTACGGAGCTAAATTGATGATTCCAGGTCTATTGCGATTTGGTAAGTTCCATGATCAATACCCTTTTGATATCTGGCAAATTGCTAAATGCTATCTATAGAGGCTGGTATTGAGATATATGAGGAGGTGGTACTCATGACCACCAAGGGCGAGGCCATTGCCATCGGTATTGCTCAGATGTCCACCGTTGAACTCTCAACCTGTGATCACGGAGTAGTTGCCAAGGTCAAGCGTTGTATCATGGAGCGTGATCTTTACCCCAGACGATGGGGTATGGGCCCAGTTGCCCTTGAGAAGAAGAAGCTCAAGGCTGACGGGAAGCTTGACGTAAGTTAATCTGATCAGTTCTTTTTTGCCTCTTACATCTCTTGCTAACTCTTGTCTAGAAATATGGCCGCACTAATGCCTCCACCCCAGCCAAGTGGCAGGCGGAATATAAGGATTATGATGCTCAAGCTGCTGGTACACCGAATGCCGCTCCAGCACCTGGTGCTATTACACCCGCAAAGTCTACCCCGGCTGCTCCCGCTGCTTCATCCCCTGAGAAGGAAGATGAAGAGATAGATGATGCTGACAAGAAGAGAAAGAGGAAGGATGGAGAGACCGCAGAAGAACGAGAAGAACGAAAGCGCCTAAAGAAGGAGAAAAAGGAGGCAAAGGAGAAGAAAAAACAAGAGAAGAAAGAGAAGAAGGAAAAGCGAAAATCCAAGCAGGCCGAGGATGCCAGTGACAGCGATTAAGGGATTGGATTTGCCCAGCAGGCGTCAGTTACCTTACCTTTTTCTTTTGTATCATATCCCTTTTTATACCGTTGGAGTATGGGACTGATCCAAAATTGGGCTTCTTATTTATGTTTGCTGGAGTACATGGTTGTGTTTATTTCGTTCTACTTTTTCAATAGTTAGCCTGGGTAGTTTGGCTGAATATACTGCTTCCGAAATTTAATACCGAAACTCTTGTTCTTTGTCTAGCTGACAACTAAAGACCAAATTTCATGTAGAAAACGAAGCAGTATTCCGGGAAATCTGCTGCGTTAGTAGAGGGAGAAGCATGCGTTGGTAGCTGGTCTCGGTGATCTCGGCTGTGATGTGGCTTTGCCGTGTTGACGTCGATCTCGCTGACATCACAACGTCGACTTCAACCTCATCAACCAACCTCACGCCTCCGTTCGCACACGACCACTTCGACACCCACACTGCTCTTATATTAAATCTTGGGGGCTATAGCATATGAAAAGAGGCACTGCAAATAGAAATATTTTGGACTTGTCATCAACATGGCAGCGGAACTTGGGCCGACAAAGCTCAACGCAGAGAGCCACCTGATTCTGGTACACCACAGCTTTTCCAAAGACGAAGAATATATGAAAGGAGGCCCTGCTAACTGGTCATTTTAAAGGATCAACCTCTCCTACGGCTTCCACATGAGCTAGCTCGCCGGAACTTCAAAACTGTTCAGCGCATCGTGGAGAGAGAGAAGGAATATGTCATTCCCGCCTTGAAAGAATCAGCAAATGCCTCGCTCTCTGGGAACCAAGATCCTGCCCAAGCACTCGCCTCTTTGGACACGATGATAACCCGGATGCAAGGGCTAAAGCGGAAGATGGAGGCACTACAAGAGGAGGAGAAGAGCATCCTCTCCCAGTCCAGGAAACGGATCGAACACCTTGAGGACCTCTTCGGCATACAGAGCTTGGTAGATGTCAAATATGACAGATGGTCGAAGACAAGGCTGAACAGGTTGCTGGTAGACCATATGCTGCGTTCAGGCTACCTTGAAAGTGCAAAACAGCTTGCACATGAGGAAGGCCTTGAAGATTTGGTGGACGTACATGTCTTTGCGCAATGCCAGCGCATAGCAGAGAGCCTTCGGAGAGGGGAGACGAAAGAAGCTCTACAGTGGTGCGGAGAGAACAAAGTTGCCTTAAAGAAGCTACACGTATGTTTCTTTTCCCTCTTTGTCGTTGTGTTTGGAAAGCGTTTACTAACAGCTCTAAACAGAATAAGCTGGAATTTGAACTACGGATGCAACAGTATATCGAAATGTTACGTGCAGGTGAGAGAACAGAAGCAAGGCAGCATGCCAAAAAATACCTCACACCACACAGTGAGACATACAAATCAGATATACTCCGTGCTGCCGGGCTGATGGTCTTCCCCCCTAATACTGATGCCGAGCCATACAAGGTATGATGAAATCCCAATGCTTATTAGTGGTCCATTGTAAACTGACCAGCCCGTCTAGACTATTTACTCCTCTGAGCGATGGCAAACGCTATCAAACCTCTTCGTTAAAACCCACCACGATCTTCTCTCACTTACATCACACCCATTACTGCAGATTGCCCTCTCCGCAGGCATTTCGGCTCTAAAGACACCCGCATGTCATTCAGAATATACTACGTCTGCCTCAAGTGCGACCTACTCCTCAGGGTCCTCTATATGTCCCATATGCTCCACTGAGCTTAATGAGCTTGCCCGCCCTATGCCTTATGCTCACCATACGAAGAGCTCGGTGGACAATGACCCGGTTGTCCTACCCAATGGTCGATTATATGGCAGGGAAAGCTTATGCTATATGTCGAGCAGATCAGGTGTTAGCACCGGCAAAGTCAAAGATCCAATTACTTCAGAGGTGTTCGATGTGTCAGAGTTGAAGAAAGTGTTTATTTCTTAGATTAACAGCAGTGAATATCAACTGCTGTAGTGGTAGCTGCCTATTTCTTCGTGTGCTCCTTCTTTTCTGTTTTGTTTACTAGGTTTAGTCGGATGGTTCAATGCAGCGTATCAATGATTTAATGACCAATTCAGCGACTTATAGTCCTATCCTCGATCCAAGATCACAACAAATGGTAGTATCAGTCACTTTCGCTTCCAGATCCTTTTCTCTTTCTCTTAAACTTCCCAGAGCTAGTGCCTTGACTCTCGAACCCTTTTCTTTCAAATACATAACTTCTTGCCCCCCGTTCTTCTCCCTTCCACCCACCTCTACCACCATCTTTCCCTTCGATAGCCCCTATTGTCCGCGCATGGGAGTAGCCGGGATAACTTGCCCATGGGAACTTGAAGCTAGTCACAACTCGTAGGCCCGCGTGTCGGGCAAGATCCCTGATATTCCATAGCGTATAGGGCTCACCCTCAAATAGAGTCACAATAATATGCCCCGGCTCTTTCCTAGGCTTGCATCGCACTTCACTAGCGCCAGAAAGGGAATCACCGTTCTCCTCCTCATCCGTATATTCATCCTCATCCTCGAAATCAGACCAGTCATCCGTTGGATTTGGGACTGAAAGAAGGGGAACACATGCTTTGAAAAACCCAACTAGTAGTTCCTGGTTTGATCGAACCTGCCTGTTCACGTCCGTACTCAGGCCGCCAACATGTGGAAAATTGAAACAAATAATATCCCATGGCCCTCCTGATTCGCCTGTAAGGTCATTGCCGCCCTTCTTAGACCAATTTGAGTAATGTATCTTTGGACTTGGAGCTGGAAATCCGCTCCGTATCAACTTCCCTCCTCCGCCAGTGGTACCTAGCTTTCGAGCATCGATTGAAAAGACAACTTTTGGGGATGGCACGGATGCTTTCGGTGCTTTAGGTGAGTTGCTTTCTACAGGAGCAACTTTGACACGATCCTGCGGCTTCTGATCTGCCTCTTCATCTGACTGGTCTGAACCAACTCCTTCATCCCTCTTACGTTTTACGCCGGCCCTAGACTCCTGCGAATAGGATGAGAAAGCTTCAAGCTGTTCAATATGCCTTTTGGCATCTGGGTATTTTTCAATCAGCTTGGCTTCACTGTCATAACATGTTGCCATTAGCCTTTTTCGGCATTTGTGGTGAGTTGCAAGGGATAATGCAAATGAGAAATCTCCTAGCTTGAAGTATTAGCTTTGTCTGTAATATGAACAAGTATAATAACATACCTTCGCCAATCAAGAGCACCCTATCTGACGGCCTGAAGGGGATTTGTGGTTGATTTTGCTTTTGCTGCTGCTGTTTGACGTTTTGGGTCTTTTTTGTTGATGTTGACAGCTTTGTAAAGGATTTCATCTTCTTGTTGCTCTGTTTCACGGCGGGTTTTCGATTCTTGCCCATCTTGCCGAAGGAACCAATTAATCTACAGTAAGGGGGTGGTAGTATATGCGTGCAGTGGTTTCGATAATCGAGTACTTGGGATATAATATCGTTATATTGGTGATTGGCAATTGTTGATAATCGATTGATTGGCAGGGAAAATCTTAAAATCTAGCTAATCTAATTTAATTAGCTAACTACTAGGTAGTTAGTTTGGTTGACTAGTTATTTGGGCCCAAAGAGTCTGGATCCTCATGGATTTAGGCGAAGGCTGCGATAGGCGGGTAATCATTGAGGCCAGGTTTCACCGAGAGGCTGAAGCTGTCCTATTGTCTCAGATTATTTATATATTGCTTCGTGACGGTCATGGAAATACGACGGATGGTGCTGTCATTTACCGGTAAACATATACTGGGAAACACTATTCTATGAATTAAACTGGTTTACATGGATCAAAGAAACAAAGGGAAGAATGTTAGAACAGAAGTAGGAAATATTTAAGAGTAAAGGGGAAAAATAAATACAGCATACTACAGATACCCAGGTCTCTCTGTAGCATAAAAGAATTGGGGATATCAAAAGAAGAAAAGTGCCCAAGGTAACCTGATGCCTCTAGCATATGATCTGGAAGAAAAAAAAAGTGGCAGAGGAAATCGGCCGCATATTAAAAAGGGACAATTGAAGAAGGAATGATAAATTACCCTCGGAAAACCAACAAGCCAAAACAGAAAACAAGCTCTATGTGTTGCGGAATGCGGTTTAGCTGTTCGTCAACCACCAGTGGAGTAGTAAGAAGTCCACGCTGAAAATAACGTTACTCAATGGATAGTCGTTTCCGCAGTCTGGGGATTCATTCTTCTTGGGTGAGCCAGGTGGAAAGCATCACCTAGTATCACCAAAAACAAAGAAATAGATACACCCGTCGATTGCGTAAAAAAGTCGTTATGCCGAAGCCAATGCCAAGCGAGAGATATAGGAATCAAGACAGAGTGGGTATTTTTAAAGACCAGCTAATTGCTCACGACTTGAATCCGTCTCTCATGCTCTGGGCACTGGCACTGACAGGGGGGTTCGAAGTTGGGAGAATACCAGTCTTTGGTTTGGCGTTCTGCTTGATTTTGGCGAGGGCATAGACGATACCGCTGATAAATCCGATAGCAATGGCAGAGACACTGGGGAAGGTGACTGGGTCGCCGAAGAACATGAGACCAGACAGGGCAATTGGAAGCTTATTGAGGGCTCCAACCATGGAGTAAGTGGTGGAAGTGGTAACACGAACGCACCATGCGGAGGCGTAGGAGATGAAAACGGTAGACAATCCGGAGAAGAGCATGGCAACGTAGAGTCTGTTACGGGTATCGACGGGGAAGTTCTTGGCCACATTGGCACTGGACCAGTCCTCAACGAGGAGAGAGCTGACCATGAGGATTGGAATGGAGAGAAGGTTGTTGTAGAACATAGCTATTAAGAGAAAAGAGGATTAGAATTGCGTAAATGCGTGGGCCCTAGAAACTTGACTTACTGTCGAAATCCTTGAAATTGGTCAACTTGATTCTCTTTCGCATTCCAAGGACATACGAAGCAGTACAAGCACAGTTGATCAACATCCAGAGATAGCCGGAGTTGAGAGTGGAAACAGCGCCAGTACCAGCAGAAGTGCTGACGGCATGGGTGATATCAGCCCAGGCAGCAACAACGGAGCTAAGAACCATGAGACCGAAGGAGAAGAGGGTGAGTCCGCTAACGGAGCCTCCAAACCACAGTACCTCACCGTAGGCGATAAGGATGATGGTAAGGTTCTTGAAAATAGTGTAAACAGGGATCGAAAGGAACTTGAGGGCTTTGGAACCGGTGTAAATCATGCCGATAAGGAGGAGGGAAATTGGAAACCCTGCAAAACAGCTCCGTTAGTTGGGGGCATGAGATGGTCGGAAAGTTGACTATACAAAGCACTTACACTTCTTGGCTTCATCTGAACTGAAATCTCGGTAGTTGATAAATCCTAAGGTCTTGCAAGACTGCACTGCAATGATACAAATAATAGACTAGAAAGAAGAGATGGTTAGACAAACGGCTTCACTGCCCACTGACAGAAATTGTTTCTTGACATACCTGAATACAGAGAAGGAAAAAGTTGAGGTTGAAATCCACACCTGATAAAACATATTTATTCGTCACAGTCATTAGAATAGAGGAAGCACAGTAGCTGATAATAGCGAGAGTGGCATTGTTTGCTGCAGAAGCGACAGCCGAGTGTCGCGGCTGTGGTGGTGGCTGCGGCTTGTAGCTGCTAGAGGACTCCGAGTCCATCTTGTCCATGGGGATGTAGTTGTCATTCTTCTTCTGGTCCGACATCGTGAACAGTTTATCGAAACTTTTCTATCGAGGTCTGGAGGGCTTTATTCGAAGTTCTATCGAAGTGCTGTGGTGCCGATATGATAATTCGGCTTGGTATATGGACTTTGCAAGGCCACCTGGGCGTTTTTTCCCTCCTCTCAGGGATGATGATGACGACTCGGTTATGGGGCAGAAGCGCTGAACGTCGACGACGGGATAGAAGAAAACACGTAGCCGACCGGTAACACCAACGAAAAGGACAACGAGCAGCTGGGGCTTGGGGACGCAGACGGCGTTTGTCGGTGATGCAGAAGATGTTTCTTCGTCGTCGTCGCTTTCGTCGCTTGTGAAAGATGTTTTCTTCGTAAAAATAAAAAAATATAAAAAACCGGAAATAAAGGTTGAAAAATTACACTGGTATTCCGAATACATTATATTACGGATGACTAAGCAGATATATCCTTCTTCTCCTTTGCCCCTTTTTGCTTCTTTTGCTTGTGATTCTCGCCATCCTGGCTGCTCTTCTTGTTGATCACCGCCTTGGGATTGAGGCCCTGGCGACGGAGCTTGTTCCTCTGAGCGCGGGAGATGTACTGCTCGTCCTCGTCCTCGTTGAAGGGGCCAAATCCGTCCGCATCGGTATCCCCAGTCTCTGGGGTAATTGGGGTCCTATCAATAATCTCTTCGCCACCGCTACCTTCGGAGGTTCCTGGAGCCTTTTGGGTCGTCTCCGCAGGGCTGGGTCCAGTCTTTTTCAGCTTACAGACGAAAAACCCGTCAACATTTTCACGGTGGGGATAGTATCGTCGAGTCAGCGGCATCTTCTCGTCAAACTTTTTGTTCATGTAGCTCTTGAAGCCGGGAGTTCCAAAGTTTCCCAGGCCGGTGTCGACTATCTTCACGTTTGGTCGTTTCCTCAGGGCGTACTGTACGACGCCCTCGTTCTCTTCAACCGTGACGCTACATGTTGAGTAGACTATATACCCGCCCGTTTTCGAAGCATGGTTGGTAGAGTCGATAGCAGCAAGAAGTAGCTGCTTCTGCATGTGCGGTAGCGCTAAAAAGTCACGCTCTGTCTTGGACGTTTTCACCTTTGGATCCTTGGAGATAACGCCGGTTCCTGAGCAGGGGGCATCGAGCAGCACTCGATCAAAGCCTCCAATAGCTTTGGGGAAAGCTGTTCGAGCATCCATGTTTGAGACAATAGTGTTTTTGCATCCCAAGCGGTGAATATTACCGATAAGACCCTTTGCACGAGTCTTACTGGCATCGTTGGCAAGAATGCTGCCAGTGTTTCGCATCAACGCAGAGGCGTATGTTGTCTTACCACCGGGAGCAGCTGCCATGTCGAGGATACGCTCATGAGGTTGTGGAGCAAGCGCCATGACGGGGAGGAAGGATGAAGCTGCTTGCAGAATGTAATGTCCAGCAAGGTATTCTGGAGTAGCACCCAGAGGAACTGGGGACTCGAATACCTGAAGACCAACTTTTGACCACTTCCCAACAGGCTCTAGAACAACTCCTCGGTTAATCAATGCCTGAGCTAGTGATCGTCGATTGGTACGTAGTGTATTTGTTCGAATAACAATTGGTCGGGGAGACTCATTAGCCTCAAAGAAAGAGAATGCTTCCATAGGAGTGAACAGAGAAAATAATTTCTCTGCAAGGTAAGGAGTGTATCCGTAGTATACACATATGTCGTTTAAGAGGAGGTCGGTATAGTCTGCGCGCGATTTTCCTGGTTGACCAAGCGTGCTTAAATCACCAAGAATACGAATTGTATCTGTGATGCGAGTTCGAAGCAGTTGCAGGTTTGGAGCCAGTCCAGCTGTGAGATTTTCATGCTCCGCAAATACATCGGGTGCATCACCTGCAATATTTGTTTGCATAGCAGCCTCTTTCAGCTCAAGCTCTGCCTGTGCAGCCTCCTCTTCCTTCTGCATGTCCAGTTTCTTGGACAATCCCTCAATATTGGCGGCAGTGAGAATCTCTTCCGCATCTGAAAGATCTTCGTCATCTGAGAACATCTTCTCTCGGGGCCGTTCCTCATCTGAATCGAACGCTGAATGGCTCTCAAGATCTGAATCTTCCTGATCCAACGCATCCATATCATCTGCGGACCCGTCACTAACCCCATCTAGGTCACCAAACTCATCATCAAGCATTTCACCATCCATATCCTCCTCAGAGTCTTCCGGTTCAGAAACCTCCACGGGTTTTGCTACCTTTTTCTTCTCATCCTTGGTGCGTGCGCCCTCTGTGATAGGCGCCTTGGTATTCTTCCGCTTCACAGAGTCTTTCTTCCCGGCTTTCGCACCGTTTGTCTTTGCGCTCTTTGGCCGCTCTTCGCCGTCATCTCCATCATCGACTCCTCTTCGTCGCTTGACTCCCTTAGGAGCGCTGTCCGCCTTGTCTGCTTTCCGCTTCCTAACCGCCTTTTTACCACTTTTTACAGTGAATTCTTCAAGCGGTTGTGGAGGACCCTGCTTCTTCCCAATGCGACGCCCGACACCCATCTTGCGTCAATTCCCCAAAATCAAGGCGCAATTGGCCGTGCTGTTGGTGATATATAAATATTCCTGGCGTTGCTTCTTTTTCTTCCAGCGAAATTTTGCCGATAAGGAAAAAAAATAATTTTTAGAGTTTATCATAACACGTGATAGGTACAGCTTATCGGTCTTACTAAGCAGAAGCAATAACCAAACACGAATCTACGCGCAGAGGACATTGCTAGACATCCAGCTTTGATAGACGGACGCCAGAGAGATTCCAGCCTTAAAAACAGGAGATAAAGCTGTCAAAATGGCGGAGATATCATTTACAAAGAGTTTCCTGGCTTCTCTCGACTCAAAACCAATCAGAGTCCCAGCCGATACCGTCTATGACCCTCGAACATTCGCCCCTCGTTTCCCGGTATGGGTTTATATATATATTTTATTTTGCTAAAAGGCTAGCACGTACTGACAGTTGCCTATCTGTAGATCATCCTCCCACGCTTAACTGACCCTCCTCACCCGCCTATGCCTAAGAAAGTCAAGACAGCAGCACCGCCAGGCTCATCCAAGGGAATAAGCGTTCATTTAAAGTCCGCTCGGAACCCTGTGCTAGATATCAAGCTTCCAAATGTAGCTCTTGCTACTGCCACAGTTCAGGAACTTAAGGATGCTGTCCACCAGAGAATACGACCGAGCAATGCGACCGATCCCGACGAAAGGGTACCATTAGACAAGATAAAGCTATTGTGGAAACGCAAGCCTGTTCAAGGTACATCTGTTGCCGATATCTTGGCAGATGAACCAGACATAGTCAATGGGAAAATCCCAGCAGAGTTTAGTGTGATGGTTCTAGGAGGAGCGTCTGTTATCCCCGAGGAAGAATTGAAGGCTGCTGCTGCCGCAACGAAGGTGGCTAAACCTCCTGTTGAATTAGGCCCACAGGAGGATACGGAGATGAAGGATCCTGATTCAGAACAACTAGGAGAGTTACCGCAGGGCGATCAATCCTTGCGTTCTGAGTTCGCCAACTTGTATGATGCCGACAATTTCTGGGAGGATATTAGGATATTTATACAAGACAAGATACCGAACCCAGATCATGCCCCGACTATGATCTCAATTTTCAAAGCTGGGTTGAAGGACTACTTGAAGTAGACCTATTGTCAGCAGTTTAGTGATGGTATAGGATAATGAAAGCGTTGCCTTTCCTAATTATATACAATAGAATGTCTATACCAAGAAATCGTAAATTGTATATATTCGTCAAAGAACTAAATTGATGCATCAAGAAGACATTGGGTTGAAACTTAGGGATTTGATAGTATACATCACAGCAGAGAAGAGAAAGGAAAAGCGTTAAAGGTGATGTGTTATGGGGGAGGGAAATGAAGAAAAAGTCAAAATGTGAAAACATTGAAAGGAAAAGCATTAAGTACGTGTCTTAAAGGAGAAACGGGAAGGCGACAAATCGTATCTTCCAAGCCGGGGGATAAACATGGCTCAAGAAGAGATTCAGCGCATGGGTGGATACAAACGCCCAGATCTTATAATAATAATAGCGTAAAGAAGAGTTGTGAGCAAATGAAGGGGTATCATCAGAACAAGAAGACTACCTTCGCACGTTTGCGAAGGAGAAACCCAAGTCGAATATGCTCACTCAAAGAAGTCAGGAGACTCATTATAAGGATAGAGGGTAGATGAAAGATAGATGTATATCATGGTGGGCGGGGGGGCCTATTGTTTTCGTTCGAGTAATCTTCACGTCGCGGCGGTGGTGTTGATATTTATCTTGAAAATACCTTGACAACGCCGTCACCGCCACCGCTAGCAACCCATCTTCCGTCTTGACTCCAGACGACTGAACAAACACCCTCGCCACGCATTAGTCTATGGCTCGTGATTTCTTGCGTGCAACTTCGTTTCTCTAGGGACCAAAATCGTAAACTTGCGTCATGTCCAGCAGAGACAAGCTCTCGTCCATCTGGCGACTGCGAAAGAGAGGAGATTGCTGCTGGATGTGCTAACATCGTGTATGTGCATTGACCTATTCATATTAGAAGATATGTTGTGTAAAGGAGGAAATTTAGTGGAAATTATTATCTTACCGCTGTTAGCGTCGAAAAATCTGATATAACGGTCTTCGTAACCACTGATGACAACGCCTTCGACGCCGCCACTTGTGCCCGTAGCGCCATGGACAACGGACTCTTCTTCCGAAAGAGCTCGGTTAGGATCCAGGCTAGCAGTACCATCGAAACCAATGGTGCTAGCAACAACGGCATTGACACCAGTGGCTCGAGTGCCGTCATATGTCTCAAGGCTTGCCATACCCACAATCTCTTCTCCCGTCCGGGTATCATAGACTAGAATAGAAGCATCTGCGTAGGAAACAACAAAGTTGACTCCCGCCAATGACAACGGGCTGATACAGGTAGGAGCAATGTCATTTCTCACAATCTGATGGACCAGTGTGTAGTTGAATGCAGTCGAACTGGCAGTGCTGGGTTGAGGAGACGTGGGGAAATTGGAACCCGAGGAAATGGAGTTTGCACGCCTGCTCCCACCGGCGCTTCTTCTAGAGCTAGTCTGGGGTGAAGAGAGCTGGGGCGGTGCACTTATGGCCCATATCAATATCCTACCATCAGCAGCGCCAGAAGCAAGGAGTACACGATCGGGGCCTCCATTGGTGTTGCATTGATCACCGAATACTGACTTTGACGTGCCTGGGAGAACGCAGACAGTCCAGACAGCGTCCTTATGGCCGTCTAAGGTAGCCTTGGGGTCGACTCTGCCTCGCTCCCAGACCTTAACACACCCGTCTTGTCCACCGGAGAATACCCAGCCATCGCCAGTAGCACGACCACCGCTGGAGAAGTTCTGGGATGGCGGACAAGCAGCAAGGGTAGTGACAGAGCCGTTGTGCCCACGGTGAGTAAAATAGCTCGTAACATCAAGATCTGACCCTGGAGCTGCAACATTGGAGCCGAAGACGCCGTACGTTGCGGGTATTATCCATCGCTTGACAGTTCCATCGTCACCACAGGTACAGATTTCGGGCTCCGAGGGACTTCCACCGCCAGTAAATATTACGGATCGAACTACATCCAAGTGCCCACGTAAAGCAAACCGTACTTTGAAGTTAGTTGTATCTGCCTTTGGGCCAACAGATCCAGAAAGTTCACGGATATCAGGGTTACCGTCACTTCGTCTTCTCCCGCTAGAACTCTTTCTCCTGGATCCACGTCCACGGGTGGGAGACTTGGGGGGAATGAAGTTGGCACTGGGGAAAGCATCTGTGTCGGGGCGGCGAGTGACAGGAGCCGGGGTGGGCTCGGTCGAGGGCGCTTCATCGAAATTCCAGCCATCGGCTTCGTCAACAATAATATCATTAGTCGTTGGCTTCCCAAAATCTTCCTTTCCTGAAAGTGCTTCTGGAGACTTGCTCTCAGCTTGTGAGGGTTCTTCGGTCTTTGATGGGAATTCATAGTTGACGTTGCGCTCCTCCTGCGTGGTTTCGTTTGCTCGTTGCGGTTCCTGGGGTCTCCTATCAAGGAACTCCCGTTGAGCCGAACCCTGGGCACCGTTTTCGTTATACGTTGGCATCATCATTTGGCAGCCTTCTGGTTCTCGAACCATGCTCACATGATTCAATTGAGGCTGTGCTGGGACTAATTGTTGCTTTTGCTGTGGCACAGATTGTTGCTGCTGCCGTTGGTGCTCCTGAATATAACTACTGTCCAACGGTTGTCGTTGCATATGATGTTGCTGGTAGTCATGATTCAACAGCTCCTGCTCGTTTATTTCCGGAGGAGGATGAGATCCGGGGATGATATGGTAAGCAACTTCTTGTGTGCATTTTCCAAGGTACAGCCTAGATTTGTCTCGTTCATTTTCGTGTTGGGCGTCAGGGCTGTTGGACTCCTCATCGTCGGCGTAATTATCGAGACCGGACGACGGCTTCGGTTGTTCTATATGTAAACGCGCATTAGAAAAACAATCAAACAACGAACGTGGAAGGATCAAGTTCCATACTCATTTCCAGAGCCTTGAGACTCTTTTTGGCAACTTCTTTAGGGTCGACACTGGGTTCGATCTTCTCCCCTGCAGCCAACTTGCTCGATTTCTCCCTCTCTTTCTTCAACGCGACCTCCAGGATTCGGACATGCTTCCCCAGAGACTCATGCATCCTTTTACTCGTCCGAGCATCGCCTTCTAGTCTCCCAATCCTCGACTTCATCTCAGCGCGCTCGATTTCCCAAGCGTTTCGGTCACGCTCATGTCGATGCCACTCGGTCTGTAGGAATCGCATCACACCTATAAACCGAATCATTATTAGCACAAATACAAGTTCAACTCTCTATAGAGCCTTCAACCCCCAATAAATGGGGCGTTGTCTTCCAGGAGACGTGCAAGACTGACCCTGTAACGTATATTCCGTGCCCTGAGGCTGGCCTCCACCGTTACTCGCATCCATACTCCCACCACCCATTCCACCATTTCCGGCCATGGCAGACTGTGGCTGCCAGGCCATCAAAATACCAGGACGAACGGACTAAGATATATCGGCAGACCAGCCAGAGTCAAGGGTAGACAGGTCTATTACTATTGTGAGGACACGCTTGGCAGGGTAAGCCGTCAACGGCGTTTCGGCTGGCGGAAAAAAAAAAAAAAAGGGAGAGGTCAAGTGCTGTCTAAGAATAAACCAACCGCCCCCGACAAGGCCTCGGAGGTGAGATGCAAGTGTAGCAACGTCCAGACGAGGTGAATCTGCGGCGTTGTCGCCACCGGTTTGCTGTTCGATGCCGAAGGTGAATAAAAATAAAAAAAAGGATCGCTGCTTGTTGTTCGAAGCTCACTTTTTAGCCTGCCAAGCCGCGATCTGGCATTCCTGGGATGCTAACATGAATAATCCCGCCCATTATACTCCGTTATATACAAACAATAACATAGTGACAACCGCTCGAAGCCAGAGAAGAACACGATTGCGGGGAGAAAAGGTAAGGTACATATTAGAATACTATCTCTTCTACCTCCATGCCGCAGTCGACGCAGGTCTTGACGCTCATGCCCGTCTCGGCGTTGTCTACTGGCCTCCCCCATTGATGGACGTGCCTCTGGCGGCCACCGAGGGTATCGCCAAACGAACCGCCGCCGCCCTCCCTGTTCCTGCGATGCGCCTCGAACTGGGTGCGTTTCTTCAGTTCTTTCAGCTTGGTCCTGAACTGTGCTTCTTTTCGTTTCTTTTTGTCGGCTTCCCGCCGTTCGAACTCGGCATCAAGGCCTTCGGGGGACCCCCATTTTTTCGCCGAAAAGGCGTACTCTTCTACCTGGAACCGGAGGAAGAGCATCATGTTGTTCCATGTTGACTTATGCGGGTTCGGCCGCTCTAGGTGAGGGAGCAGTTCTTCATCTTTGAGTTCAGCTGCGCGTAAATGTTAGCTAGATTAAGAGAAGACGGTATGTTGGGCCGTGAACTCACGGTCAGTGAGGAGATAGTCTTCCTTTGCTTCTGTCTTTGTGAGTAAGCTGTACTTCTCAGGGAACTTCTCCTTGCAAACACTGCAAATCGAACATTTGAAGACTTCGTCCCATTTCCAGTCGATGTCCACGGTACCGCATTCCCGACACTTCTTCTGCTTCCCAGAGTCCTGTGCTGTGGCCCCTGGAGCAAAGGGCCCATGAGGATCTTTCCGAGCAGCCTGTAGTTGCTGATACCGCTCCCAGTCTCGTTGAGTCATATGAGCCGGCTTTCCATCTTGATCCTTGGAGTATAGAGCCTTGTTGTGAGGATCATCATCGGCAGTCAGGAATCCACCCTTGGTATCTGTCATCTTGCTAAAGTCGTACTCTACATATTTGGCGAATGCCCGTACAGGCCGTATAGTATCTAGTGGCCGTTCACCTGTCGTGGACGGGTTATTTCGTCCATCTCGAAGGTTGGCTGGCGTTTTGGATGGCGAGAGTACGGAGGATATGGGCCTCTTCTGCCCAGCTACAACAGAGCCACCAGTGCCGCGGTTTCGTGCTTCGGCCTCTCGCTGTTCACGAAGAGCCTTTGCTTTCAAGCGGTTTAATTCCTGAAAAAGCCCTTTAGCTGCTTGATGCCTTATCTCTCATTTTATAACCGGATCAAAGGTCATGCCTACTATACGCTGGATTTGCTCTGGAGTAAGTGGTTTTGGATTAGGGGTACCGGCTGTTTTACTCGGCGTTGCAGGCTGTGAAGGTTCCATCTCGCTGATAGCTTCGCAATATCTGAGAAACCGGTTCTATATTCAATAAAGATGATATCAAAAAGCTGGCTGCCTTGTCGAAGTTCATCAAACCTCGCGAAAATTGATAGAGGCTCAATACATGACTAACCAGCAGATGTGTAATATTACCGTATGTACCTGGTTATTTTGCCTTTATCGCTTTAATTTGTGTACTGTAATGTAAAAGCATGACTTGAGCCTCCATATGATGTAACTTCGTTTTGAATCTGGAGAAGCAAAAAAAGATCAAGACGCCGAAGCAGACGAAGCAGAAGCTGAAAGCGACTGAAGTTCAGACCAGCTGATGCCAGGTGCGATGAATGGGAGCGCCGATGAGTGTCCCCTGAGCCCAAAGAGCGTGCGGTCAGTTGAGTCCAGCCAGCCGTTCCCTCCACTCAGCCCTGATCTCGAGTCTCTCAACTATATCGAAGAGGAAGAGCCTCGGCCAGAAGGAGACGATGAAGAGCGAGGAGACGCTATTGATAAGGATGATGTGGTGATCAATGGAGAAGAGGTCGATGAAGTCAGGGGCACGGAAGAAGCAGAATTTCTCTCGCAATATTCACCGCAAGCGTCTGGGTCGGAGGAAGAAGACGACGAAGTAGAAGAAGGCGAGGGAGAAGAGAGCTCCCAGGAAGAAGACAACCTCGCCATTGACCGGCCGTACCTACGATCAACGGTATCTCTACCTCATGCATTTGCGCCACCGTTTTATAACCGACCACCTACTCCTCTCCCTCCTTCGCCGTCGTTGACTTCTCTTCTTCGCCCGTCCTTCTCGGCAACGACCTCACGTCCCACGACACCCGATAGCTCTGATGTTGAAACGCCCAATGATACCGAAGCTGCGGTGGCCAAGTCCGCGCGCAATGCGACGACCGTGCCTCGAGCGAGTCCAAAAGTGCCTACGTATGAATACTATGGGTTTGTCCTGTACCTGGCGTCGTCGCTTGCATTCCGTAAGTCGAGAGCTTCTTTCCAGTCACCGAGAACAATTCCTAATGAGATAATGATGTAGTGATGTATTTGCTATGGTCCTTTTTACCATCTCCATTTCTACATAATCTGGGCATACACTACTATCCCAACCGATGGTGGTCTCTGGCAATACCGTCTTTCCTGGTGATGACGATTATCTACATATATGTTGCCCTAGCAGCGTATAACACGGGCTATCTAACGCTACCAATGAACAGCATTGAGAATCTAGTTGATGACGCGGCGAACATTGCTGTGATAGATAGCAAAGGGCGGCGTCGACCAGGAGGTTCAGCGAAGATGAACCCTGACGCGGCGACGGCCCAGATCATGGGCTCGCAGAAGAGAATACCGTGGGATCAGGTGTGGAATGAAGGGACTGATGCAGTGATGGACATACCCATTGGTGGGGTATGTGAAGTTCTGTACGGCGGTGATGATAACGACAGTAATAACAGGCAGTATTAGTCGCTGAATTGAGCTATGAATCCCGTCTAATAATTTCAGCACATATAGATGCACAGACCAGGCTCTCAAGACGATCAAGCTGACTGTTTGATGGACTACGTTGTTCTTCGATCCACAGTGCTGGGCCATCTATTGCTTCATGCGGAAGGTTATTCCTCTACTGCAACAAGAACTCAGTTGGCTGATATAGACAAATGCCATTATTTATCTGTCACTTTTATCATGACGGCCCTTATGTTAAGGGGAAAGTTTGGTATATACATTATGCATTGGCACGACATGACGGTTTCATTTAATCCTGTGCATCAACCATCCATCCTACTCCTATTGCTCAAGAGAAAGCAGCAATCGCCTTAGCAAAAGCCTCGGCAATGGCATTATTGATCAAGGGAGCCAACTTGGCAAACTGCTCGTTCAGCTTGAGCACGGTCTCGTCTCCCAGCTTGGCCGAAAGGTCCTTTTGCTGCTGGAGGTTGATTCTCACCAGCCAGTCAAGTGGGACGCCGAGGATGCCCTTCTTGAAGATTGGTTGCTTGCTAATGAGGGAGGCAAGCACGGCATCGATCTTTGGCTTGAGTTGGACGAATGCGGTGGCTACGGCCTGGGACTCCTGGTCGTTGAACTTGGCAGACTCCTGGACGGTCTTGATGGCATCCTTGAGGCCTGAGGTCAACTTGCTAGTCTTGACCTGGATCTTGATAGGGGTGATGAAGCCGCCGGTGTAGGACTTGACGACGTTGTCGAGGTCGGTGATCTGCTGGGAGATGGTATTGACAGAGTTGACGACAGCAGCTCCGTCACGCTTTGCAATGGGAGAGGCGACAACGGTGGTAGCAAGGGCGGCGACAACGGCCGAGAAGATGGACGAGAGCTTCATCTTGTGTTTTGTAGCTTCGTTATAGCTTGTGGAGGAGGAGATATAGGCTGTGACTTGGAAGATGGACAGCGGTGGGTATATGTGGTCTGGTATCGCCAG
Organism: Trichophyton benhamiae CBS 112371; assembly: GCF_000151125.1. Taxonomy (NCBI): domain Eukaryota; kingdom Fungi; phylum Ascomycota; class Eurotiomycetes; order Onygenales; family Arthrodermataceae; genus Trichophyton; species Trichophyton benhamiae. The sequence goes on along the minus strand of NW_003315098.1, from coordinate 351,547 downwards.
CAGTCCAAGGAACTCCCTTTTATAGACTCCATCAATCCCCGGCTTCCTCTGCTCCGCTGGTCCCCCGCAAACCAGTAAACCTGGGGAAGGGAAAATCTGCATTTTGTGCCGTCTGCTAGCAGCGATGGCGAACTTAATGCCCGAATAGTCGACCATCTCCGTACGACCTTTTCATCTCCTGCATGTGGGAAGTTCGTATTAAGTGGCTGTCGAAGCCGTCGAACCCCTGTGCATCTTCTGCTCCATTGGACACTAGGCAGAGCTTACGATGTCTGCCCTCGGCTCATGTGAAGATCTAGCACCAGAGGCTCTCTTTTGCCTGTGTATTTTCAATCAGCCCGGCTTGGTGTTGGACTGCAGGATGCACACTGATCAAGGAATATCAAGGCTTGCTGTGACTTGACAGAGGAGGCCAAAGTCCTAGTTTGCATCGATAGTTGTTAGCCCAGAGGCTGAGGTTGCACACGAAGAAGAAATAAAAAGCTTGAAGTCATCGTAGATGTCAGCTCGCCAATTCTCCTCGGCATACTCCGTAAATAAGATGAATGAAAGAGTACTTAGTACAGCGTACGGATACTCTGTACAAAAACATGAAGAAGATATGAGAAATCAATCATCTCATCTCTTCGTTTTGTCGGAAGGGAGTACTCCAATCGGGTGGTGTTGATGTTGATGTCGGCTGTTAGGCTGGCCGTTGGGCTGCTGGTAAGAAGGCACCCTGGCCACTTCTACCATCACATCACACCTGCTCCAGAGTTTCCTAATTATAAGACAGTGTCTAGTTACTCCGTATCTCAGGCTCCCGTCAACATCAACATCGCATCCGGCTTTTCTTCGTCCAGCGTCGTCTCCCGCAAACTCCCATCGACGCCCCGATCCTGCGAGTTCTGCCAAGCCCGGCGGAAGCTCGCTTAGCGGCGCTGGCTGGCGGGTCTGTCTGGCCAATCAGAGCGAGGCACTGTCCGTGTTGGGATGCATACGGCGGCTCATAATATTAAGCGCAGGACCTGATATCAAGCCAGTCCCGACGACCGCAGTCAGTCACCAGGCCAGAGAAGACAGGAAGATGGGATATATAAACAGCCGTCATGGACGGGCAGATTCGTTCTGTTTCTCCAGAACATCCTCATCCTCATTCCCATTCTCATCCTCAATAAATATATATTTTCCTCGGTTTACTCTAAGATGAAAGCCCCCTTTCCAAGGTTGTCCTTCTCACTGTCAACTGCAACACCTACATTTATACCCCCCAGTCTGGCATCATTCCCAGACAAGACAGTCTCTCTCCGTGATGGCCGGGTGCTAGGGTATACTGAATACGGCTGTCCATCAGGCTATCCACTGCTCTATTTTCACGGATGGCCCTCTTCGCGACTGGAAGCCTTTTTGGCAGACTCAATTGCCAAACGCCATGGAATTCGAATCATCTCACCGGACCGTCCTGGCTTTGGGATATCTGCTTTCCAGCCCCGTCGTCGCATCATGGACTGGCCAAACGATATCCAGGACCTCACTCGCCACCTTAAGATATCCCGCTTCGCCATTCTGGGTGGTTCGGGCGGAGGACCCTATGCCGTAGCCTGTGCCCATGCCTTGCCTCACGAGTCCCTTTCTGCAGTTGGTGTTCTTGCAGGGGCTGGTCCATGGATAGCTGGCACCCAGGACGTACCTCTTGTTTCCAGGATGATGGGCGTGGCAGCTAACAACGTTCCCTGGGCATTTACCGGGATGACAAACATGCTCGTTGGTTCTTTACGATGGGTGTCAGGTACAGGCTACATCATACGCTGGCTCGATAATTGGATCGAGAGCACGAAAAAGGAAGACGACAAGACGCCCACGCAGGAAGGGAGAGAGGCTCTCTTGCGTATTGCCTTTGAGGGGTTTGCGCAGGGATCTCGTGGATTTGTGCATGAGGCACAACTCCTCTCCCAGGGCTGGGGGTTTCGCTTTGAAGATGTTACGTACGACAAGATCCAGATATGGCATGGCACACAGGACGCAAACTCACCTATTCGGTTGACCAGATATATGGCTGAAAAGCTGCCTCACTCGGAGCTCCAGGAGTGGGACGATACACACTATACCATCGGTGAACGCCTGGAGGAGGTCATAACTGAGCTTGTACCCAAGGAGATCCATCGGCCAGCCAGCTCTTAACATTACATTACACTTCTGTTTTATCAATTGGGTTGACCTTACACCTAAATAACATTTTATCTTCTATTCAATTTATTGATACCTGCCCAATTAAAATTAACCTTTCATTTGGGATAATACATCATTATTCTATACCTTTAACTACACAAACTACAAGACGAACAGATCTTACCTCGAAGGAGATGGGCCCGTCTGCCAGCTCATGGTCTATCTATGGACTCCCTCACCTCTAATTCTAAATCTCTAATTAAGAGAGATTATAGCTTTAACCTTACTTCTGTTATATATATATTCAATACCTTTAATGGCAGGGGAGACGCAGTCTGCCTTAAACTTCTCTTGTCTTATCACTGCTACTATTGTTGTTGCCGCCATTGGCTGATTACTCCGTAGCAGTTTTGGAGGAACTTCCCATGCGTGATGTGATTTTTGCAGGGTTCTTTTACTAGATAGCTAGGTAGTTACTCAAACTAGAGTTAACAGCGTGCTCAAGAGAACTTCGACATCACCAAATCCTGTCACCTTCAGACTCTTTCAAAACTGCAACTTTACAAAAAGAACAGGCAGAACCTTTCTACTCTACACCCGAAAAGAAGAGTTACGGCGAGTCCTCAGACTTCCATACAAATGACTCCACAAGACATGAATATACCCCCGCAAAGCGGTGACATCCCGGATGATGGTGATTCTGACATGGGCGACTTTGTGACTACGGAGGAAGAAGAGGGTGATATCGAATACTACTGCGAGGACAGTTCTAGATATGACAGTGAGGCGTCAAGAGCCTTCTATCCAATCTGCATAGGAGAAACCCTCAATGACAGGTACCGCATCGACCATAAACTCGGACATGGTGGCTTCGCTACCGTCTGGCTAGCTTACGACCTTGAAAAGAAGACAGACGTGGCTCTTAAAGTCACCGACTCGAGTCAGATAGGCAAACATGAAGCTCAGATACACGAAGAGATCATTCGACGTGTCAAGGACACTTCCCATATTCTCACTTACCTGAGGACCTTTTCGCTCCAAGGCGAAGCGTCCAATCACCACCAAGTTCTGGTATTCCCCTGGGTCGGCGAATGTCTCACCTTTCCGAAGCTCGAGAAACTATCAATGGCTTCACGGATGTTAGCTGCTAGGCAAATGCTTGAGGCTCTTGATAATCTACATAGGGCTGGGATTGTACATCGGGGTATGACACCTCTCTCTCCAGAGCAAACACTCAAACGGCATTGTTAACATTATCTATCTACAGATGTGACAGGTTACAACTGCTTCCAAGGCATTGCTCCGATGAAAAATCATACGAAGAAGTACAAATATGAACTACTTGGTCGCCCTCTTAAGCTACAGTTCGAGATATGGAAATCAGCTCAGCAAGTCATACCATTAAAGGTTCCGGTGGAATTACAGCAAGACACATTTTACCTTGGAGACTATAGCCTCGCCATCAATGTCGGTGAACAGGTAACCCGCGAGCGAGAAGGCCGGCCACCCATGAGATATTGCTCTCCAGAACGGCTTCATGGCTTCCCACCCAGCACGGCCTGCGACATGTGGAGTTACATGTGTGTACTCTCGGAATTCTATTTGGGTTTTCCCATTATCAGGAATACTTTCGGGGGTGATATCATTCCAAGTATGGTTGAAAGCCTTGGTCCACTCCCCGCTGAGTGGAAGGGGAGTCTTTTCTGGGAATATAAAGACCATTGGTATGATCAGGATACAAAACCAAGTCCTCAAGGCGCCTTCGAAATCCAAATAAAACGGTTGCGCCCCGACATTGATCAAGCCGAGCTTGAAGTTGCCTCTTCATTGTTCCGCCGGGGATTCTGCTTGGAACCAGAGAAACGTCCAACTGCAGCTGAGCTTCTGCAGGATCCCTTATTCAAGGCTCTGATGGACAGATATACTTGACATTTCTTCTTATGCACTCCAAACCTACCCGTCATTTTGTCTTATCATTGGCACAAAGTTCAGCTACCACGGCCGGGATATTTTAGTACTTCTAGATCTCCAAGCAAGCCTCATCTAGCAAATGATAAACAACTATGGACTTTTTTGTTTTTGGAAAGATAAACGTCTAATTCGGGCCCGAATGAGTATCAGTGTAGATAGCATAACTAGGTAAATGAAAGAAAGGATTTCAAACTAATATTTCGTCATCGTCAGGGGTTAAATGAACAATTTACGCCGTGAGAAGCCGCAAAGCAACATGGCACCAGAAGGTATGGATACTTTGGTCTGAATACATTGGAAGAAGATAGTAGAGTTAGGGTAGAGATGAGTGGAACGGGTAAAAGTAGCACTTGGGTTAAGATAATGGGAAAAGATCAACATAGCCTAAACTCGGGGAGGAAAAAGGAGAGGGAATCGTGGAGGTTAACACCACACCAAGCGTTCAAGTCATGATTAAAGGTAGAAAAAAAGAAAGAAAAAAGGGAGTAAACTTGCTGGAATTGGCTCAGGTAAAAGACAGGACGCCATGTAAAGAGACCATTTGATCTAGGGAGAGATTTTGAAATGAGGTTGATATAGGGGTAAGTTGGAAAAAGGGAGAAGATGGTTTTTAATTCTCAGTCCATGTATGGGTGGTAGGATGTTGTATTGGTGTATTTGGTTTATGGTATATGATATGCGAATAGATATCATGCTTAACATCTGAAAATCTTCACGACGCTGATGACTTTCTCTCGGCAGACGGGACAAATCTCGACTTGTCTCGCGCATGTTCCGCAGGCACACACGTGTCCGCAGGTATAGAACAGCGAGTCCTGTTCTTCGGTATAGCAGATTTGGCAAAGGTTCATCTCCTCGTCAGCTACTTCCCAGTAACTGACGCCCTTGCCGTGGCGTTTACCGTTACGGTAGCCGCCAACATATTTGTTGCCAGTCTTGTGTTCGACCCACGTCCCTTGTCCGTGTGGTTGGTCTTCGAACCAGTCACCGGTGTACGTGTCACCAGAGCTGTGCTCGATCATACCTGTACCCTGGCGACGGCCTTGGACGAAGTCACCGGTATAGGTGTCACCGGCTTCGGAGATATGAGTTCCGTTGCCGTGGTAGTAACCTTTGCAGAGGTCACCAGAGTAGTATTCACCATTTAGAATGGCTTCTATTGTCTTTTTGCCTGTGAAGGATTTAGTTGGGTGTTGGCGATCAACGGCCCATAGATATTCCAGAAGACGGTCTGGAGAAAGGAAACAGCCTTCCTCCACAAGTTCAGTTTGTCTATTTAGATAATTTGTTAGTAACTACTACTTAGTTATGATTTATACTGGTTGCTTACCGGCGTTTGGGGATGGTTTTTCCAAAAATGATACATCCAACGTCGTTTATCAGATCTCTGAACTTGTGACTTGACGACACGCTGTGAACCGAAGCCACGGCCTTACGGCGGGACCAGAAGTTGTACCCCTGATCTTCAGAGAGAGATAGGGTCTTTCGAACCTGCTCGCGAATGTTGCAAGATGATCTCGCGAAGAAAGCACCAACGGTTTCCACAGTCTGCTTGTCAGCATCGAATTCCTGGACGAAATAGTACACTTGGTCGCATGGCAAGATAAGGTCTGATTTCGTGACCGGAGGCTCAAGAACCACGGGCTCCTCTCTCTGGACCTCCTCTTGGCTTGTTTGGGCATTTGTTTCTTCAGAGGCATCGTTTTGAGATTCAACAATCGGAGAACCTTCCATCTGCGAGTCTTCAGAGCCAGGGTGACGCTCCTGAACTTCTCTGCTTTCTTCAACTTCATTTCTTGGGGAACCTGCGGCTTCTTCGTCGATCATAGGGGGAGGGGGTGGAATTCCGTTGGCTTCTGTAAAGCTGCCACTTGTGTCCATTTCCTGCGGCTGGTCTAGGAGTGCAAGGTCTTGTGCTATTATTGAGGCAATGATAGCTTCGTTTGCAGCTTGCTCATCGGTCTGGGCTTCAGGGACGGAGGTGGGTTCAATGCCATTAGTCTCAGGTTGCTCAGGCGCATTATCGGACATTTCATGTTCCGGCGGTTCTGGTGCACTAGGGACATGTTCTGAATGCTGTTCAGGTTCATCCTGGTTCTGATTAGGTTGGGTAGGTGCTTCCTCAGGGCTAGCATCATTCATTTCGACATCTTCATCCTGGCTGGACGGTTGGACCTCTTGAGCTGGCTGAGGTTGCTCCTCGTTTTCAACGGGGGGTGGTGATGGAGGAGCTGGCAAATCCTCCTTCACATCTGTTTCATTGGGAACAGGTGGTGGGGGAACAAACTCGGGGATGGAGAAGTATTTCACATCTTCTAAAGAAGAAGTCAAAGTCAGTATGCTATATCTCGCACGACATTCAATTTTAGTTATTGCTTACCCTCATTCAAGATTTGAACCCATATGCGCAAAGCATTCCAACCAAGGCTAGAAAGCTGAAAGCCCATAGAAACTAGAGGCTCCATGCTAAAATTGAACAAACGGACCTCATGTGGTGCCCCAATAGTCCACATACGTATTCTTTCGTTGGAAACTGGCTTTTCATCTGTTGAGAGTTGGACCGCAAGCTTGGCTCTCAATTCACCGATATTCATTGAAACTGGAACGGTCATTGTTATGGTGTCCTTTTCCGAGGTTAGATGGTCAATAACATCATATGCCGCCGCAGGATTCCGTGCATCCTTCGACACGCCGTTTATGCCATAGAAGACAACTAGAATTTGCTGCTCTGGCTCAACAGCTGATCTATCAGGGGAGAGACCCTGCATATAACGGTGCCATGCAGGCGAAGGGGTCCAGGACTCAAGCTTGGGAGTCAAGTATTGGTCCTGCAGATCATTGCGGATGTAGATAAATGCGACTGCGATCTCGGCGTTGACGGGCTCTCCATTGCCAACCTCTGCAATATCTAGGCCTTCATAATTTTCTGTGGCAGCTTTGGCAGTCAAACACTCGATTCGGTAAGGGTCTTCACCTTTGAAGGCGAGCCAATGGGTTCCTTTGCCAGCAGGCCGAACGAGTGGGTAATACCATCGTGATGTCCGATGGCCCTTGTGAGCAATGAAGCTGAACAATGTGTATTTTCCCTGGACCTCAGAGTCGACAAAGCTAGAGAGATCAAGTTCCTCATTACGGTGTACACGGTTGACAAGGAATTTCCACTGACGAGCCTTCTTATCGAATTTCTGGCGGGAGAGTTCGATCTGGAGGACAGGAGGGAGGGACCATTTACCCTCCCGAGCCTTCAAGTATTCTGTGACACCGGACTGAATGCTCTCAGTATTCTCGGAGGTGATACGAATGCGGCTGTTGAAATCACGAGGAAGCATATTTAATGACTCGTCTGACATCTTCGAGTCATCGTGGGGGCTGTCAAAGATGGAGGCCAGCTTCTCAATAGCATCAGTGCCGGCAAGTTCGATCTGGAGACTTCGTCGAAGGCGCTCCCAGAATTCAACTACATCTCCAGAGGCTTCGAGCAGGTATCTTAGCGCCCTTCGTACTCCTTCGGTCCGTACAGAGGCAATGTTCTCTGCAGTCATCTCATGTACGATAACCTGCAGTGCCTCACACACCGGCTTTGGGCGAGCGGCGATATGATTGATATGCTTCATAACATCGATACTCTTGACCATTTCTCTAAATGGAGTTAGGAGAAGCCATGGCACTAGGCCTGCTGTGTGCTGGCAGTAGTTCACCGACACATCGCCCATAGGCCGGAGGCCAACAAGGGAGTAAGAGTCCCAAATAGGTTCAGAGTCGCTAGAATGCCACCACAGAGATTTTGTGGGGTCATCGAAGAGGCGGATGTATGCATCAAAGCATAGAGTATCGTTGCGGAGGAGGGCTTGACGCTGGCCATGCTGGCGGAGGTGGATGGTGTTCCACGGCCCGGGCCCATGGAAGTGTGTCCAACCCCAATCGAAGTTGTGGGAGTTGAATTGGTGGCAGGAGGATTGAGTCCAGCCTGTTCGTGGTTCGTCTGGGTTGTAGAGGACGACTCCGATTTGAGCCGAGATACGGAAGTCCGATTTCGGCTTGGGAGACGATTCACTGTCTGTCTTTTCCTCGCTGTCTGCCTCTGGAAGCTCTTCTCGGTCCTTTTCTTGACTCTTTCTGGAAGATTCTTCGGATTGTGTGGACTTGGGTGGAGCGACAGTGGCAGCCAGCTTAAATTCTTGGTCGGGGGTCAGGTCGCTCAAAACCGCATCGGGAGGTCCCTTGAGGACTTTGAATTCAGTCTCGAGGACTACCTTGTCCTGCACTGGTGGTGTTGGGGAACACTCGAGATAGACACTGAGTGATCCCACACTGTTTCCACGAGGGAAGAACTTTAGGGTCCAATAGTATCCGCCGATGTAGGCTGGTGGAGACCGAATGATGGTAGCTCTGTTAGGCTTTTCCTTGGTACCCCGGACTCCGGTTATCTTCCACGTTATACGGGCTTTCTCTATCGGCTTGTACTCTGGATCGTCTAGTTCATGGTAGAATGATTTTTCGATGTAATCGTCTATCGAGAAGAAGGTTAGTTAAGTGGCTGCGCTGCTTAAAAGTAGTTTACTGTGAGGCTTACACTCATGAGCACTGTGATCGGCGTCCCCGCTTTCGATCTCCTTGAGCTCGTCTCCCTCTGCCACGGAGGTATCCTCCTTGTACTCGGCCCAGTAGGCCGGCTCATCATTCTCGTCCTCCTCGTCGTAGTCTTCTCCCGTTCGCTCGGTTGACTCACTGGAGTCTGTCGACCCGTCAGAAGCGGTAGAAGGCGAGGAGTCCTCTGATGGTGCCTCATTCTCTCGAGGTTGTGACTGATCTTGCTGTTCGGTGGTACCGTTGACGGGTGTGTTTTCGTTTTGGGGCTGAATCTGGCCATCCACTGGAGCCTGACCGCCATTTACAGCGGTATCGGTTTCCATCGTGTCCGGCTCTCCATTCACAACGGGAGCATCCGTTGAAGGAGTTTCGATGACTTCGACAACCTGAGTGTTGACTGACTGCTCGGTTGTTTCAGAGGAGACCGGTGCAAGAGTTTCCACGGCCGGTCGATCAGGAGCCGAGGATTCTGTCTCTGTAGCAGAGCTGTGTATAGCAGAAGATGGAGGGACACCTGCTACCGTGGGCATAACGCCATTTTGTAGCGGTTGGTCGTGACTCTGCTGGTCCTGGTGGCGATCTGGGGACTCAGCCTGCGGCTCTGGCTCGGCTGAAGCATGAGTCTGAGAGGAAGAGGTATAGGGAGGGGCCGGTTGACTGAGAGAGGCTCGTTGAGCTTCCACGGCAACCTCCATTGGCTCTTATGAGCTGAAAGGCTGTGCCGTGAATGGGGAGGATGGCTGTGCGTAGGCTGGGGGCTAGGCTGTACTCTGTGCGTGAGAGATGGGCTCTTCTGGCTTGCAGATGAATACAAGATGAGGCAGACAACACATCAACAGAGCCGCAAGAGCGTTGTATCTGGACAGACAGCTGTGAGAGCAGACGTGGTTAGCCGGGGAGAGGCAGCAGAGGAGGGTGAGACAGCTATGACGGACAGCTATGCGGAGATAAGACTAGCTGGCGAGCAGTGAACAGCCACAGAGCGTCTCCTAGATGGCAGACGGTGGTGATAGTAGAGGGCTTGAGGCGTACAGAGCAGTAAGAAGGCGTCGAGGGCGCTGCTGGCGTTGCTGGCGAGCTGGTTGTTGGGCGAGGATGGGGATGGGGATGGGGAGAAGGATGGACGGTGACGGAGGTCGATGATGCTGGCCTTCCTGGGGCTCACCGTTTAACTAGTCGAGCCTAGCGGGAAGCTCTGGTGACTAAGCCGAACGGGGAGCCCGCTAGCCCCAAAAGAGGGTTTAACCGCCTTGCGCTCGCCGGCCAACCAGCATCGCCGGCCGCAGGGCAGGGCAAAGGCAAGGCAACCAGCAGCACCGGCGAGACGCCCGCAGACAGGCCCAGGAGGAGCCAGGACGGGACAAGGAAGACACGGCCAGGACAGACGGCGCCGGCGAGACATGGATGGCGGAGACGCTGGAGATCGCTGGCTGGAGACACGCTGGCTCCGGTGGCTCTCCCTGCCGACCCGATCTGCCTGTCTGCCCAGCTGGTCCGTATAGTTCGATACCCTACAGCCACAGCCCGCGTTCATGACTCCTCGCTGACTCGGTTCTCTCTAGGCTACAGTACTCTGTCGTGACGGGTGCTGGGATCTTGCATTGTTGGCTGGATGGCTGCGAGTTCTGGCCGAAGAGTGCAAGCACCCTTGAAGCCAGTGACTCGACCTCCAGAGTGGAACCGATCCACCGCCCCAGCATCCGTCCAGGATACGAAGTTTAGTCGAGATGACTGGTTACAAAGTGATGATTCTGGCTTGTTGGCAAGGGACTGACAGCAGGCAGCCGTGCTGCTGCCTAGAGGGCGGCACAGCTATGACTGATGTTGCTCTGTGGGCACAGTGCTCCTCCATGCACCACCACCACCACCACCATGTGCACACCTTCCACCCCGGCGCTTAGCTTCGAGTCTTTATCACAGCTCGGCAGAGTAGTTATCTCGGCTGCCTGTTGACGTCGAACTCAAATAAGGAGATGGATCTGCTGGAAGTTAGCGTTCCTGGGTCTGGAACAACGCCATGTCATGCGACTCTGACCTGATCAAAAGGAAAACAGACGATGAAACACTAATGATCAACACCATGCTATCTACTAACAAGCGACGGTTCTAACGGCTAAGCTAATCATTCTGCACATCACTCTGTACTATCTAAAGCAGATCGGAGAGAATCGTAGTACTGCTGACACTCTTTCTTCGTTTCTTCAATGCTCTTTTCAAAAGCGACTTGACGAACCCGTCTCGCCAAAGCGGCCATAGAGTCAAATTTCGCCTGCCAGCAGTTACTAATAATCGCATCTATGGGATCGTCGGAGTCCACTTCGGGAAAGATACGCCGGCTCAGCCTATTGACTTACTCTGCTCCATCAATGTCGGAATACAATTCCTTGCCCCGAGTCAGGTACCACAGCACAGATCCCAAGGCAAACTGTTCTGTATAAGCTCCTGCGATCCCATAGTGGGCCCCGCAGCGACGCACATACGGTTCTTCACCCACTTCTACTTTCTCCCCGATCTTGGGTGCATGATCGAAATCAACTAGTCGAACGTTATCCTGGTCGTCAAATAGGATGTTCCGAGGGTTGATGTCTCCGTGGGCGTATCCTATGTTCTCCAAAGCCACCGCTGTCTCGCAGAGCTGTTGCATCCACTTCATGATAGGGCGTGGTTTGTCTTTCTGCCCCATGCGGTCGTAGAGCGTGCCATTCCTTACAAGCTCCATAAAGATGATGTCTGGTGCGGAGAAGTAAGAATGAGCTATGTATGGACAGGGCTCGGTCTGTAGGAGCGTGAAGACGGACTGCTCGTGACGGATATGCTCTCCGCCAGTTCTGTAGGAGACCTTCACGGCTAGGTCCTCAGAGATGGATATCAAGATGGAGTGCCGCCGACCCCATAGATAGTCGAGTCAGTGTAGTGGGTCAAGACTTCATGGATAAGGGGTTGAGGTTGCTGGCGTTGGTGGGCGATAAGGAGGCCTGGGTTAAAATAGGGACAAAATCGCAAAAGTACTCGTAGGTAAAGTTGATACCGGGCATGCTGGTGGTCTATATTCTGTTTAACGAAGTCGGAGCAGGCAGAGGAGGTGCTTAAGGGATGAAAACAGGCAGCAGTAATGTGTGGAATTTCATAGCTAGCTAACTAGTTAATTGAGCCCCTGATCACCTGCATGACTAGTTAAGTGGTCGTTCAACCTGTTAGCTTGTCAAATAGCACCCAGGGGCATCTTAACATCTCCATGGTCTTCGCTGAGACAGCAGTTAAGTTGTCGCAAAATAGATTGCTATATCACCCCTGGTACTCCGTATCTAGTCACTAGTAAAGCCGATTAACAAGCTATAGAATACCGCGGTATGGAAGTTCGGTTAGGCTTCAAAGTCAGTCAGTCATCGATACTATACTGTCCCCTCAGCGAATGCCAGAGATTGGTACATCGCAGTGTCTAATGTTGAATGGAGCTAGATCGAGTGCATCAGGCAGTTATGCATGGAATTGGTCCAGTATATCATCCCACTAGGTAGCGACTTTCACTTGTATGTATAAACTTGAGCCCTGTGACATTATCACGACCCTCTGCTTGCCTCCTTAGAAAATAGCTTCATGATGTCGCCAACCCTCCTTGATGGATGAAAACGCCGCCTATGCTAAAGTCCGCGCATCGGCCGCGAGGCAACTAAATTGACTATTGAACCGGTAGCTAATGGGGCTCGGATCGCCGGTGGGTTTAGCTAGTTACGTCGTTCACTCGCGAGTCAGTCAAGGATGAGCACTTCGTGACGTCAACATGGTCGTTGACTGCAACACTCTCGCCGGGAATGTGAACCCATTTTCCAAACTGGTGACATAGCCAATGAGGGCCACATATAAGGCAGGATGTATACTTTCTACCGATATACCACAGATCGACGTTGTCGGATATTAAAGAGAGGGCTGATCTCGGGACCGCAATTTCCATAGCAGAGTAGCATTCTAATTAAAAAGAACCGACCATATTCGGACCGGAAGCTTGAAGGCTTTTGCGTCACATATCTTTGGAAAGAGACGGGCTTCGTATATTCGTGAGCTTTCAGCCTAGTTGTTTCGTCTATATGACCTAGATGGATCTATATCCCACAAACTGTATGATGTCCCAGGCACATATTCGGTGTGCGGGCTTGTAGTGAACTCCTACACGTCCTTCTGCTAATAGATATTAACATATCCTGCACGCCGTATGCATGGGATGCTGAGGAGAGTCTTGAACCCGACGACTCTGAATGTATTCAAAGGGCTATTTTAAGCCTGCTTCTTCTGGGAAGCAAATGTAGCAGCAACGATGAGAGGAAACACAACAGTTGCTTCAGCATAGACCTTTATGCTGTCTGCATTAGCTTTGATTTTGCCCCAGCTAACAGCTTCATCAGGCCGAGCTCCCGCATCACTGCCGTCAAACTCTTGGCCGGTGTTGATATACACTGCACTCTCGGCACCATTGCGCATCAGGCATGCATTAGCAATATGGTGCTTGACCACTCCACCTCCGAGGATGATCATGCCAGCCCTCTTGGCGCGAACACTCAAAGTGTTGATGGCACGCACGTCTTCGACAATATCAACTCGTAGCTGGTCAGGAGAGGAGCGGAATGTATGGAAATACATCATGTCACCGAGGCTGCCGTCTGTCAGGGCAGGGCAGAAGACGGGAATAGAGTTCTTCCAGGCCCAGTAGTATATAGATGAAGGATCGTTGATTTCTTTGCCCAGGCGGGCAATGATTTTGCTTGGTGTCCAATGAATAGGTGTTTCTGTCGACTTCGATGCTTCCTGCTCGGCAACGAGAGTATCGAGAATAGGAACTACCCAGTCCTCAAAGGCGCAGTAATTGCTGTTGGGAACGACAAGGTTGCCGATACGATTGAGGCCCTTGGAGCGAAGACCGGCTCCTGGGGAAGAGAAACTGCCCAGATAAGTGGGAGCAAGACATTTAATAAAGTCCTCTTCTACACCACCGGCAGTTGTAACGATAGCAGAGACATGCTTATGTTGAACCAGATAGCGGATTGTTTCCCGGAGACCGGAGGATACCAGATTGGAGGTGTACCCGAGGAAGATTGTGGTCTTATCACCAGTTTCTGGGTCGCGCCAGGCTCTCTGTGTACCTGTTAGCATATATCTTAGTTTATATGTGGGGTAAGTATGCCGTTACCATGTCGTTTATGACACGAGCTGCTTCAGCAACAGCGCTGGCCTGGAAGCCCATTGTGGCCATATTCTCGACTAATTCCGCAGCGGTAATGTCTCGGTCGGCATATTGATCAAATTCGAGCCCCTTAACCTGCTTTGCGTCTTCAGGAATAGCCTCTGACGGGACCAGCACAGCTGCTTTGGCGCCCTCAGGCGCAACATTTTCGGACGTCATGGTGGGATGTTGGTAGTCACTTCATGACCTTTTTCGACCGCACAGCACTTGCCAGCAAGGTGTCAATCGTAATCGCGAACCGAGGCCAACTTCCAGCTAATGATAAGCTTTTATTCCTCTCATTCTCCTCCTTCTCACTGTCACCGTCTCTGCCACGGCAACTCGCTTGTGTCTCTTTTATGACATCCCGCCAAAAAAAAAAAAAAAAAAAGAAAAAAAAAAAAAAGAAAATGAATCCAGCTGACTAATAAACGTCATTGCTCATGCGTAATAGAGTTATAACAGGCGAAAAGACTCGCGGCTGTTTCGCTTGTCGCTTAACTAGGTTTTCAAGAAAGAGTCTGGGTATAGATGCCGTAAGTGATGTAACGACCGAGCCGGGCATGAAAATCGTAATAACAAGACCCTTCTTGGGAAGAGAAAGCGCCGGGTGTAGCTGCTAATCAAGCCTAATTGCTTGGATACCTCGTTCCCGCTTATTTCCTTGACATATAGAGCAAAGCTCTTGTTGGATCTGCTATATCATGTCTCTGGATCTTCTATACGATGAGGAATAGTACCAGACAATGCGGTCAATCCTATTAATGACTATCTATATAATTTCAAACTTTGATAGAGGCACAGATATACAGATATTTATCGACTATTAATGATATGTGAACGTATGAATCAAACCCATGTCCATGCTTCAGTACCGCATTTAGTCAATCAACCCATCTTATCTCGTCCCGCCATGTAGAGGAAAAAAAGAACGAAGAAAAAACTATATGCATACAAGTGAAAGGCAAGGAAAAAAAATCCCGAGACAGAAAACCAGCCAACGTCCGTATGAATAAGAATGGCTAATAATAACAAAACAAAAAAGAATCAGAAGTCGTAAAATGCAGAATAAGTCAAGTAGTAAACGGGGAAGAGGTTAAAAGAAAACTATAGGACTTGGAAGACTGAATTGAATAGACCCTGACGGCAAGACAAGGAGACGTGATTATTTATGCAGCATCCATTTTCAAGCTGAGACATCAGGGCATCCACACATATCATGGTAATACACGAGGCCAAAGGCGGCCAAGAAAAAGAAAAGTCGAAAAAAGTCAATAGAATTAAAGCCATTATCCAATATGGTCATTGTCTGGGTTCTTGCGGGTAGATATTATGGTGGCCCGGTCCGGAGGGTGGGGGCCCACCAGATCCATGACGCGGTCGTATATGTTGTTGATGAAGGTTATTTCCTTGGCCGGATTGGTGAAGAGGATGAGACGGTGTGTTTGAGTAGGATAGCCCGCTGTTGGAGCCGTTTTGGGGGTGATGCTGGCTCAGGTTTGATGGAGGGGTATATGATCTTCCTATATTCATGCCAGGGTGACTAGGTGCGTTGGAAGATGACATGGGACCCCCAGCACGAGGTATCCCTTGGGTATGAGAGACTTGTTGAGGAGTCATATGTGGGCTGTGACCGAAAGGAGAATTGCTACGTTGACTTAACGAGAGGGAGGGCTGATGCTGATGGTGTTGGTGATGCGGGTGTGGCTGAGGCTGATGCGAGCGTTGATGCTGGTGCTGGTGCTGAAGATGCTGATGTTGGTGCGCCTGCTGTTCTTGCTGCATGACGGATGGTGGAGGTGCGTGGCGTGAGGTGGATGACGCCAGTTGCTGAACATGTGGACCATACTGTGACCCATTACTTCCATGCATCCCATGCTGGTGGGATTGAGACAGTAAATGCGGAGGACCTGGCTGATGTTGGCTTTGAGAAGCTTTATGGTGGCTGACCCCAGGCGGGTTGTAACCAGACATCTGGCTCACATGCGGGTTCATGTTACCGGGGCCAGACGGTAAAGGCGACGTAGAACGTTGCTGCGAGACTTTGCTAGAGTATGGGGCGTTGTGTCGCTGAACGGGCGACCGCGTGTGCGGGTGGGCTTGGATATGGCGAGGACCTGGGGACTCTCGCCCTGCGGGACCCAGGTGTGGCTGTGGTTGCTGGCTCCGGTCCTGCAAGCCCTGCACTGGCGGTTGCTGCAAAGGCTGATGTGAAAACGACTGGCGTGGCTGGGTGGCAGCTTGAGACTGGTCGGACATATGTTGAAGGCCTGATACAGAATGAGGCGTATGAGGCCCGGAACCAGAGAATCCATGACTATAGCTAGGTAGTCTGGAAATCGATGGAGTAGAAGAACTGGAATGTGATTGTTGTTGCTCGCGAGGATCAAACCTCGCCATCCAATCCTGAGTAGTAGAACCTCTCGTCGAGGTGGACGGAGGTTCCGCATATTGTCCACTAGATCCAGATTGTACTTGAGATTGCTGCTGTTGCTGGTGATGTTGAGGCTGAGATGGACCAGAATAATACTGTGGCTGCCTTTGATAATGATGTTGATCCTCGGAATGACCCGGCTGGCCTGACGAGGAATGACGTCCCTGGTAAACAGGCCGTGATGGAGAGGGCGGCCCAATAGCAACTGAGGGCGCTGACTGTTCGCTTGCAAACTTTTTCCTTGGCTGAGGCTCTTCCGGTTCATCGTTGAGAATGTTCATGATATTGGAACGTTTCGCAGGCACCTGACGTTGAGGCTCTGGCGCTGGTGGCACTGGTGCGGCAGCTATTCTCGGTCGACCATGGTCCGTAGGTGGGGTAAGAGTAGGGCCTTGTCGGCCTACAGATACAGAATGACTAGGAGTTAAGTACGCTGGAGGGCCTATGGGCGCCGGCCTTTCCATGGCTGGTATTCCACTTGGATCAGTGTCGAGTTTAATATGCCTTTGAACAGGAGAAGTGACGGCAGAAGGAATTGTACGACTTGAGCGACGAGAGTGTGACTGCGGCGTCGTTGAGGTGTTGCGTGAACCACCCGGCGGCTGCAGGTAAGGCCCTTGAGGGAATGTAGGCGGCTGCGACAGCGGGCCGTAGCGTGGAATGTCTCCAAGGTCTTGAATTTGGGGCACAACGTTTGGGTTCTGTCGCGGAAGAGTCTGCAATGGCATCCCCGGAGTTACTTGGCTCGTCAATGAAGACGGTATTGGCTTCACGTCCTGCTCTGACATGTGAGCAGCTATGTGAACGGGAGGACGGCTCTCCCTACGCTCATCAGTGAAATAACCCATTCTTGGCCCTTGTTGATTTCGATGGGACTGAGGCAACTGTGAGGTGCTGACAGAGCGTTGGTGGAGCTCATCACTGGTGGCAGCGAGGTTGGGCTGACTTGCAGGAGCCTGAACAAGGGGGTATAGTTTTGGTTGTGACCGGTCTTTCTCCATACCTTGACGTGGTTGTATCACAGGCGGTGCAGGTGCCATATTGATAACGGATGGCTTGGCCTTAGGCGCTAGGGTTCTGTCCATCATCTCAGCATGTTCCATATTGGGCGCCAAAGCTCGTGGCGCAATTGATGATGGGGTAGCCTCATATCGTCGCTTTGAGCTAACACTCGGGGTCGGTAGGGGTCCAGTGGGCTCGCCTCTCAGTTTCTTGGCTTCGGCTATCAATGCAACTTCTTCTAGTTCCGTCTTCCCACCGTCAACACGGCGCTGAAAGTAGTTTTTCACCTATAAAAAGTTGTTAGCATCCACCCAGCTCTGTTAGAGAATTCAATTATTTAATGCATACCATCGTTGGTGTCTTTGTTTTCATAAATTGAGAAATAGCGTCGAAATCCTTGCCAAAATGCGCCACCAGGTCTGGGAAATCCTTGACTTCAGGTACAGACCAATAGCTGGTAGGCTGCAGTGAGCCATACCCGCCATCGCCCGGGCCTCCCTTTGAACCTGGCTCAGGGGCCTCTAGGCCTGGCTGAACTACTGGCTGCATCTGTTGCTTCTGTGCCGGTTGCTGCTGCTGCTGCTGCTGCTGCTCCTTATTGCGAGAGCTTCTACTCGGTTTGGAGCGCACCACGGCCTCTTCCACCGGCTTCTCGATCTCCTCCTTAGCTTTCAACATCGCATCAACTAATGATTCCACGGCATCCGCCTCAGGTTTTGGCAAGGGGGCGACTGCAGGCAGGGTACTAGCGCACGCTGCAGCAGCTGCAGTCGTAGGTGGTGCAGGCTCCGCCCTCGAAGCAGCCTGCTGACCACCTCCCCTCCCTCTTCGACCACCACGGCCGCCACCGCCACCACGACCAGCTCGTCTTCCGGGGGCTCTCTCAGCAGGCTGATCGCCGGAGTCCTTTGCGCCTCCGCGCTTCCCAGACGCCGGTGTGGGGGTGTTACTTTCAGTGTCGGCATTTGACTCGCCAAATGTAGGTGCAGCCGCACGTCTGGGCCTTCCTGTATCGGTAACAACAGGTGTCTCTGCATCATCTGCATCATAAGCAGGTCGGATTCCCAAATCTGCCATGAGAGCATTTGATCTTGGGGCTCTTGCAGTTTTTCTTGCGCGTCCCTTGCGCGTCCACTTCTTATTAAGCTTGGCCTTGTACTTGATCTCTTCTTTGGTAGAGTAGTAATGCATCACACACTGTTGGAAAGTACGGCCTGGAAGTAGTTCAGCAATTTTGCCCCATTTCTTCGGGTGAGCCATGAAGGCTTCAGTGAAAGCTTTGTGTTCTTCAGGCGTAAAGTCGTTGGGCGGGGGATGGAAGGCAAAAACAGTGAAGGCATCCGCAGGGTCGACCATTTGGTTAGTGTCTTGGTAGAGACTTGCTTTCTTCTGGTACTCGTCCAGCATGTCCGGGATACGGGCTTCACGAGTCATGTCAGGGTGAACGGTGGCCTCTTGATCTCGACGACGCTCTGATTCCTCCTGTGCTGTGATTGCGGATGCCTTCAGAGCAAGTTGGAAGTCAAGCTCACTGTTCAGTTTATATCCCCGCCTTCCTTCGATCACAGGGAGAGCTGCTGCAGCGGCCGCGGAGGGCGGAGGGGTGGATGATAATTCCGACTCAGCTTTCCTCGCCTCCTCTTTCTTTTTATCCATGTCGCGTACTTTCAGTCTCCAGGCTTTATAGTACCGCGCGTACTGCTCACGCAAGACGGCATGTTGTTTAGCAACTTCACTTCGTTGTTTGATGATATCTTCCAACAGCGAATCCTTTATACGTTCATGGAGTTTATAATTTTCCTGTAACGTTTCCATATCCGAGAAGGGGGTAGGTGGACCAGAAGGTAGGAATGGCAATGATTCTACCGCCTTGGCTTCGATGATAGGTATTGTCACAGGCGTCCCCGCAGCATTCTCAATAGGTCTTACTTCTTCCGCAAGCTCGACCTCTTCCGCTTCTTTACCCGATAATGGGATGATAGCAACCGGCTTATCAGGACTTTCAACTTCCATGGCAGCTCCTGGCTGATCAAGATTTGCTGGTGCGGCGCCGTCAGCTATCATCCCAAGCATCTGAATCTTCATGAGTAGATCAACCACAACTGGGTCCTGCAGCGGAGGCAGCGGGATTTCTGATTTTAGGGCCAGCATTTCCTTCTCGAAACGTTGTTCGGATTGATTGAAGTCTTCTTCATCTAGGGCATCATCATCATCAGATTGCTGGTCACTCGGTTCATCGAAGAGCATTGGAATATGCTGCTCTGGTTCTTCCTGAGTCTCTTCCGTTTCTTTGATTTCCCCAGCCTCCGGTGCATCAAGCATCTTTGTATCATTATCGGCATCAAGAGATTGCCCCTGTACTTCCTCCTCTGATGGACGAGTTTCATTTTCTTCAGTGTGCTCTCTTGTTGGCTCAGAGCTTGCCTTCTCCTTTTCTCTCTTTTCGCTATCCTCTCCATTCACAGGGCTAATAGATGGTTGAGCTTCCTCATCCCCATGGCCGCTGCTGCTAAGAGGACCCTCGGGTACGAACGGGCTTTCAAGCGCCTGTCTTTTGTTCCCCTCATCCCAAAGGTCTCTCTTACTTGACGGTGAGTTAGTGGCTGACATTCTTCTATTCACATACCCTGGCCTGACCCATTGATTACTACTTTTGGCTCCGGGCCGTTGACCGGTGGAGCGCTGTTGTTGCGCTCTTGGCCCAGTAGGTATAGATGCATGCTGGGAGTTTGGAGAAAGCGAGGTTGAATGAGGTGGCGGTGACTTCTGTGGCTGCGATTGAGTTTGTGTCGGTAGAGATGAAGCGCGAGTAGATGACGGGGTAGCAGCGTTACTGGAGCCCGACAGGCCATGTAACGAAGGAAAAAGGTCGGGCTCCTGTTCATTAGAGGAAGCATGAGTATCCTTGGCCTTGTTTGATTGAGGCGCTGGCTCATGAGTGATGCCTCGGTCAAGTGCGGGGACAGGGTGGCTATGGTCAATCATGTAGCTCGGTTGGACTACCGGAGAGGCTGACGGTGGACGACTGGATCGAAGGGGCACTTCAGTTTTACTCCGGTCGGAACGTTGCTGTGCATCCACTCTATCGGCTCTAGGGGCAGTTGGAGGCTTGATAGGGGTGGAAGGGAATAGATCAGGACGCTCTCTGGGGGTATCCGATTGTGATAATTTTCTTGATGGTTCAGGGGTAGCGGTTTCCGTAATAGCAGCAGCCGAGCCAGCAGAAGAGAGGGAACCAAAGGCAGGCACTTCTGGGGCAGCAGGAGAAGGAGAGAACTGTGGTGTAGGCCGTTCAGAAGGCTGTTCGGGTTGAGCCGTCGTTGACTGGACGTGTGTCGGTGTACGGATAGGGGTGACATGCTCTGTCTTTTCCGATGGCCGCCTTGACTCCCTGGGAGTGGAAGATGTACTACCAGCTTTTCGGGGCCCAGCAGCAGCAGCAGCAGAAGCAGCAGTAACCTCGTCTTCAGTGCCAACTGCGGGCGTACCGAGAGACATCAGGGTTGGGGTTTGTGATACAGCAGATGACGGGTTGGCAGAATGAGAACCAGAAGTCTTGGTATCGATGCGAGCTGGTGGTCGATCCTTTTTCCAAGGCTCCACCCGCTCAAACCGGTCTCTGTCGTCGCGCTGCGACCACCTATCATCATCGCGATCACGACGGTCGAAGCGTTCCCTCCTGTCGAGTTCTCGATCGAGCATTCGATCTCTATCCCTATCCCGATCTCGTGGGTCACGGTTACGCTCCCTGTCTCGGTCCATGCGGACGTCTCGCCAGCCATCGCGAGACCGACTCCGCCCTCTGAATAGATCTCTATCTTCCAGCGGCATACCTCTCCCTCGCCCTCGATCTCGGTCACCACGCCCACGGCCTCGCATCGAACCTCCTCTCAGGGGAGGAAGATCTGAGAGTGGTGTGTTAAGTGAAATTGGTCCATCTCTTGAATTTCTGCGTAGACGTGGTATATCCAGTTCTCTGGGTCCGCTGTCTCTTGAGTCTCTAAAGTCTCTCATAGGAGGGGACCTCGATCGTCCTCGACCGAACCCCATCCGACCGTGACTGTCTCGCGAATCAAACCCGCGATCTCTACGAGGCCAGTCACGGTCTCCATCGCCTCTTCGGGGCGGCGGGCCATCCCTCAGGTCCCGGGGGTCGATCCTGTCCCTATCTCGATCTCTGAAGTCGTTCCGGCTAGGGAATCCTCTTCCCCTTGGGCCGGATGGAAGGAAATGGCCACCCCTGGACGAATCTATGAGGGCCTTAGGACCACGAGGAGGGTCTCGACCTAGTGGTGTAGAATTGACATCGTCATTCCCCCTGGGGCCCGATGGTATATGTGATGGTCCATGAGACGGCGGCGGGCCCCTGTCGCCGTATCTAGATGGCGGTGGTGAGCGGTCCCGCGGCGGGAATCGAGAAGCCATAGACACGTGACCGCATCAATATTATGTAATCTTGAAGAATAAAGTTCAACACGTGATTTCCCGGCTTTGGTGGACGCAAGAGGGAAAAACGGCCAACGCGCAAGAGGATTGCGGGAAAGGCGAATGGAGAGATATGATAAACGGAAACACCTTGAAGAGCCGTGGCTAAGGCGTGAACCTCTTTGGGATCACGAAATCCCGGGCAGGAGATCGCGCGGCGAGACAAGCACCAAGCGGTGGGCGACAGAGGAACCGCGCAGTTGATGAATGGAGCTTCAAGATCAGGCAGTCAACCTTGCATTACAGGGATGCAAGAGGTCCAATTTCCGTCCAGACAAGGCG
Organism: Trichophyton benhamiae CBS 112371; assembly: GCF_000151125.1. Lineage (NCBI taxonomy): Eukaryota > Fungi > Ascomycota > Eurotiomycetes > Onygenales > Arthrodermataceae > Trichophyton > Trichophyton benhamiae. The sequence continues at coordinate 329,420 of NW_003315098.1, read as the reverse complement.
GGAAAGGGGGAAACGACAGGAGATACAGTCGATGATCCAGGTAGACCGGGAAGAAAAACGAGAGCGATATCCAGCTCCTCCTCGGAACGCAGTTCTCTTGCGGTGAAGCGGGAAGTTGATAAAGATGGATAAAGGAGCGACGAGAAAAAGGATTAAAGAAGAAAAAGAAGAAGAAGAAAAGGCGAAACTGCCAAAGAAGAGAGAGAAACTATCCGGCTAGAGATAAATTAAGCAGAATGAAGATGAGAGAAAATGCGCGTCGATGCAGCGCAAGTAACAAGTCTGGTTTCGATTCTCTTGTTCCCCCCCGTTTTCGTTATTTGAGGCTGCGAAAAGAAAAGAAAAGAAAAGAAAAGAAAAAAAAAGAGGCGAATCCCAAAACGGAGCCTGGGATAAACTGATTCTCCAGGCCTTGAGCTCGTCTCTGCCGCTGCGGTGGATCCTATCTTCAGCGATCACAACGTCGTCGTCGCTGTCGATGTCCTTGTTGTTGCGTCGAGGGAGGGTTGGAGGGAGGTTGAAGGGCTGGAAAACTCGAGGATGCCGAGTTAGCTCAGGTTAGTAAAAGAGTTTTAGCTTAGGTTAGCGGGCTTTGCACTGTTTTAGGCAAGGACCACCTTTATTCGTTCCTTCTTCTTTCGCGCGCATTGGAACAGCGTTGGTCACGTGGTAGGTCCCTCTCCAGATCTTCTTTTTTTATTTCGCATCGCCAGCAGCTGATTTGGCCGCAGTTGAAGGCTCGAAGGGGAGGCCAGGAGGTGTGCCCAGGGTGACGGGATAGCAAGGGGCAGCGAATCACAGCAGAAAGCAGGCCGTCGTCGTCGCCCGCCCGTCGTTACTCTCCCAGCAGCGTTCTGTGTTTTGCGTGGTGCTGGTGCTGGTGCGAGCCACTAGTCGTCGCTGTGGCTTGATGTCCCTTGGCCCTAGGCGCCGCCAGTGAGCTTTTTAGGCTTGCCTGCCTCTGCTGCCTCCATCCATGTGCCTTTTTGATGGGAAAAAAAAATAAATAATCCAGTGGGCCGGGTGCGTGTCACGTGATAGTTAGATAGGGAGTGAGCTCGATCGCCTTCACGTCAGGCTTGCTTTTGTGTTGACGCTTATTATTTCCACCAAACATCAGGCTTCCATCACAAATCCCCGGTAGGTGTCTACTTAAAAGACGCGCATCCTTTCCCTTGTTTCATTTTTTATTGCGTATCATACGACAACCACATGGCGAGGTTGCTTTATTCCGCGAAAAGTACGGAGTACTCCATCGAGTCTTTGGCACTTCTCCACCTCAAAGTCCTAGTCAGCAAGGCACACGACTTCACGGAGACGAGAGAAAAAACGGCAGCTTTCGAACACGCAGACGGTAGCAAGTCATAATGCCATCTGCCCAAATCCTGAAGACAGAGTGCTCTGGGCACCTCTAGGGCCTGGTTAGCGTGGTGACGGTCAACCAGAGAAATCAATCTTACTGGGACCTAAGAATATCAAGAGTTGTACGGCGCTAACCCGAAACATGTTAGCTGCGGTGCTTGCATGGCCACAGTCTTTGCGCATCGAATCGAACTTGCAAATCCCGTCAAGTGTGGACTGGACGGTGGATCCTGGCCGAGAGATGCTCAGGAGGTTGGTCGCCGTCGCCCACGCGAGCGCTGATTGGCCGCCAATTTCAAGGAACGCAGGGATGTCCGCATGTTCTCGAGCAAGACAGTTGCAGCAGCGCTGGCTCTGGGGTCGCACCACGCAAGCACCGTCCAAGGGGCCGCCCGAGAGAGAACCGCCATCATGAAACCTCGTCGCCCAGGAGGGGTCACTGACCTCCGCTTCCTGCATCGCCATTCGCTGCGTTCGCTGTGACTCGCCCTTTTCTCTGGTTCGCTTCGTATAGTGATTATTATTATTTTTGTCCCTTTTGTTCTTCGTCCGACGATGGAAACATAAAAGGAAGAAAATGCAAAAGCCCCAGGTGCATCACGTGAGTTTGCCATGATGTAATCTGGGAGTGCATATACTGTATAAAATGTGCATAATAAAATATGCATGAAGCATAAAGGCGCTGATGATATGGACTGTCATAGCGAAGGCTAAGTTTGACTGATTTTGACTGATTCTGACTGCATGTTGAGCGTTCTACTGGCTGGCTGGAAAGAAACAGACTGGCTGACAGGACAACCCGCTAGGTCGAGGACATCGGTGTTTCAATTATTTGTGATATTATTGCGATCTCAAACCCTGAACGCGATGTAACTCCGTATACTCCACGCCTCCCGTCGTACCAGAACGCACAAATTATTCGTCCGAGATATATCCTCAACTAAGATCAGGCAGGCTTTCAACCGCAATTAGAGACTATGCATTAACCATACCATATCCAGACGCGTCGGCCTCTGAGTACACAATAATATCACAATCAACATTCTGTGTACAAAAGGACAACCCTACATACACTGCATAGCGACGACGCAACAACCAGCAGTGTAACCACTTGCAGGTTCTTCTCTGACCCTCCACGGCGACCTAACACATCGTCGCCGTCGGTGCTTGCTTTGCTCCGAAACGCCTTGAAATTGGCTATTCAGCAAGGTAAAAGTTGGTCGATGTTCCCAGCGGATTACAAACTACCAGCTATCAGCCACCTAAGCATTACCAAACCATGTCCTCGCCACATTCGGCCCTTTCGTGAAGAGCGAGCTGGGGAGGAGACAAGAGATTCGATTAGAAATGAGACATTTCTTGTATTCGGCGTTGTTCTAGACATAGCAAGAAAAATGTCTATATAAGAGCTTCATAGATACCACTGCTCCGGCCGGATCACTTAAATGACATCACTGGCGACACAGCATTTAATGTCAAATCGAGTCCCCCTCTTCCAAACATCCTTCCATCTAATCTATATAACTACGCCCGTTATCACGCCGATAACTAGGGTCTTCAAGCATCGTTAGATATCATTTCATCACACCAGACAAATATGGCAGACAAGAAACTCCTCGTCGTGCTTGGGGCGACTGGAAAGCAGGGTGGTTCGGTTATCAACTCCATCCTCGGCGATGAGAAGGCCGCAGCGCAGTTCTCTATCCGTGCAATTACAAGAGATCCATCGAAGCAATCTGCCCAGGCTCTGGCTAAACGAGGGGTTGAGTGTGTCAAGGTTTGCTTCACAGTTAACGAATGCCCAATTACTACTTTATCGGGCTAACAGTGTCTAGGCGGATCTCAACAGTAAAGAATCTCTCATCGAAGCTTTCAAGGGCGCATACGCTGTATATGCTGTCACCAATTTCTGGGAGACAGGAAGCGCCGAGACGGAGATTCGGCAGGGCAAGAATATCGCTGATGCCGCTAAAGTGCGTTTCTCATAGTCGTTCCTGTATTCAAACGATACCCGTTATACTGACGTAACGTCAAAATGTATAGGAGGATAATGTCCAGCATTTGATCTGGAGTAGCTTGATCAATGTGACGAAGGGTATTGTTGTCTCTGCCTCATCTCGAACCAAAGAAACGTCAAGCTAACTACCATATAAGTGTCTGGCGGAAAGCTCACAGGAGTCTCTCACTTTGACTCCAAAGCTGCTGTGGAGGAATATATTCGCAGCATCGATGTACCAGCCACGTTCTTCCTTCCTGGCTTCTACATGTCCAATATCCCAGCTGGCACTCTAAACAACGTATCCGGGGTATATAACTTTAGCAACCCGGTTCCAAATAATACCCCCATTCCCCTTTTCGACAGCTACCGGGATACCGGAAAATTCGTCAAAGCCATCTTGCTCAACCGGGAGAAAGTCCTTGGGAAGCAGATATATGGAGCAACCGATTACTATACTCCAGACCGCATTATCGCCGAGTTTCAAGCTGTCAAGACGCAGGATGGCCAGGGCGGCGCTGCTATCCATATTCCGGACGAGGATTTCAAGGGGATCCTTGCCATAGGCAACATGTCGGAGAAAGCAAGGGAGGAGATGCTTCAGAATATGCAACTATTGTATATGTTTGGGTATTATGGTGGTGCAAGCCTGAAGGAGAGTCTTGACGTAAGTGGCAGTTCATTCATGAAACCTGGCGTTATAACAGGATGCTAACTTTGCCATGATAGCTTCTTGACGAGGCCCCGACCACCTGGAAAAAATTCGTCGAACAGGAACCTGCTTGGGCTCATTTGAAGTAAAGGATCATATGAACTTTTCCATCTCTGAAGGAGGATAGTCGTACCCCGGATTTAATCAAGTTCCAAAAAGGACAGGACAATAATTTGACAAATATTCATGACCATCTCCTAAGTAATATTAAAATAATGTATAGGGGTATTATAAGAAATCAAACTTCGCCTTGCATACGTTTATCCTTTAAGATGCGTTTATTGACCATTCTTTCGGCATATACTTTCCATAAATACCATAGTAGAAACGTGAGTAAAGTCAGTGGAATAGTTGCAGCTGGGAATATCCACCATTGGGATGATATCGTAATCGTCGTAGAATTACCGCCAGTCTTCGCCGAGGGACCATCAGATTGGCCCGGACCACTAACAAGATTAGTCCCTAGAAATCCCTATATCCCACTGTTAGCTGGTGTGCCTGTGCCTTCATAGTTTAGTATGTAGTAAAGCGTACGGCAACAAATGTCCCTGGAAGGAAAACCATGGTCATGATCGCAATGGTACTCATCGATGCACTCTCCTTCATTGCTTCCTCAGCCATACGAGAACTGAAATGTGTACTGTGCCGAGTACTCAAGTTGAAAAGCTAGTTGTCATCTCAAGTCAGCCTAGTTCTAGATATAATTGGGACTCTAGTAAGTAACATACCAGATCCAAAAGTCTTTGAGCCCGTGCCGCCACATCCTCTATGGATGTCTTAAAGTATGTAATCTGGTTCTCGAATCGATCATACTCTTCCTCTACACGGGTATAGAGCCAGTCACGGCTGTCCACGTCGGAAGCACCCTTAACCATCCTGTAAAACTGGTCGTGCTGTTTCCGCAAACGGGCGAGAACTCCAAGAATGAAATTTAACTGCAGTTTATCCTGGTCAAGACTGGTAAGCGTCAGGTGTAGTCGTTGTATATTGATTTCCTCTAGGCCGGAACTCCCTCCATGGGCCTTGATCTCCTCTTTTCTCACGGAATCCCTAGGATCTCGGGCAGCCCGCCGGTAGTACTGGATGGTGCTATTGAAATGGAGGAGATGGAGAGCAAATGGATTTCCCGCAAGAGCCGCCGTACTGGGATTGAGTATAAAGTCCACCAACTTATCGTGGAGTTCATCCTTTAGCGCCTTGGGGAGATCGTTGAACGAGCGGTGTTTCAGCAGTATGACGCTCGACTGTGACTTGACGTCGTAGTGTGTCACTATCGTCATCTTCAAGTCCGCCTCTTTATCGACGGCACGAATGTAGGCTCTTGCTCGTATCGCATACCAGAAATCTATCCAAAGTCAGGTCGTTGTCAGTACCGGGTCATAGCCAACATCCAAACAACCTCTATATAAGAAGAAATATATACCTACCATAAGCAGTTACTTTATTCTTCTTGTCATCTCGACCGATTCTCGATCCAAAAATCTGTTCCTGTCCGCGTATATGCGAGCAGGCAGATGGAGGGAAGTCATATCGAGCCAGCACTTTCAGTAGAGAGTCAAGCGATATGTTCAACTCGTCCGCGACCTCGTCCTCGACATGAGCTTCCGTCTTCTCGTCGGCCAGCGCATTGGCTTTGATCACGCTAACAGCCGCAGCATTCGTATGTATTCGATGAAGTACCTTCTCGTGGGGCGTCGATTCAAGGAGTCTGGAGAGAAACGCGACCATCAGTCTGGTTGTAGCTAACGATCATGGGCCACAGGTAGTTACTTACATGAATCGTATTTGCGGCTGCGGTCCGACCTGCGATGGAAATTACTATACCGTCGATATATGGATGCTTTGACCGATCAAATGGCGCGATGCGCAGGATAACTTACCAGCAACTTATGCAGAGTCTCGTCGTCGCAGAGTTGTTTCTTCCCTTTGGTGAGAGCAGAAGTTGATCAGCCGCTGAAAATCAAGCTTTCGGGAATTCCCGCAGGTGAACCAAGGCTCGGTCAACCGGTGAAAACAGGTACTTAGAACTAGATATTGTTGACAACATACCTACTCCACGATCATGGTCAAGGACGAGCACTCTCGAGGCTGCTGGGTATTTCTCTGATCGCCAGGAAGTCGGTGCCGACGTTAGTTCTTTCTGGCAGAGCCGCCCGTCATCAAGGGCTGGAGAATACGAGGGCAGGCCGACAGGATAATTTCGCCAGTCAATCTTGTCCATGCCGCAACACTTTTATCGATCTTAAACGGGAAGAAACGAGACAGCGAGCGGATTCTCCATTACTGGCAGTGAAAAGGCAGCAGCTCAGCTGTAAATAGTTTTGCGGTGGTGGTTTGGGTTACGAGAAGCACAGCCTTGCGGCTACCCCTAGCTATGCAAGCCACCTTACTCTCCCGTGTTCGCTATTCTGAGTGCATAAGGTCAAATTTAGGGCGGAGGGCGAGGATTAAATGCGCGGCTACAAGTATTCGGGGTAGATATCCCCTTATTTGCTGCCGGGGCTAGTTAACTAGTTAGCCTTCGTCGATGCTGTCGCTTCACCTCCAAAACTCCGCCCAGCTATCTCAGCCTCTTCTGTATCTCGTCCAAATTTGAGCATTCCCATCTGGAGTTCCAGTCCCTTCTCCTCACCAACTGTCCATTCCCAGTCTGCTGCCTGATAGCTTTGCCTTAGTTCTTCGTTTATATCTTGGATCGTAGCCATCCAGACTCTGAGCCGCTCTTGAGCCGTTTCCACATTGTCTGAATCAAAGTGCTTCGTGGATATAAAACGACCAAGCGTGATATGTCCCATACAGGCAGTGTAGCATGTGTCTGTTTTGACTCCACTGCTAATGGCCATGCTATGGAGGTCTCTTCTTAAATGGTGATAGGTATAGGGGTCAGTCCCTACTGGAACGAAGGCGATGGCTACTCCAGCAGCGTCGAACAAAAGCATCGGCCTTCCGAGACGAGCAACCCTTGAATGAGACGCAGCATGGGAGGCTGGGAGGTCCAGCATTTCCTGGACTAACGGTCTTCCAATCTGTTTGAACACGGACCACAGGTGCGCCATTGGATGGCGATGCGAGATCTCAACGACTGATAAATGCAGCCGAGAAGACTCTGGAAACCACATATCTGCCAGTGTGTTCAAATTTTCAATTTAGTTGACTACAGCCATGACATAACTCGTAAGAAGTACCACTTACCAGTTCCCACTACATCTTTAAGCCTGTTCTGTAATCCAAGCAGGAGCTCGAGGATCTTTCGGCTTGGACGAGCCCAGATCACCATACAGTTGACACTCTCGTCTCTATAGTGCTTCTCAATCTCCTTAGGCCCGCTGGTAAGTGCAGTATGCGAGAGATACTGAACAAGGGCAGGGCTGGGTATGATCTTCGCCTTGCCATCTGCCAGTGTCATGGATGCAAGAGACCTTGCCAGGCTCGCTTGTCTGTAAGACTCGTATGCCTGTTGCACTTTTATCTGCACGTCTCGGTTAGCCTTAGAAATCATTCAAATTTCAGTAATTGGCTGAATGCATCGCTTACAGGGTCGCCCTGGCATTCTGGGTGGTCAAGGAGGTCCTGGTACCAGTTCCGCGTTTGCTGGTCAGACTCGAGTTGGGCTGGAAAGGAGAACATGTTGGACGAACGGCGTGAAAGGTACCTGGAATGGCAGAAAGTAGACTACCTCGTAGGTGTAGACTCTGAAAGTTAGAGTTTGTTATAACTTTCACTGTCACTGCAGATAACCCGGTTAACTACTACGCCCCCTCCCCCCCGTATAACCATTAGTTATACGATGCGCCTGCTCCATATCGGTGTAGGCATAGGATATTCGACGAAGCCCATTCCTGCATAGATGAATGGATGTAGTATGTCTCGATAGCCATCACCATCTATCCATTCTACGCCTATTTACCTCCCTTTCCAGTCCTCATCCTAGACGCTGCAGCATTCCATAATTTGTGTTCCGCTCTGTATTGAGGCACGTGACTCTCATTGATCGAGTTTGATGAGTAAGCAGGCCTTGGCGAAAGTTGTCGATAAATGTGGAGCATTAGATGACTAATAAGCATTTCTGACTACGGCTTACTCAGCAGCGCTGCCGACACTCTGGCTTGAAGACCACGAATGGGGTTCTTCCCTGATACCCGTAACGTTGAGGGGAGTTGATATCCGAAAGGCAATGTCAGCCAACGCTTCCTTAGGGCCTTGGATGCGGTCAACGGGTATATACCTATCTGGCATATCGCCTTCAAGCCACGGCTTTTCGGATAGGGGAAGTTGGGTTTCCAAATGGTGGAATGAAGCAAAAAGTAGAAATATAAACGGAGTGTCCTTCAGTTGAACCAAGTCTAAAATAAAGGAAAGTAGAATTTTTTGAGACCGCGGGAGTAGATAATTGCGTGTCTAAAAGTCATCGACGTCTTTGGCAAACTAGATAACTTAGGCAACGAAGACTTATCAAGTGTGAGGCTGCCGCGAATGAATTAACCGATCTGATCACGGAGGTCAGGGCCAGGATCCATGAGATAAGGGCCTGTACTCTGTATGGACGAAGGATGTTGATATTGACAAGTCAAGTCGATTTTTATATTAACCAGCTAACTAACTAAACGACTAGCTTCTTCGCAAGATATGTTTCTTTCTTCGCCGTTATCGCTCAACTCCATCCTTACTGGTACATAAACAGAGCGACGTGGAACGGAGAAGGTGAGAAAAGTAGGATAAGGAAATATTGAAAGTACGGCGGAAGCGTTTTTATCAGGCTTGGCATCAAGCCCGGTCACGTCAAATGAGATTAAGGGAATGGAAGGATAAGGAGAAGACATCGTCTGACAGTAACGGTGAAAAGGGGGTGGGGGAGGTTGGGCTGGAGCGCGATATTCGAGTATTCCAAGACACTGCAGGCCTTGCTTGTTAATTAGTTGTATAGGTGTAGACATAATAAACTTGCATATGCATCATTACCAATCCAGAAGACAACGCGAGATTTATGGGGTTGTTGTGATGTAGTAGGGAGGAAGCGGCAGAGTAAGAGAGATAGAGAGACGAGGACAGGGAAGAAGGGGTATGGGAAAGGAAAGGGTGTTTGTTTCGCATCAACGTATATGGAAGAGCTGTGTACTTGTTTGAAAGAGAAATCCTGCCAGAACACCACGCAAAGTAACCGAGCGACACATGAGTTAAATCAGAGAGAAAAGAAACCAGATCAAAAAGTTAAGTTTTAAAAAAGGGGTATATATAGCATAGAAGAAGAAGAAGAGGAAGAATTGATAAGAGACGAGGGTGGGAGTCTGAAATCACCATGACTCTCTATCTCTTGGGTTTGTGCTGAGCGAAGTCTCTCGCTCGTGGCTCTTCTTCTTCAGGTCGATGCCATCTCCAATTTCAGTAACCTCAAGGTCGGCGTCGAGGTTCTGGTTGAACAGCATCTTGGGGTTGATGCGCCAGGCTCCTTGTGGAATGAAGGTACTGGCGAATATTATGACAGCCATTACGCTGTACTGCACACCTGCAACGTTGTGAATTGCAGAGTGGATGTCTCCTCCGTCACGGCCACCGGTTCTAATGTAGACCGAGTCGATGTATTGACCCAGTAGCGGCGATGTGATAGCGTATGTAACGATGTAGGTGGTGTAAAGGCAAGCCATGACGGCACCGAGGGGGGAAACGTTTTGAGCTTTGGATTCGTGGCGAGCAAGAGCGGCTTGGATGTAGGCTGCAAGAGAGACATCTCCAGCAGCCCAGCCGAAGGAGATGGGGAGGAAAGTCGCGCCGATGATCCAGGCGTAGGCGACCTGGTCTGGTGGAGGCGTCCAGAAGGAGAGGTACCAAACTCCAAGCAACATGACGGCATCGAGTCGAACCCAGGGAATCGGGGTGGTGACGAGGTTGGTGAAAAGGAAGACGAAAAGAGCACCGAGCAATTCTCCCAGGTTAGAGCCACCAACAATGATGTTAGCCCAAGCAGAGTGACCGAGGTAACGACGGGCGACCGCGGGAGCAAGGCCGTTCTCAAGATAGCGATGACCGTAGAAGGCAATGGAGTAACCAGGGATAAGCCAGATGAACCGTCGGTTGGTGAGAAGAAGCTTGGATCCAGTCCAGATGGACTCGCCGAAGAGGTAGAAGGAGACAAACACTGCCTTGATGTAGGTTGGTCGCTTGCCCATGAGCGGTGGAGGAGGAGGCTGGAAGGTGTCTGCTTCCTTGATGAAGAACCAAGTTGCACCGGCCATGGCGAAGAACACGGGGGTGATGATGAATGAGTAGTTGTTCCCCAGGGTCGGGATGAGGGCTAGAGCAGTGCAGAATGCGCTAGCTGTACCTGACGTCTCGTAGAAGACGTGGACCATGGCATCGAGTCGACGAAGCTTTTGAATGTTTCCTCCGACGATATCGCGAGGGATGATACGGCGGATCAACTCGACCATCCCGTAGACAAGACCAGTGACACAGTAGATGGGTATAATACCGTCGGTGTTGTAATCTCCATAGTAGTGGAAATCCATGGCCGGATGGTCGCCGCGGAACTCTGGTGGCATGATAGTTCCGCCGGTGGCAGCGTCCACGACCATTAGGATACCGGTGAACAGGCCGAACAAGACGACAGAAACAACCAGGACAAGCCTGGCTGGAGCCCGACGGACCAAGGGTGCGATCATGATCGAACCCACACACTGGCAGGCCTGGTTGAGGCCGCTGAGAAGCCCAACTCGCTCGAAGGTCTTGGCCGGTCTATGCTTCAAGTAGGCATCGTAGTCGTACCGGTTTGTAGCGAGGGCGAGAATAGAACCATTGAAGGCCTCGAGGCCGAACTTGTAGAAGGCGATACCTAGAATGTATAGGAAGATGTTACGACGCTCGACTGCGCTGAACATGCCCCAGCTGGTACGCACGCTCTCTTTGACCGTGGCTAGAATCATGATGGGCAGAGTGATCCTGTTGATTATGGAGGATGTGGTGTTGCTGCTGCTGTAGGCCCCGGTCTCATCTCATGGGCTGGCTGTTGTCTCAGTAGAAGGGACACACACAGAGAGAGAGAGAGTGAGATGGGCGAGAGTTCTCAGACAGACTTCACCATCGACGAGCAGACGAAGCAACGACCATCAAAGAGGAAACGGGGGGAAGGGATGTTCAGGAGGCAGCGGGACAGCATCAGAGTATATATTCGCTGATTAAAAGGGCGTTGGTCCCTGGGGCTCTGGGTCTTCTGATGACGGTTTTCCCATATCTGCATCGCAACCGACACCAGCAGCAAGCCAAGGGCTTCGAGCTCAAGCACAAGAAAGATAAAAAAAAAAAAGAGCGAGAGCAAAGACGGGCAAAAAAAGAAAAAAGAGCGAATACCACGCCCAATGACGGACAGGATGCCATGCCCGTGCAATCGGGGAAGCTTAATGGGCCCAAGTAAGGCCTTTTTCCCTCGAGTTCTTAGCCTGCCTGCCGGGGGATAAGACGCACCCATGTCGACTCTCCATTTTGCCTTGGTGGAGGTACGCCTCGAAGTGGATTGTGGGAGACGCTTGATATTTCCGTCAGCGAGACGGTGATTGGGCGGCAGGGGCATATCTTCTGACCTTGGGCCCATCCAAGTGGTGAGCAGCAAGAAGGGGGAGAAGGGGAGGAGGAAGAAGCAAAGGGCTTGCCGGCAAAGAGGCAAAAGCTTGGATCGACGGCTGTGGCAGATTCGGGAGGCTGGCAAGGGGCTGCCTATTGGCCCTGCGGCTAACTCGCCTGCCACCATAATTAACAATGGCGACGATAATAAATAGCACAGCGCTCGCGCTCTTCCTTCTCGCTCGCCCTGGCAGCGCCTTTCGGCATCGAGGCTCCGGGCTAGACGTCTCTCGCTCTCTCTCTTTGTCTTGTCCCAACAGGGAAGATGGCTCGGCTGGGTTATTTGTTATTTTCTGGTGGAGTACGGATAGTAATAAAAATACTTTTCTAAGTACGGAGTACTGAGATGCGTATCCTTTTTCTCGTAAGGTTAGGCCTTCAAGCCAGCGTGCCGGTAATGCGTGCTCGATGGACTCCGTACGGAGAGTGTAATGTATATATAGAACTGGTCTTTGCATTCTTGCTGGTCTCTCTTTAAAAAATCCCCCGACTATGGGACTACTGGCCCTTCCTCTGTGGCGTATCAGGGGTCGTCCAGGGGGCAAGCCTGTCGTGCAACAGCCATCCATTCGACTTTGGTTTGAGCCCACGCCCGGGGATGCTTCGGCCATGCTCGTCGCTAGGCCATGCGGAACCAGCTTCTGATTCGAGGCACGGCGCATATCGCGCACATCTGCCCTCATTGAGCTTCTAATTTGGGCGTTTCTTGGTCGTTTTGCGAGTCGAGCTGGCCCATTTTTTACGCTCGGCGTTGGCTGCAGCGAAGGTTGGAGGCGACGACCGGCCGGGGAGAAGGGAGCAAATCTTCGACCACAGCAGCCGCACGTGTCGCCCATAGGCCAAGGTACCTGTGATGTACCTCGCAGTAGTCCGATGTATGGGGATGTACATGCATGTACCTCTTGGCGATGCAGCGGCGATGCGGCAGCTATGGCAACCAGTTGTCGATGAGGAACGTCACCGAGAATTACTTATTATTGGAAAAAAGGTGAAAAAAAAAGGGTCCCTGTTCACAAGCCTTACTCGTTAGTTTATAGCTAGGGGGAGTGGAGGGGGGACTCATCTGCTTTTTTCATATCACACCACAGTCTCTCGTCTACATGGCCGAGGGCATATAGCAAAGCTCTTAGTCGGACTTCACGTGTAGCAGGCCGCCATTGCAAATGGCAGCAAGTTAGAAGCTCGCTCAATCTCTTGGTAGTTGCTCATCGTGTTGGCAATAATATATTGGCAATTTGCTGCTCCACGGTTCTGGGCTGCTTCATAGTACCAGGCTTCATTCTGTGAGGCATCCTTGCTATGCAATTGGTGAAACACGGTGGACTCCTTAACCCCATTATTGTTATACATAGAAGTGTGCACGTATCAACTCTCCATCCTTCCACTCCCATCCACGCTATATACTGGGGGGAACGAGAGGCCCCCCCCCTCTTAACGCCGCACTAAGGCAGCAGGAAAAAAACGTGCTGGACAAGGGTCTGCAGGTCAATTTGTGAATCTGACGAGTTATGCGGGTGAACGTCCGGTCTCCTGGTGAAACACCCCTTCCATGTTTTTATCTCAACCATCGCCATGCTTGACCCTCCCCTTGCATCCAACGTTTGCATTAGCACCGGCAGTAGCACTGGAGTGGCCCCCCTAGTGAGTGGTTAAAAACGTGCAAACCCAGTGCGCTGGGTGCTCCATTCCGCATCCTTCGTGTCCTTATCTATCTCACACCGTCCAGACCGCCAGGCACCACCAAAGTAACCATAAGTGTACCCCATTTTTTAACTCGGTGCCATCGTACCATGCCAGGGGCACAGTCCAATAATAGACTGTTCCCTTTTCATGAAATCTCTGTTCGTCGCTTCTTCGCTTGAACACCTCGGGCTTCAACCTTCCCTATTGCGGGCAATACCCTAACTGCGTGAAAAACATATCCTTCCGCTCCACCCCGGCCAGTCATGAGAGGGTGTGTTCGACCGGGAAGCACTTGCCACGTCCTCACTCGAGATGTGTGTAACGTGGGCGCTAGCAGCAACGTTGGGTCAACGGGGAAGTCCTCCTCCTTATCTTCTGCAGCCCCTTCTGCCACCTCTCGCTTATAGGTGATGTATGCGGTCCTGCGTGCAGTTGAGTAGAGATCGGCTAGCTGCACCAGTGGTTCAATGTATGGTGAGTACACCACCACCTGTGCCGACCCAGCCAGCAAAGGGACCGTGTATTTGAGTATAGATGCAGGATCCATTAGAGTTGCAACAATAAGTCCGTCAAATCCGCCTGCTCTTGTTTCGTCAACCGTATTACGTACTCTTGTCCAGCGCCGTTTCTTTTTGAAATGCATTGATCGTTTGGAGGGTTTCCAGCTCGCCAGTTCCTCCTCGCTAATCTCGGGTGGCTCCATTTCATATATTGCGTCCTCAGATGGATGGAGAAGCTGCAGCCACGATAAGGTCTTCAGGTGAGAAGACAGTGGATGGGTTTCCGAAGGTTCATTGATATCATGAGAGAAGTATTTGAGCATGCTCAAGTTCGGCTGTAAATTGTGATGAATAACCGTTAATGTCGTGTGGGGTGCAGGCATTGCTTCCACTGCTGGCGTCTCATCCTCCACAGACTGTGCAGGTCTTGCTCCCTGTTTTGTAATGCTGCCAAGTCCCTCCCCAGAGAGCACTTCGGGAGGATATAGAATGCCTGCCCTTTCTGCCATGGCGGCGACGACCAGGCCACCGGTATCGTCCACTATCAACCATCGTCCTTTAGCCTGATTGACCGCCCCATTCACCTTTGCCGCACCATCAGACTCCCCGCCGCCGCCATAATGTACATTAGCCCAAGCTCCAATTAAACCTATAGTTTCATCCCGCAATTCCAAAACCCGCCCCGGATCTTTCTGCTCAAGCATCCATTCAGTCAGCACCCCTACATCCATTGGCTCCACCGTGAATCGATGCAGGTATTTCTTGCGTTTCCTAAGCATATACTTGGCACGCGAGAACTGCGTCTTCTGGTCAAGTGCAGAATGCGACTCAAGCAGTTTTGAAATGATCTCTCTCCCTGCATCAGTAGAAGACTGTTTTAGCTCCTCAATCTGCTCCATTGTAAGCTGCTGTGTGCTCTTGTTGTCAATGATGTGCCTGTTATCCTCTTGAGGAAATGGCACAGATGGAGTGCTTGTCCCAGCTTCACCCTCGCCCTCACCCTCACCATCTGCAAGTAGCGCCTCAGTATGAAGCTCAGCTGCGGGCACAATATGCAGGACATGGCCGTCATCATCTGGATTGTCTGCAATCTCAAAAGTTGCATAAAACGGTCTGCCAATTATTTGGTTGCATGGAAACGACCCATACTTCCCAAGAGATATGTTCCTACCGCTACCGTTAGCTATCACTCCAGGACTCGTGAGATGGGGTTTACCTTACGAGTTAGGTACTGTCTGTATAATCTTCGTGACGTCTGACGGCAGCTTAAGCGCCACATAAACATTTGGTGGTATGGATGAATGCATCTTTGATCTACTTCCCACCTACAAACTGCTCTTCGACCCCCGCGTTGATCTCGGAAAGCTGACACTTTGACCGTCAAAATTTCCTAAAAGAGAAAAAAGCTTGAATTGGAAAACACCACGGGCCGGAGCTTTAATTACCCGGACGCCGTCCTTACGTCATCCGGCGCTTATTTTAACTTTCTTTCGGCTTTCGTTCCCGTTTCTTCTTTTTTACTAACACCGCAGCGAGAGCATGAAGCAACTAATTATTAACCGCTAACTAGCCTCTCTGCCGGCTATCAACAGCTCCACGACGACAGCGCGCGAAACGAATCCCCGAGCACAGCCTCACGAATCGAACAGCTGTGTTTGCCTCCGCGACTGTTTGCTCCTTCTCGCGGTGTCACTGGGTGGAGACCTGCGCCTCATCCAGGCTGCCGTCAAAACCTCCATATGAAAGAGGGACGGGGCATTTTCTCACAATCCTGCGCCATCAAAGGATATAAAGCCGCAATCAGTGTTATGATGCAACCAAGTTTTAAGCTAAACACGACTATCATTACTTTCGCTTTTTGCTGGTAGAAGGGAACTTCACCTTTTGCCCAATCTGCTGCTACATATACACAGCTGTTGGCAACCATGGTTTCGACACGCACTGAGCCTGAGGCAGGTCATGTTGCGGGATATAAGGATATGTCGCATGAATCTAACACACGGCCCTCTCCTGATGTGAGGGAATCGCATAACGATGCACATGCGACTGCGGAGTTGTCGCAAACCCCACTGTCACAGACAGTTGACCACGGCCAGAACAAAACTGTAGAGGGAACGTCGAGTTCCTCTGTGACTGAGTCGGGGCATGCCGCCTTGCCTCAGATTCCTCCGACCGATGGTCTCGAAAACTCCGCAGACATCTGGGCCGACAGCGTAAATAGCGATTTGCGAAAATACAATCCGCCTACGCAACCATTTTCTGCCCAAGGAACGGGACAGACGGATTCCACCTCTCTAAATGACCAGACACGGGGTGAGATACCAACATCTGGCATACAGCTACAGTCGAATAATCCATTTCTCAAAGCCAAACTGAGTCGCGATAGTGGGTGTCTTCTAACTTCATCAATTAGACAGCGTTCACTGACCGTAGCTATAGAAAATTTGAACACAGCATCAAATGCTACTGAGGACCCTTTCGATAACCCGAATGCTTCTATTCAGCCCCAACGTTCCTATAATGCCAACCAGATCTGCGACAAAATGGGCAACTTGACCCTGGATTCCTCCGCACGTAATAATACTGTTGGCGCTCATGATAGCCAAGCCGTCCCTGCTGAAGGTAGGGTGCGCGCGACCCATGAAGTTACATCGCCAACGGAATCCGGGGATCTGATCGATTTAAACTCTCATGACCACTCAGAACCAGAGACACACTCAGTGATGCACACTCCTAGCGAGTCTAGTGATGAGAAAAAAGATAGAGGCAAAGGAGTGGCCATTCAAAATAGTGAACATCTAGAGCCTGTTGTGACAAACCCAACCGGCCCATCTCTAGTTCCGGGCATAGTTGAACCAGCTTCGAGTCCTAAACCTGCATCCCCTGCGCCGTCATCTCAACACTCAAGCCATAAGTCTGAAATATATGATATTCGCATTGTTAATTGGACAGATGGAACCACTGAGTTACGCCAGTCGCCAATTTTGGTGCAAAATGAAAATGGGCCATGTCCACTCCTTGCGTTAGTCAACGGCCTTGTCTTAAGGTCTCCGATTAATGCGCAAACGCCGCTTATCCGGGCATTGCATTCTAGAGAAAGGATATCTCTAGGATTGCTCATACAGGCCCTGTTTGATGAACTCATCAGTTCACCAGACGGACATAATGATCTGCCTGATATCGAAGCCTTAAGCGTGTTTCTCACAATGTTGCACACTGGAATGAACGTAAATCCACGATTAACTCCGGTATGTTCCTGAATTGACCCAGCCTTTTCAGTTCTCTAACTCACCTTTATAGATACTACATCCTCCTACACCTGGAACTTTTCTCAAGACACGAGATATTGAACTATATAGTACATTTAACCTCCCGCTAGTCCATGGCTGGACTGCGGCACCATCTTCACCAACTCACGAAGCAATGCTTCGTGTTGCCGAATATCACGACGATATTCAGTTACTTCATTTCAAAAGAGAAGATCTAGAATCTAGAGCTATAAATACCGGGTCGTTAGCTCCAGACGAACAACGACTGTTTGAGGATATAGATACCATCCAACGATTTGTGACCGTAGACCACCCTACCCAATTGAGCCCCTTTGGCCTCCAGCACCTGGAGAGATCCATACCAGCGGGTAGCATATGTGTGTTATTCAGGAACGATCACTTTGCAACACTCTTTAAACACCCGATATCTAACCAGCTATTCACACTGGTTACCGATGCTGGGTATGCCGGCCATGCAGAAATTGTCTGGGAGAGTCTGGTGGATGTGAATGGCACCAACTCGGAGCTATACTCCGGTGACTTCCGCCCCGTAGGGCATAGCAGCTCTGCACCTAGCCAGCCTCCGCCATGCGCAGAAGAGCCATCTTCGAGGGAGAATGCGAGTGCTACCGAACAAACAGATGCAGATTATGCCTTTGCCCTCTCGTTACAGTATGAAGATGAGCAAACCCGGCGAAACGAGCAAGGTCCTCCACAACCCCCACGCAGGTCACAGAACAACCTCAGAGTAAGCTCTGAAACTACATCTCCCCGGGGTCGGTCTCAACATCAAATCCGGAACACCCGGTCCGCTAGCTTTTCACGACCTAATTCTGCCCTTCCATCAACTTTGACCCCCCTCCCCCGTACACCTACTACTCACCGCCCACCCCCATCAAGGGCTCAAGGCTTCCCTCCAATGGTTCCACCTGCCACTAACCAAAATAATCCCGTCAATGACCCTAATGCCCCTCCCCCGACCTATGAGCAAGCTGCTCAAGAACCAGCATATATCCCACCACCTAATGGGCCCTTGCACCCTCAGCAGCAGCAGCAGCAGCAGCAACCCTATAACGGTCCTATGGGCCCAAATCCTCAATATAATCGAATGTCGGGATATGGTCCAAGTCCACACATGCCTGGCAGGAGACGACAATACCCTGGCTCGCTGTCAACCTCTTCATTACCCCATCGTGACGATTACTATAGAGAAAGAGATAGGAATAAAGATTGCATTGTGATGTGATTCACCGCATTGGTGGTTAAGCATTCTATTCCTAGGCATCTCTTTATTTCTTATGTTCGGATGCTTCGGCTTTAGTTAACGATATTTGTTGTATATAAGTGCACGTTATTCCCCATCAGCGAAATGCCTCTGTCATACGAGTATGTGGTTCTGAATTTATGAGAATATTATGGGATTGACATTGTGTTTGGAACTCTTACACATCTATATCAATTCCCTCGTCTATGTATCTAGCACATACGAACACAGGAAGTGGAAAACAGAGCTTCCCGTCCGCTCAGCTGTACTTAAGCCACTTGCCGGTCGGTTAGTAGTTGGGTGGGTGACCACCAGCGAATCCCGACTTTCGTATGTTTTGATCTTTTTGATCTTTTTATTTATTTATTTATTTTTACGATCCTGATGCTCTATTTGCAAATAACACTCTTCTCCTTTTGGTTCTTGGCTATAGCCGGTTGTTGAAGAGAATTCCTGCTTACAGAGAAACAGTATTATTAGAAACATAGGTCAAGTTTTTATTATAACAGAATATTTTCTATATACGTAACAAAGACAACGTCTAGCAATGACTCTAACGAGCCATCTCATTTTACCTGCACTTCATTAAACATTCCTCCTAACAACCGAGGTAGATAGCTAAAGATATGGTCAGTCAAAATCCTGATTTTTCATGAAGGTGAAGGATAAGCTTACCATTAGCAAAAAGGGCGTAGGAATCAGCATTCTGAATTGCCTGGGCAGCAGAAAGAGAGGTGGCATCCTCATATCCATAACCCAAGTCATCACAGAAGGGACTAACAACGGCAGAGTTATGGGTCATCTCGTGAAGAGTGGTAGTGGCCTGATCCTGCTCGTAGCAAGACTGGGCAAGGGCAGGCAAGTCGGAGTAGTAGATTGGGCAGTTGAAAATGAGATTCTGGTCCGGAAGAGTATAAGCAAGGACACCAGGAGAGCAGCCATTCATGGAATCAGTGCAATAGTAGGTAGTGCTTCCATAATCAACATAGGAGGATTCACTGGCAACGGACTGGAGACGGGAGACGATGGTGTTAACAGTGCTGCTGCTAGTAGACTTAAAGAACTCTGCGACAGTGTTGAGGTTGGAAGGGGCAGCTTCGGCAGCAGCTTGAGCGAGGGCAGCAGAATTGTAAAGGGCGCCTTCTAGAGCATCAAGTTGGCCCTGGGTGCAGCTGGAGGTGTCGATGTTGGTGCGCTTATCGATAGTTCCGCGTGATTTCTTGACCTTTCCCATGGCTTGTCCAACGGAAGATGCCTTCTTTGCGTCAACATCCAATTCAAGCTTGTTGGATTCGTATCTGGCATATCCGGTGATGGTGGTTGCATTTGCGCCATGTCCCTCGGCAGTACGAATGGTTCCGGAGGCCATGACGGTGATCTTTCCACCGCGGGTCAAATCATGGGTACGAGCAATGTCAAAGGTGCTTTCAACGCTGGCTTTTGGGCCAAGGGAGGTGAAATATTCAGGGGAGAGATTAGACATTTTATATCGGGGAAGCATGCCGGTGAACTTGACCTCGGTGCCTATTCCACAGAGTCAATATACAGGGAGTTGTATAACGGAATAAGAGCTAGCTTACCGTTCTGGTAGACCCTGACCTTGCGGGTTGGGTTCTTGTCGAGAATGGTATTGAATTGCAGCAAGTTCAAAGCCTTGTCTCCTTTGTTGGTGATGGTGGCTTTAATCATGGTGTTTCCGGTAGCCGAAAGCTGAACGTCAATCATGGACTGCTTTGCTGGCGTATTTGGAACAGCAGCCGCCGTAGCGGTGGCTACCAACGCCCCAATAGCGGAGAGAGCAGTGAGGAACTTCATCTTGTATGGTAGTAAGGAGAAGAAAAGGAGAAATTAGTGATATGGGAGCAGAGAAACGGTGAGTTAGAATTGAAGAGGGCGTTTGGAGGGACTGGCTGCTCTGGCTATAGAGGTATCATGACTGCGGGTTGATGTCACTTTATATATCTTTTTTGACATTGCCATGCCCGTGTAGGACTTGGAACGTGGTGAGCATGATAGACTGTTGAAGCAGTGTTCCGCAAGGTAGGATTATCCACTGGGGTAATATAATATATAATGAGGTTTTATAGGATGTTGCTGGAGACATTCAGTTAACTTTCGGATATCCGTGGGCATGGACCCGGAATTATGTAGCATCATTCGGACATGGCCATCACAACATCAAAACATGATAATCAACAATGACAGCTTGAATTGCTGTGCATGACTGGATAGGAAGTGAAAAGGGACACAGTCACTCTATACTATGCGCCTGACGGACATTTGGCGGAACCCTAGGCTTCTAGTAAACCCCACGGTGCACTAAGCTCTCACTAAAGGTCATAACCATCATGTCGATAAAAATGGTGAATTTCGTATTGCGTGGTATCTCTCGTGATAATAGTAACAAGCTTTTACCGAGGCAATTGGAAAATAGGAACGACGCTGAGTCGAACCATATGTTTGCTCGAGTTTATCACGACCACATTCGGGCATTTCCTCAAGAAGGTAAGCCGACCGGAGAACGAGTTAACAACTGGAGCGGTGACAGTTTATTGCCCCATATTTATTCAAAATCTCCAGGGGAAATATAGTAGGTTGTGCCTAGAAAACCCCATGCCGTTGGATGGCGGTAAGCTAGCCGAACTATCTCAAAACTCCTCAACCCATCAAAGTTTAGTAGTTTAAGATGTCATGTTAAGGCGTGGCTGGCATCGGTCTCCAATCTTGAAACATATCGTTATAGCTCTTAGGTTGCAGTAGGTATACTCCATAGTAGTATTCCTTATCAGTTCACGTTTTTCATATTGTTCAACATGAACCAGTGTGAACTTGCAGAGAGCAGCATAGTAGCTGAATATGTTCCTCAGCTGCTAATATGGGATGTCCCTGGACACTATAACATAGACACGGGAGATCCGCAGCTTAGATAGCTCCCCCTGCGTCTTGTTATCAGATGTTTGTGGGCCTTCGCCATGACTAATTAGGGGACCAGCCCGAGCTCTTCATGGCAAGGCATCCTCTCACTTGGATTGGAGCCATGCTCCCCACAAGTAAAGAGGCCCATCCACCCAAGAGAGTTGACCCCAATCACGGGCCTTAAAACATGAACATGCGTTCTCTGAAGATATTATTGATGTGGTAACCGTCCAAGCGAAGAAGGATCCCTATAAATGTAATCCCTGGCATTAGGTGGTTAATGATCCTCATGCTTGCCCCTTCGTTGAGAAATGTTGGTCTGGTATCCAGAACAATTGTTTAGTTGTTCCAAACAGGTGTCCTTGAATTGGATGCATGGTCCATATGGTAACTTGTGGAGGATGGAGGTTCGATAAACAACCTCAGAAAGCGGCTGCAGAATGTGTGGACAGCCTGAGCAGCGGTTGATAAAGGGGCCATTTTGAGTTTTCTCGAGTCCAAGACGTACACAGTACGGAGTAAGTACAAGGCCAGAAATCATTGGCCACCCCACACAGTACATTGGCGTGGAGCCGGCCAATTGTTCTGGCAAGGGCCTGCACACCTGATTAGCCGTAGCGAGTTAGCGACTTTCACTCCCAGAATGACAGGGTGGGAAAAGGGGCTGTCGAAGTCTTCGCGCTTCAAGTAACGAAAAGTAGGTGAAAACTGCGTCACGTGCAGCATTAGTAATAACTACCTAACTACTTAAAGTTATCCATTAGCTATATGCACAGTACCTGAAGTTTGCAGGGCTCTCATGCCTAACATGGGACGACTCCCCTGGCGCTTCTAGGTATTTAGCAGCTTATTGGGGGAGGGTGGGAAGGGTGAGGTAAATCCAATAACGATCCTTGTGATGCATGATGAACGATGGTAGAAGAGGGGTAGAGTCTGTCCACGCGGCTGCATCTTTGAATTTAAAGCCAGGAATGAAGCCGTCTTATGTTTCTTTGACACCCATACTACGCAGAAGTTCAATACTCTCCCCTTCACATTATACAGGACTATCTCCTCAGAAGGTGCAGCTTCAGAGTACGGGTCCATAATTGCTGCCACTATCACAAGAGTCTCAAACACCCGTGCAGCGGGGCGAAGGGCCGCAAAGAAGTATGTGAGAGGGTAACCACAGAAGATGCCTCGACGAGCGGATCACCTCAGTGCGGGATCATCGGAGGTGACAAGAAACCAAATCTAAAGCGTGAGGGCCCAGGTATGCGGTTGACATGTTTTGTAGCTATACCAACGTTCTAACGCCTGCTAACGAAGCACCGAAGGTGCCAGAACCGTTGGTGGATTCGACGAGGTTGACGTTGACTGGGACGAGTATTAGCCGGCATAACTATAGTATGGGTCGGTCTCCGTTAGGCTATCGTACGCCTTGTCCTGGTACGGACGGCTTCTAGGCGCGACATTGCTTCCGATATACCTATGCGTGTCGTCGTGTCCTCTCTCATTAGACATCTCGCGACCTGTTCCAGAACGGTTGCATGGGGGCTGCCGCCGGCATGAGATGCGATTTCTGATAAGAGCTTCCCATATGCCCACACGTCGTTTAGTCACCGCACTTCGAACGGAAGGTCGAGGGGTGATATTTCGTCTCGGATCTCTGGGGCGCGCCACTCGTGAGTTGTTCCGCCAATGCCGCTAATATCAATAAGAATCGCATTACCTTTCCCATCAAGCACTATATTCGAGGATTTTATATCCATATGAGTCCTGCCTGCCGCGTGAAAGAGGCGCAATGCGGTTCCAATCTGTAGAGCCCACTTCTCCCAATGATATCCGCTTATGCTACCATCATCCAGTGCCCGCTGTAGCGAGCCACCGCTGTAGAACTGTAGTAGAGTACCGATCACCACCTGTTCCCCCGTTGGCGAGGTCTTATATGGGTCTATATCGACGGCGATCCCGGCCACTTGCACAATATTTGAGACCTCCCGAAAACGCTCAAGGTTCTCTAGTTCGTTTCGCATGACGTCCGTGTCGCGGGGCTGGTAGAAAGGTCTGTTTATTATCTTGAGAATATACGGGATCCCGGCTCTGTAGACCTGGAAGACCCCGTCTGTGATTTCTTCCTTGTCTGTCAATTCCGTAACGTTGATCCGGTCAAGTGAAGGGAATTCCACGCATGATAGGTATACGACCCTTTGCGGGTCCTCCCGAATCTGATATCGCAATTTTCTCGCCATCCTCGCAATCCTGTTCGTAGGTTCTTTGGTACCATAGTCCAGTCTGATAGTAGTCGTTGGCTCCGATTCTTCTCTCAATACTATCTCAGTCACCGTATCATCAAAAAGGGCAAGTGATCCGTAGTTTATCGCTTTGGCGAAGTCTTGAAATTCCTTCCGTCGTTCGCGTTTGGGGGCCCTCCGCTCGTTCGACATGCCAGGAACCGAGCCCTCTAGTGTCACTTTAACCCACCACTTCTTGCGCTCGTGGTGGTACACCAGAGTCTGCGAGCGAACACTCGGCTCTGACTCTCCCCGCGCGAGAAAGTCCTCATCTTCCCAATATACCCTAAAGTCGAGCGCGGGCGTAGAGCCTGTGCAATCGGGCACCGGGCTAATCATAGCACTGATGCTAATGGAGGTGTAAGATATAGAAACCAGGACTTAGAAGTAGCAGGATAGTCGTCGTAGCAGAGCAGTGGAGGTAAAATGGAACCTTAAGGTTGGTCTCCAGCGGTTTAAGCTTAACTAGTTTTAGTTACCAACTCCGAAGACGCACGTGACACATTGAAAGCTTCAGCTATCCGAAATTCTCTCCTCTGAACCAAACTCTGATACTACGTTAGCACGGCTACATCTGATGCCGAATTTCACGAACTTGTGATCCCTCCTTATCGTGCTATGCAAAAGCCGTTCAAGGACAATCATAGACTGGGAATATGCTGGATTCTATTCTGCTTATTTTGACCGCTCGTTCTACAGGCGCAATGGGTCGTCGGTGGCGATTGACGGTGAACCAGATGATTCATAGATTTTGCTTGATTTCCTCCAGTCGTGTCTGCAAAGCAACCTGGTATGATGCAACATGTCTTAGTTGCATCAGAGCTTTATACTGTAGCTCTAAGCTATGGAAAGAGAAAGTACTTTAACCCATTCACCATGTCGTTAAGTCTACAGAGTAGTGCTAGACCACGGAGTATATATCCCGTCTTTTGGAGGATACCATTACACGACACTTTAATGTTTAAGTACAGATGGCATATCAGCTAATCTCCTCATGATCATCAAACGGCCACCCCTTGTTGATCAGGATGATGTCCTCTTCGTCGCCTTCTGCTTTGTTGAGCATATCCTGCTTGAGTCGCTGGACTCCCTTCATTGCAGCTTCATAGTTCTCGTTACTAACCCAGCCATCTTCACTGATAGACAGTTCATCCCGCCAATGATTCACGACAGCGTTGAAGCAGAGCCACATCTCTTCCTGCTTTAGAAATTCATCGAGATCTGGTATGTCGAACTTTACAGGGCATTCAATTCCCTTTGTTTCTGGGAGTTGATCCCAGTAATCAACCATCCGGACCAGAGCACCTTTCAAGGTAATTGTATTTCCACTCCACTGGCGTCCTGCCCTATCTACCAGGTGTTTCCTTGGGTTCAACAGGGGATCTCTTAAGGCGTTGAGATGGGGCTTGTTGTACACACCCGTATATATACGGTAGTAATGGGTCATCAGCATACGACGATACAGTTCATCCGCTTCGGCTTTCTCATCGCTCTCTAAGCTGTCATACTCAGGCGGTAGAGTTGGCTCTTCTAAATCGAGCGGTTCATCGGTGTCGGGGTTCTCAAAGGCTCGGGGATAGCCAGCAATAAGGAGGCGTGGTTCGATCGTGGTATGTTGCCAGTCAATTAAACAAGTTATCTCACACGTTTCAGGGTCAACGAATATGTTGTTTGGGTTAAGGTCTGTTGGTATGTGAGCATTTTGGAAATTAAAAAGAAAAAAGCACTAGAATAAAAGATTCACTAACCGGGGTGCCGGAGAGTTGGAGTGTTTAGTTCAGAGCCTTCTCTTGGGAGAAGATATGGGGCTAATGCCAGGTATTTACGCAAAAGGTCAACGTAGATGTCTGGATTTTGCTTGCCAGTCAGCACGCCATTGTGGGGGAACTGAAGCTCAAGTGTCCTTCCGTATTGTTGTGTCCACTCAATTTCCTTGTCCGCGATGGATTGGAGATAGGCAGTAGAGCTGTTCCCTGTCGAAGAGTCAGTTGCCATTTTGATACATTCAGTGAAGGCAGCACATACATGGTCCCCTTGATATATCTAGCCGTGCGCGTTTACCATACCAGAACATGTAATCAGCAATTGGGCCAATACAGAACTTGTCGGGAATGTTTTGTCCATCACTTTGGCTAAGGGGGGGTACATCATGTAACGGCGCTTGAAGCTCAGCTGGTATATCCGATTTGAAATAGACACTCCCAATTGAGCTGAATGGTAGAGAGAATAAAGTCTTTTCAATTTCCACAAAACTGGAGGCCAATTTATGCCTTTGTCGTTTTGTCATAGAATCCCATTGTTCTTTTACTTGGGTTCCCTGAGCTCTCTCCATGATTATATACTCAACTCCAGCAGGATTATCGCTGGAGGCAGAGTATCCAAGCACGTTTGGAACAGGTATATTCATTGTCCTCAATAGCTCCATGGTCGCTGCCTCACTTGCAGTTGCATAATATTTTGGGAGCGCAGTCTGGTATGGCATTTTCGCAATTGCTTGGAAACCATCCTCCATAGTCAGGAGGAACACGCGGTTGAAGCCCCCTTCTGCCAGTTTTGTAATATCTGCCACTTTCCCATGGTTTATATGTCCCGCAGCGAGTTTTTTGAAAGCATCAACGTCAAACCTGATATAGCGCTCCTTCTTCCTGAGAGATTCATTGAACACATATCTGCCAGACGTGTATGTAAAAAGGTCTTCGGATACTTTGGTGCCTAGTATTGATAATAAAGAGTTAGCGAAAGGAGGCATTGATGGGTGACAATATATGCATACTCATCCCTCGAAGATATCCCCGGACTTGCAAATGTATCGACTTGTTTCCAAGAGAAAACCTCAAAACGCCGGCGGGCTTTGCTGCCAACAGCATTTGGATGGGGAAAGGGACGAAAGGAAAACGAGGAGAGGTCACTTTTCAGCTCCTTCTTTAAGATACAGATGCCGAAGATGCCAGAAATGAAATGCGTCAAGTCCACAGAGTTTGCGCCTCGGGTGCGTCCAAGCTACAACCCTCTCCTTATAACCAATTCATGCAGTTAGCGCCCGAAAAAAAGCGAGCGTCAATGCCAACCTCCAATAGGCGGGATCCAATCCCTCACGTGACTTAGAGCTGGCCCGGGGCGCATGGGTCCGGCAGGCTCCACTCTGCTCCAGGAGGTCAAAAGTCTAACCCGAGGCCGGCGCCAGACGAGGTAGAAAGTTTCTGGTATGCGCCGATGAGGGTGGACATCCAAACATTTTTGCTCTCGTAGACAATCTCCATATCGTCCCATCCTCAAATTCACAAAATGAACTGGCTCAGCTTGCCAATAGATCCAATTCTACGAGCGCTGGAACATCAATAACCATTCCGGAGTGAGCATTCCAAGTCATATCCACATGCGCCGTATGTAGGGGAGAGACAGTGCTGAATGGCGAATGACACAGTACACAGCACACGGCACATGGATACAGCTGAAATAGCCAATAGCGCCTAGTCCAACTCGAATCTTTTGCAATTGATTGATATTCGAATGAAGTTAGACCCCAGTTCCACAAATTGGCCCCCAATTAACCAGACCTAGGGGCGCTAGCAAAATCCCTGTAATGGCCAACGAGATCAATGTCAAGA
The DNA here is from genome assembly GCF_000151125.1 of Trichophyton benhamiae CBS 112371. Lineage (NCBI taxonomy): Eukaryota > Fungi > Ascomycota > Eurotiomycetes > Onygenales > Arthrodermataceae > Trichophyton > Trichophyton benhamiae. The sequence continues at coordinate 302,226 of NW_003315098.1, read as the reverse complement.
CACACTACTGCAACAGCAATCACATCTATCGCACTGCTATAAATATTTGCCAATCAGTGGTCTGATTGCTAGGATGAATGAAACAAATTATGACTACTATAACATAACTATTCTGGCATGGAAATGTTGGTAAAGCGCTTACAGCTAAAGTTGTCATGTTCATGAAATACTTAAGGCTGCAACCACCCCCCAGGACTTTGATTATACTCATCGTCTACTATTCCCTGTGTGCCTATTTTACCTACGGAACGTACTATATAACTATTGTCTTCATTTCATACCCCCTGCTCGACTTTTATCAAGATTCTCCCTGTACCTAACATGGGGAACGTTTTCAAACTACTCCTAGAAGTGGGGAAGGTTGTCATGGGCCGACCAGGCGACCTCAGAAAGTTCTTCGCCCCAACTGCTGAACGTGGAAAAACTGTTTGGCCCAAGAAGCCAGCGGACTTCTTGAGATACGGAGTGCGTTGGGACTACGACGGAGTTATCAAAGGAGAAGACGGCAAGGAATACTACAAATACCAACTCCAACCAAATGCAGGCAAAATCCCATCAACAATCAAAGCTTGGCGTGAGAATAACGGGGGGACACATGCGGTTATTGCCACAATGTACATTGAGAAAGGAATCGATGCAAAAGAGGAAATATTCGAGCAAGCCTTGCGAAAATCTTTGGATGGCATATAAACAATGGTAGGTCTTCTGGAGTAGAATAGCAGCATGGATAACATACTGACGTGAGCTTATAGGCGAATTCTACGATCAGTCCTGAATCCCGTCTCTGACCCTAACGATGAAAATGAGGCAAGAACCCTAGCAAATTCCCAAATGACACATATTAGGGGCAATGGATGCTTCAAATTTCTGAGTTGTTTGATTATTTAGTTAGTGTTGGATAGCTCCACTATTATTTGCTGTCGTATTCGAACTTTTTTTACTATCCTTGTATACATCATCTCTCTGCCCTTTTTACTGTAACTCCTACCGCTTGGAGGGGCAGTTTGATAGCACTGGTCAAATAATTCCCCCAGCATCTTCCGGTATGTTTCTGTATGCCCCCAGAAAGTAACTAGTTAATTGCTTTATCTCGCGTAAATAGCGGGCAACTACTCCGTACTTGGTTAACCAAATATTTGAAAGCTTAACTAGACTTAATACTAGTGAAAATTCTTTTTACCAGGATCCCCAACCACGTCCCCCCCAAAGAAACAGTGTGAGATATACCTTGTCAAGTCCGGAGGTCGTTTTTGAAGATCGGCACACACATCGTCGGAGTCAAATGCACCGTCCTTTACCACCAGGATGAACACGATCGCACTCCAACACTGAGCCCCGTTGCCCACTTTATCATCCCTGAAAGGGGTTTGTAGCTGCTACCTTGTCCTGACTTGCAAAGCAGAGGGACTTGCCGATGTAATCTACCTCATAGACATGCACAGAAGCTAACAGAGCCTGTAAACCTGGTGGTCGAGGGTTGATCTCAATAAGCCATGCTTCCATCGTCGAATAGGGTCTATCAATGTCTTTGGCGTCATATTGACCAGCCCGTTGCTCTTATTTGTACGGAATTCCATACTAGACTCCTTGATCCCGAGCTTTAAGGTGGAGAAACTCGTCTCTGAACTCGAGCCTTAGCAAGCCCTGGTGAAGTGAACACTTTAAAACCTCCGTCTCAATATCAGGGAAAGCAGATGGCAGGATATTGGCTGTTTCAATAAACGTCTTCAATGCTGTGTCCTTTTCGCCATTTGTGTCCTTTGGGAAATCATCACTCGCTTCAAAAAGACAACTTTTCCATCCCCAAGGAAGCTTACGCCAACCTAAGGGGCGTTTCAATGACGATTTTATTTCCATGCCCATTGGCATTCAATTCTGTAAACTAGGAACCTTAGCATGTCATTTAATGCCTTTTCCTCGTCAGGCTGTAGTAGCTCGAATTTTTTCCTCTGTCGAAATTTCTGTATATCCCCAGGAAAACGTTGATCCCAGTCTCTAGCTTCGTTACCATACCACTGACGAATGCTCTCTTTAACATTCTTTCGTCCATCTTCGTCGAACCAGTCCACAACGAATAACGCGCTGAGTACTTGGTTCTCCAGCTTTTGAGTAGAGCTGCTGACTGCTCATTTTTTGTATATCAGGAGGCAGGCTGAGAAGGATATTTCCGAGGTGAAGGTCTATATTCGGATTCAGATTATAGTACAGAAGGAGAATATTTGACAAATATGTCCAAACGTACCCCCATGAACAATTCCTTGGGAATGTATGAATTGTAAGCCAAGTATAAGCTGTGACACAATTGCTCTAGCCGCCGGGAGATGAAGAAGCCGGTGATAAGATGCATCTTTAGCTTCATGGATACTGATTCTCGCTGCATCAGTAACGAAACATCGGTGGGTGCCATTTGGTCCAGGGAAGGTAAATGAGTCCGATAGTGACGGTATATTTATCTTTCCAGGATGTTCAGATGGAGAGTCTGCGAGATGTGAGAGGATTTGCGCCTCACAGGTTCGCTCTACCGACTCTGCTGTGGAAATCTTGAGTGCAACCAGGCGACCTTCTCTCGTATCCTCAGCTAGCCAGGTCGTTGCAGATCTGCCATACCCCAGCTTATGGCATATAATGTATCTACCATTATGATATGCATCCCCTATCATGGTTGGGTGGTATCCACCATGAGTATAGTAATCAAGCCGCTCGACGTCTTCGACGTACTCGTACTTCACATCGCTGGGTTGTAAAGTTGTCACGCTCCTGCGAGTGTAATGCGCAAAGGGTATCAGGTTTTTTTTCGTTGATATCAGGGGTCTTAATTGTGTCTTTAGCAAGGCAAATAAAGTACTACTAGCCATGGTGCCGTGATGGCCGAATGCTTTTCGTAGTATCCTATCTGTGTAGTTGGTAATGTAAAATGTTTGCAGTGAGCTGCCTCTCCCCGGTAGTTATAATTGATTAGCTAGCTAGTGATTGAACTTTAACTTACGGGCGACAGATAAGAGAAGAAGCTCTTGATTGGTTGAGTAACTATTTACTATATCCTCCTCTGACAAAAATGAACTGCCTAGTTGGTTATTCTGGCCTAATATATGACAAGTTCTCAACCTGAATTCCCCCTGTCATAACACCTACACGCCAAAGTCACCCTGTTCTCGCAAAGGACACAGAGCTCACGAAGCACCAGTCCTTCTATTTAAGAGTAATTCCTTCGGAACTGTTCAGGGTCTTCAATAGCGACCTTTGTCAGCCCATCAATGTCTTCCTTTGGCAAGTTGAGCAAGTCGTTTTGAAGCTTATTCGTAGCCTCAAATGCGCCAGAGCCATTTCCTGACCCTTCTGGGTAAAACATTCTTGTGAACATGGCCCTCACAAAGCCACCCCGATCCCCCTGGCGGAATGATTCCACTGCACTTTTATAACGTTGCTCCGATGGTTCATGGGTGATTTTCCAGTCCTCCTCTTTAGTTCCAGTTGCTCGCAGAATGGACTGGAACATATCCTTCTGGCTGACTAGGAAGGATGATATGAAAACGTTCGTGTTCCTGAAGCCAGAAATGGTCAGGCGCTCATCCTCGCCATTCTCGGGCTTTTCCTTTAGAGAAAGGAAATTTGCAACTGCTCGTCCCGTTTGATCCCAGGTTGAGGTGTTGATGCGGGCCGTGCCGTCATCAAAAAATGTCACAGAGCGGTTATCGATATCGAATCCGTATGCGTTTGGGCCCCCAACCAAGCTGAACTCATACCAGAAACCACACACAAAGTTGATCCAGGCGCTTTTACCAAGCTCCTCTATACGCTTATAGATCGCACGCTGGGGAGGTCCAATAAAAGCGTCATCAGACACCGGATGAGTTGCGTCCAGTCCCCAGCCATTTGGGATGATGTATGGAACATCGGCTTCTGCAGCCGCTTCAACCAATTTGATGTGTATATCCTTTGGTGCAGAAGCGGCCATAGTAATGATAAGGACATCTTGTCCCCGGAGTGCAGATACCAGCGTAGATTGATTGTCGTAATCGACTTTGGCAACATTGACCCCCTCTGGCATCACTGTATTGCTAGCACTTCGCGTAATAGCAGTCAGTTCATGTTTTTGAGTCTTGAGGATCTCCCGAACAATATGTTGTCCAATTGTCCCGGTGGCCTGGAAGTTCAATTAGCGTTGTACATATATGTCCGACTATTAGTTGCCCCCTACGTACCCCGACAATGGCGACCTTCTTTAGGTAAGACATGCTGGAAATGCGATGGTAGCAATTTCTTCGAAGCAGTTGATTATATATTAGCCGCAAATTAGGTATCTTGGTGAAGACTTGAAGTTGTCCGAGTGCTTGGCTGAAGATAGAATTGCCTGCTAAAGAATTGACTTGGGCACGTTAATTGGGGTCATATTTATGTTATTGGTATCGCTAGCCAGGGCCGTTTCCTGCCAGGCATTGAGATGGTGAAAGGGAGGATTCCGATAACCCCGTTCCTAGATTTCATCTATGGTTCCCTGAAGGATCGGGCGGTTCGCTAATTGATTTCCTTTTGCCCTTCGACTTTGAGACTGAAGCCCGGAGTTTACGTTTATGACGTAATCAAGAGAGAGTGTCTTAAGTCCGGGTACTCCGGCTTTAAGAAAGGCTGTCTTATCCCCATGCATCAGTCGCGTCAAACAAAATATGTAGGATTGAAGGATCAAGAGAGTTTCATAAGGTGCAGTGGACTGGTTGGGATGGGTTCAGTCTCAAAAAACTGCTGGAGCGGACAAGGCCGGTATGGATACATGGAACCAAAGCTGCGAGACCGGTATAATAAGGATTCATTCATTTCTTGTATGCTCATGTAAAATAGGTACACTTAGCCGATAGATCTATCTCCATAAGATTCCGGCTCTCGGCCTGTGTGGCAGTCCATATCATAAACAGGGGTGAGCGCAAAGTAAGCAATCCTTGAAGAGTATTTACAGGGACTTCCCCATGAACTTCCGTTTCGAAAAGCTTAGCCACCACTACCAGTCACCCGTGTTAGCATAGAACGTCTATTGGAAGGGAGCTTTGACTTACTTTGGATGGCCCTTCACCCCCGGGGTATAATCTGGTGTGAAGTCGAATTGCAAGTTCTTGTCGCACTTGGGATATATATCTGGGTGTACAGCGTTAATTCCTATCATAGTACACTTCACCAAAACTTGACAGCACCGGACAGAAACACGACATACTGTCTTAAAGCCTCAGCATCCTGGCGGTCCTTTGGAGGCTCAAACGCCTGGTTAAGAGGAAAGGCGGCGTCGCCAGGTATGGCAAAGTGGTCGAGGGAAGCGTTGATAAGTGCCTAGCAAGTGTCAGCAGCGACTGATCGTACACATGCCCGGCCGCCCGAATTATCACAATACCTTCTCTGCTTCCCTTGAAGACATGTTCGGCTTAACTTTACCAAGACACTCGCTCACAAATAATATGCCATATATCATCATGCGGTCCGCGGGGCCTTTGATTTCGAAATTACGGAAGAATGTATTGGCACGGTATAGCGAGAGGACTTCATCGAGGCAGTCGTACGATTCACTGTCAGGGTCGATATCGAGGTCGGATGATCCTGGGGGAAGTAGAGGTAGTGTATATGCTGGTCCGCGTGTGCGGGTGCGGAGGGGAAGAATAGGGAAGTTCCCTATTAATTCGAGTAAGCAAATATTCCTTGTCTATTCCTTAGAGATAACTGCGCTAGTCCAGATGTATGGAATACCTATGGTCTGCACATTGGCTTCATCGAGGAAGATAGAGTGGTAGGCCTAGTTTGCGAGTTAGGTATCAATGTAATCTGGCAGGAAGGCTATTTGTCCACATACCGGCATTATGACAGGAGTGTAACACAGTAAGCGGGGAAATAAGTCAGATTGAGAATTACTCCTGTGCTCTGTTGTGGATTGCGTGCCGTCTATCAATACGGTATCAGGTCTTCAAGGCCGCCGAGCTTGTTGATTATGGCGGGATAACACCTGCCAGGTGCAGGTGGGCGGCAGCCGCGGAAGCACGGGTTTTTGTTTCTCCGATTCCGGCCGCTTTAAACGCGCCGCGAGCGCGCGTCAAAAAGTAAGCTGAAGCTATCAAGAAGCAGTTGATAGAGGCCAATTGTTCCTCTAAGACCGGGCGATACTAAAAAATAGCTCTCTAGGATCGATATATTGTCACCTACTTTCAGAATATCCAGAGATTGTGAATACACGCCAACATGTCTGACTACGAGGATGATATGGACGTTGATGCCCCGCCTGCCCGGGACACGGCCGCGTTTACTGCAGACCCTACAGATGTGAAGGGGAAGAGAATTGTTGCTGATTTACCAGTCGAAGCCGGAGATAATCTTCCCTGGTAGGTATTCTTCCATGTCTAGGAACTTCTCGATAGCTATGATGTAATGCTGATTTAGAAAATAGGGTTGAGAAATACCGCCCAGATACACTCGACGATGTCTCTGGACACCAAGATATCATTGCTACGATAAACAGATTTGTCGACTCAAATGTGAGAACGAACCGGCATACCAAACATATGGAACCCCCTACTAAAGTACTATATGTAGAGACTTCCGCATCTCCTGCTCTATGGCCCTCCAGGAACTGGAAAGACTTCCACAATCCTCGCGCTGGCGCGGCGGATATATGGATCAAAAAATATGCGGCAGATGGTCCTGGAACTTAACGCAAGTGACGATAGAGGAATCGATGTAGTGAGAGAGCAGATTAAGACTTTTGCCAGTACGTCTCTAGTATACAAAGGTAGAAGCGAGGCAGAATCACTAACAGCTATCATTGTAGGCACGAAACAAATATTTTCAACGGCGCCCTCGTCTGGCTCGGGGCTGGGGGCATTCAAGTTAATTATTCTTGACGAGGCCGATGCGATGACCTCCGCGGCCCAGATGGCACTACGTCGAATCATGGAAAAGTACACCGCCAACACCCGATTTTGTATCATCGCGAACTACACACACAAGCTTTCGCCCGCACTCCTGTCTCGATGCACACGGTTTCGATTTAGTCCATTGAAGGAAAAGGATATCAGAAGGCTAGTTGATACCGTGATAGAAAAGGAAGAAGTGCAGATACAGCCAGATGCCATTGACAGCCTGGTTAAGTTGAGCAAGGGAGATATGAGACGAGCCTTGAACGTTCTTCAAGCCTGCCACGCAAGCAGTAAGTATCATTTGGGTATTCTATTACTGCGTTCAATGTGTATAGATCGCTAACGAGCCAAACACAGGCATGCCTCTACCCTCGAAAAATGGCGATGCTAATGAACAGCAGCAAGAAAGAGAAACAATAACCGAAGAGACGATATACACATGTATCGCTGCACCACACCCAGCCGATATCAAAATCATCCTCGAAACCTTACTGTCAACGTCAGACGTGACTTCGTGTTTAAATACTGTACAAACCCTCAAGGCCAACAAAGGGCTGGCATTGGCCGATATAATCTCCGCACTCTCGACGGAACTTCAGAGCCTAGAGGTCCCTGCACAAGTTAGGGTATCTTGGATAGAAGGACTGGCGGACGTCGAATGGAGACTGTCAGGCGGTGGAAGTGAGGTTATACAGACGGGTGGTATGATTGGAGTAATACGCTCTGGCTGCGAGCTAATGGGAGATAAAGATATATTAATGAATGAATAGACGACCAGTCTTTGATTTCTAGTCTGTGTCGATTTCATGAAAAGATGCATACGTGTGCGAATAACCATACCCGTGTTGTATATACAAAATGTATCAAATGATTCCAAAAGCGACTACCGTGGCTGGATATAATCTTGAAGAGGTCTGGTACACTTAGACATCTTTGCAGCAACGGCTTCGACTTCACCCAAGACCCTCAGGATATTACGGCCCATTACATCCTTGAGGTCCTCAGCACCAATTCCACGGTTAGCCAGCTCCTGGATCAAATCTGGATAGTGAGAGACATCCTCAAGCCCTGTGGGAACACCACTCATGCCATCGAAATCAGAGCCAATTCCAACATGTTTGTAGCCGATCAAGTTGCCGATATATTGAATGTGGTCAGCAACATCAGACAAAGTAGCCTTGCCGGATAGATTGACGTAGCCCGGCAAGAAAGTAACCATTATCACACCTCCGTTTGCCTTGAGCATATTAAGCACATCATCTGGTGCATTTCTTGTATGTTTGCAGACAGTAAAGGCGTTGGAATGAGAGAATATAACGGGTGCGCGGGAGGCCTTCAGTGCATCTCGCTGCGTGTCTGCACTGGTATGCGATATATCGACCATCATGCCTATGCGGTTCATCTCACGCACCAGGTCCTTGCCGGCGTCTGACAGACCACCGTGGAGAGGCTCTGCAGGATGCTCGCTATCAGCGTACTTGTTGTGGCAGAAGTGAGTGAGCGTAGCATATCGGACCCCAAGATTGTAGTATGCTCGCAAGATACTGGCACTGTTTCCAATCTGATGAAGGCCCTCGATGCCCATCAGACTGGAGATCTTGCCTGGCTGCCGTGCAAAGTTCATCTTCACGTCTGCTGCCGTCAGGGCGCTGACGAGGGTGTCTGGGTATCGTTGAATGAGCCTCTGAACTAGGTCGATCTGCTGAAACGTGTCATGCACGCTCTTTGAATAGACTGAATCATCATACTTGTCTGATTCTTCCGGGCTGTTGACTCGATTAGCTATGCTTCTCCATTGATAAATATATATCATATAGCAACGCAGGAGATATCCTACCAATCGACATAGACACTCCAGAACTGACCCCCCACACGGCCCTTTTGGAGCCTGGGGAAGTCTACATGCATGGGCAAACGGTCCTCTATGGTGAAGTTCTTCTGATAGATGTCATTCCCATACATCCTGCGAATGAACTCTGGGAAGTCATCGTGCGTATCTGCTCAACGGATTAGCCGGATGCCATGCAAGTGAGATTTATGAACACAAAGCCCAACTTACCTATCAATGGAGACTCTCGCATCAGCTTGTCTACATCGATGGTTCCATTTCCCTGGTTAGCACGGCCATATAAGATGCAGGCATAAAGTGCGCCGGTCAAGCCGAGGAGCTGAGCAAGCCGCAGAGCGATGGTGCGCCAGCCAGGACGTCTCGGGGCTTCTGGACGTTCGACATCGAGCTCTCCATGCAGGAGACTCGCTTTCTTCTCGGACATCTCGTCTTGTGCAAGCTGGATCAGGCGAGATCCAGATGCCGAAGTCGTTCAACTCGTTATGCGGGAGTTTGATCTTTGCAGCCAAAGCAGTCACGACATCCCAAGGCTGCCAACCCGCAAGTCTCAATAATAATGAATATTGATCAACAAGCCTACAAGGCTTTGAGAAAAAGAAAACATTGATGTCAAGCATTTTCGACTTTTTGCGGGGGGAAAGGGCCCTCGGCTGTAAGAAACAAACCCCCTGCTGAAGGGGGCGTCTGGTTACGAGCTGACGGCCATCCAGGCATCTCCAAGGACGAGTGAAGAGTTGGCTACCTGATAGACGAGCCGAGAGACGTTGTTGCAATCGACAAGTTATGACCCGCCCATATATATCATCATGGGGATCAATTCATGTCTGATACTCCAGCTGTTCTCCTGTCGAAGCGTCCCAGCCATTTATCAGGATCCAAATACGACCGACAGGGAGGCCGGGAAGGACGGAAGACGCAGCTCAGATGCTGCGTTCGTGCATGAACCAGACCGCGGATAAAGGCGTCATAGCCGAATGCTTCTTCGACTCATGGCTTTGTCTCACTGGCTGGATACGAATATCCGGCCAACGGCAGCCCGCAGTTCGAGTGCGGATTCCACGGTTCGACCACCCACAAGCCAACGGGCCCCCAGTCATATAACCATAAAAGCAGGCCTGCATTTGCTTCGGAGAAAACAAAGAAGGATAAGCATGAACTAGGCATATATCCAGTTCATCCCCCACTTGGACCCCTCGACGCTGACTGCCGATAGCCCGGAGGACTGCGCCGGCCGGCTAGCTACCAAGTTACACGGCTATATAACTACCGCCGTGGGCCCTTTTTCAGTCTCCAAAAACCCTCAGAGAAAGCACTGAGGAATACCTATCAAGTCAATTGGTAAAGAGGAATAGCAAGGAACACAAGATGCTGAACTCGGCGTCGCTGTTGGCCGTCTCCCTGCTGGCCCAGGCTGCTACGGCAGAGACAGTGCTGGGAGCCTATATCTTCTCCCGCCATGGAGACCGGACGTCCAAGTCGACTCCTCCCACCGTTCTGACTGACTTGGGATACAGCCAGGTCTACTCGTCGGGCAGATACTACCGCGATCGATACATATCTTCCTCGTCTTCTTCGCAGGTGCTAGGTATCAGCCCGAACATCATCTCTCCAGGCGAGATTACGGCCTCCGCTCCCCAGGACGAGGTCCTCCAGAAGTCGGCCCTCGCCTTCTTCCAGGGCCTCTACCCGCCGGCCGGCAAAGAAGCAAAGACGACTCTGCGCAATGGCACCGTCGTCGAGGCCCCCATGGACGGATACCAGCTCGTTGCCATCGAGCAGGTCAAGTCTGGCTCCAACAGCGAGAACGTTGCCTGGCTGCAGAGCGCCAGTGCATGCAAAAATGCTAAGATCAGCAGCAACGACTATTTCGCTTCAAAGGAGTACAAGGACCTGCTAAAGTCATCGGAGGGCTTCTACGAGGATGTTGCTCCTCTGGTTAAAGACACTATTGTTGCGGAGAAGGTCAACTTCAAGAATGCCTATACCGTCTTCGACCTGCTTAACGTTGCTTCCATCCATAATTCATCAGACTCTTTCCCATCTTTGTCCAGCGAAGTTTACAGCCAACTGCAATCCCTGGCTAATATCCATGAATTCGGTCTGGCCTACAATGCCTCAGAGCCCATTCGTGCCGTCAGCGGAGCTCTCTTGGCCGGTGAAGTACTGAATTCCTTCATGGATACAATCAAAGCGCCCAAGACCAAGCCCAAGGTCAACGTCCAATTCGGGGCCTACGCTACCTTCCTCTCGTTCTTCGGCTTGACCAAGCTTCCTACTGCCAACCATGACTTTAACGGCATACCAGACTATGCGTCTACCATGGTCTTTGAGCTCGTCACCAACGCCAGCACTTCTTCTGGCTCCTTCCCGGCTGAATCAGAAATTAGCGTCCGATTCCTTTTCCACAACGGAACTACCATCGCCGGCTCACCTGAGACAGAGCCAACGGCCTATCCTCTTTTCGGCCAGGAGAAGGCCCTACTTCCTTGGTTCGAGTTTGTCTCGCACATGAAGGAGATTGCCATCACTTCTCAGGATCAGTGGTGTCAAGCCTGTGGTACTGCAAGTGAAGGGTGTCCCGGAGCTCCCTCTTCCAGCGGCGCTTCTGGTCATTCTACCTCGTCCAACAGTGACAGTGGTGTCTCCAGGCCAGTGGCTGGTGTTATCGGTGCCTTGGTTACTCTTTCAGTAATCCTCGGTGTGCAGGCTCTAGTCTTCTTCGTTGGCGGGTTCACCATTACACGCAAAAGTAAGCGTGTGAACAGCATCGGTGAAATGAAACAAGGGTCTGTTTGAGAATGAGATGGGAGAGGATAACTATACTTACGAACTGATATGCTCTGACGATTCACGTTCATACGAGTAGTTGAAGCTGTTTGCTACACTAGTTACAGCTATGATTCTATGTTCACACTAAAAACACTTGCACTCAATTGATGCTACTATAGCCATCAACGATATTAATGAAATGATATACATAAATGTTACCCTCAAGCCTTATATACAAATCTTTTATATAGATTCAACTCCTGTAGCCATGGAGCTAGGTACCTAACCTGAGGCCATCCCAGCGGAAGAACATATTTTCCATGGGAATTAATTATTTGTTTTGAGCGTGGTAGATGAGTTTAGGGCCAGCTAGATGCTATGGACGAGAAAGGAGTCTGCATTGATACAGTGCATATGTTCATGAGGATCTGCAAATAGCAGCCGGCCGTCGTTGTGCTGAGCTGGTTAGCCAAGTACGAGCAGGGCAGAAGTCACTTCGAGCTCCCCGGCCAAACCTCCAAAGAACAGCCACATCCCAACATCGCCCTTGCAACGAGAGCTCAAGAACAGCCCTGAAAATCAAACATGTCTGCTCATTACGATACCGAGCCCCCTCCAACAGCCTCCGCGACCCTCCATACCACCGTCGGACCCATACACATCTCCCTGTTTGCGCGACAGACACCGCTCGCGTGCAAGAACTTCCTCCAGCACTGCCTAGACGGATACTACGAGAACACTACTTTCCACCGCGTGGTACCCAACTTCATTATCCAGGGTGGTGATCCCACTGGCTCCGGCTCAGGAGGTTCCTCCATTTACGAATACCCGGAATTCGAGTACGATCCTCGTGATGGCGAAAAGGTCGTGTTTAAAGATGAATTTCACAGCCGGCTGCGATTCAACAGGCGCGGCCTGGTAGGCCTGGCGAAGAGCGAAGATGGTACCTATGGGAGCCAATTCTTTATCACACTGGCGAACGTGGAGAGAGATTTGAAAAATAGCTGTACCATGTTTGGCAGGGTGGAAGGAGAGAGCATATACAAAGTTGCTAGCATTGCGGAAGCAGAGCTGGTAGAAGGCTCTGACCGGCCAATGTATGCTGTGAAGATTATTGGGTGTGAGGTGGATCAGCTAGGCCCATTCGAAGGGCAGCTGAAGCGGAGAGAGCGTATAGCTGTTACAGACAAGGCCTCCGAAGAAGCGGCGCCCGTGAAGGGGAAAAAAAAGAAGAAAGCCAAGGTGGGAAAGGCGCTCTTGAGCTTTGCAGGTGATGAAGAGGATGGAGAGGCCATCGTGCCGACAAAGCCGAAGTTCAATACCCGGCTTGTCAGGGAGGAGGAAGAGGCTGCTTCAGTAGCAAAGAAACAAGCGGAAAGGGAGAGGGCGGACAGGGACATGCATAAACCAGAGCCAGCGCGAGCACTCACAGAGCTTCCTGCTAGGAAAAAGCAAGAGGTACCAAAGGCACCACCGCGGAAGCCAGATCCAAATACACAACTTCCGATACCAGACCCTGAATCACCGTCTCGTCCTGCATCTCCTTCCGGTTCAGAGTCAGAATCACCGCCGCCTCGTCAATCGTTACTCTCCAAAACAAATGCTGAAATCGCCGCGCTCAAGGCGTCTATGAAACGAAGTGCGGCAGCCGCACCTGCGGAGCCAGTCAGGAAGAAATCAGCTCTAGAGTCACTGATACCAGAAACATCAGTACGTGGTGCTAGAAAGAGGACGGCGGCAGGAAGCTCCTCACAAGACGCAATTGCGCTGGATATGTTCAATGCTTTCAAAGCCAAGCTTGAGAACGCAGATTCTGCATCTAAGTCATCCAAATCAAAACGAAGCCATGATACAAGCTCTAAACCTGGGGTGAAGAAAGATACAGAGAGACAATCTAATGACCAGGATGAGGAGGAAGAACAGGTCTGTGATCTACACTTTGTTGCTGGGTGCCTATCATGTCGATCATGGGACGCCCCTGAGTCAGAAAGGGCTGGGGCAGAGGATGATGACGATGACACGGGTTGGATGACGCACACGCTTCAGTTTGGTAAAGATACTCTTGGAAAAGACCTAAGCTGGAAGCAGAAACATCAGGAGAATGATGATTTAGTTGTTATTGATCCGCGGCAGAAGGAGAAAGAGATTACTGGTGCCGGAGGGAGAAAGAGGGAGCGTGAAAGAAAGAGAAAGCTTGAAACGGGGCACGATAGAGAATGGGATCGAAGAGATGTTAAGAAGGCTGGGAATAGTCGCTCATGACTGGTTTGTATGAGTAAAGATATTAATTGAATATAACCAACACTATTAAGGTGTTTTGATACTGCATTTACAATTGGCAGAGGGAAAACATACTGATCTGTACTTCTCCTTCCTAGTAGGCAGGGGCAGGGACAATAGAGTGAGTAGATGTAGATGATAGATCAAAATGAGTAAATTATACACCATTTCAAAAACCAGGTCGGGAAGGGGAAAAGAACGCCCCCAGCAACATTAAACACGGGTTCGATCAGAAACCAGGCGAGACAAGAAGCAAACAAAACGTAGATAAGAACACAGACTTTGATATGCAAATGCAAGACAAAAGACAGGACTTGAAAAGAAAAAAAGGAACTTGATAGGAAACGAACTATCACATAATATACCTTTTCCCCCGGTTTGATAAAAGAAAAGAAAATAGGACGGCGAAGAACAATCAATCCTTCGGATACCACAAACTAAACCAAACCAAACCATTAGGGCCAGGACAGAAAGCCAGATAAGGTAATGGGGGACGGGAGTAGAGAGATGAGATGAAACAGAAAATCGGGAAATAGTTTATGATTTTTTTTAAGAAAAGAAATGGAGAAGGGAAAAAAAGAAAACAAAAAAAATGAAAACGAAAATGAAGAGGAAAGAGGCAGAAGAAAGACGTGTATAAAAAATCATTAAAGAAGCCGACTTTGAGGAACGGGGGAAAACAACAACCTCGATTGGCCAGACCTTACGGAGACAGGTCCTCGGAAACAAGATCAGCAGCGGAAAGAACGCAAGGGAAGAGAGTAACCTTAAAGCAAGGGGTTAGGGGGATGAAGGGAAACAAAGCAACAAGCTAATCTCCGTCTTTCGGTAGAACGGTAAGTAGCATGGAGTTGCTGCGTCGCGATGTAGTTGGCAGTAAATCATGGCAAAACAGGATAAATGGCAAGATAACAGATAGGGGAATGCAATCACCATGGCACGTTAATAGTTTCTCCGTTCAACGAAAACGTTCCCCTTTTGAGGCTCATTATTCGAACTTGGATTCGAAATTGAACTTCACTCCCCTTCTCTTCCTCACTTCATACTCACGGACACGCAAAAAAATGAACTTCCAACGCAAAAAAATGACAAGCGCCTGGCTCAACACGAGGGTAAGAGGCAATATCAAAACGAAAATAAACGATCAAACGCAAAAAAAGGTATATTATTCATCCCATCATCTTCAATCGCTTTCCAATTTCCAGCCATCCAGTCGTTGGAATTGAAGACGGTGTTCAACAAAAAGAAACCTGTAAGCATTGGTATCCATTGAGTTTGGGTCGGATTGGGTTGCCCCGGGGTCGGTCCAGACATCATTTGTGGCAAGTGATGACGGCAACGACTGTAGATTATCAGAATCTAACCATGTCTTAAACCATTATGAAACAAACAATGAAACGCAAGCAGGACAAGTCAGCAAATAGAATCGTCAAAAACTTTTGGGGACTTCCGGTATGGCGGCAAAGGGTAAAAACTGGGGTTGCAGCTCGTTTTGTTCCTTTTCTGCGGCTGTGGGGATCTTGGCTGGTTATTTGTTTTTTTCTTTCTTTTCATCCTCTGAATTTCTGGGGGGTGGTAAGGTCATTTCGTCATCCATCATCGAATCGTAAAGGGGACGCTGGCGTTTGCATTTGGTTGGGATTGAAGGGCTGTTTTCATTTGTTGTTGTCCTCTCTTCCCCTGAACTTAACTGCTGTCTGATATATGAGGGGGATTTGTCGTGGATCTTCCTTTCGGCATGGCGTCGTCAGGTACGTGTTTTTTTTGAATTGAATTGAAATTGTATATTAAATTATATTTCATGGGTTTTAACTCTTTGTATCGCTTATGTCTTTTTCTTCGTGTCGTCGTGGTATAAGGGTCATGGATTCGTTCAGTATGGGCATACAGAGTTATCGATCGACTGGGTCCAGAATCTTCTATTGATTTTTATTTTGTTGGTTCTCCTACTCAACAATGATTTCCACGCCGGGATTGCTCCTTAGCTCATCGCTGCCACGTTGCTGGTGGCTATTCTGGCGACGGAATCCTGGACCTCTCTCCGGAGCAGGGCCTCTAGGTTGTCTCACCGGAACACGTTCCTGGCTTTGGTTTCCGGAATCAAATCCAAGTCCAATGGAGCGGTTAGATCCGATAGCACCAGCACTGGATCCGGAACCATTGTTTGATCCCGCTGTAGTTGTGGGAAGATCAGAAGCATCCCATATACCGCGTGTACGGCGAGGAGAACCGGAGGGTCCAGTGACCGAGGTACCAAGTGATAGGCCGCCCAGACTGTTAACGAGGAGACTGTCATCGACACGCTGAATACCAAGAGATGAACCAGACGGAGTAGGAGTGAGTGTGGGGGTGTTAGAGGCACCACTGGTCCCGGCATCATATGCCTGTTGCTGCTGCTGCTGCTGCTGCTGGAATCGAGCACCGTTAGTTTGCAAGGCAGCTGGGAAGCTAGCAGAAGATGGAACAGGGGATGGAGTAAAAGAACGCAGGTCGGCGAACGACTTAGCAGCACGAAGGTTCTGCGCGTTTGCGTAACCCCCTGGGCCTGGAGAGTCTAGTACGTTCAAGAACGAGGACTGACGCATGCTACTGCCATAAGCTTGCTGTTCATGGCGGGACTCCCCAAAGTCAATGGTAGCCGCACGGGAGAGACCGCGGCGAGCAGCATCGGAAGTGACCGTTGCTGGCATAGCCGGGACAGGAGGGCTGACATTGGCACCGGGGCCAGCGCGGTAGACATGCACCTGACGCTGGTCACCAGTTCCACGGGAAGTGTGAGCAAGACCCATATTATGGGAGATAGTATGCACTATCCGGCGCTGGGCGGGAGTTAAGTTTGTGCCGAAAATGAGAGCTTCTTTGCTCAGGTCCTGTTTGAACAGGAGCAGCTGTGAGTAGTATTGCAACGTCTGTGCGTCGTTCATATCAACCTCTAGAAGTGGATATTAGTACTAGTGACATATATAAGAAGGATTTTGAAGAAGCTACTTGATGACATACCTAGTTTACCTGCGCGCTGGGAGACGGGTGAGGGAGAAGTGGTTGGTAGGTGTGACGCCAACGAAGACATGGAAGTTTGATGTTGCAACTGGGAGGTAGCCATGGGCCTATGCTGTTCTTCGAGCTGGCCTCTACGCTCTCGCTTCTCTCTCTCGATCCTCTCACGTTCCTGCGCGGGGAGCATTTTCTTATACTCAACTCTCAATTTTCTTCCCTGAAGTTCGAAATGGTTTAGCAATTCAATAACAGTAGCCGTCTCCTCCGCAGAGGTGAAGTTTGCAAAAGCAAGACCTCGGAACACGCCATTATCGAAATGATAGTTGAAGGCATATGGCAACGGTAAATTCATTTCAGTCATCAGCTGTATCAACTGCTCCTTCTTCACAGCAAAGGGAATGTTCTTGATAACAATAGCGGTTGGGATGAGTTCATCTTCCGCGTCGTGAGGGTTCTCCGCGCGAATTTGAGGAGAGGGCTGGTGCTGACCAGGCGCTAGAGAGAACGAATTTGGGAGGCTGTTCTGCTGATCCAACCAGGTCTGCTATAGGTTAGAAAAAAAATAATAACCATCGCCTCGCTACTCCATGTCACGAAAATACACTTACCGTGGGAAGAGCGGTGCGTGAACGAACATTTCTCATCCTAGAAGTGGCAGTGGCGGAATTAACTGCCAATCCACCCAGACCAACACTGTTTGCATTCCACGTCTGAGAGCCGGATATATCATATGGATACGAGCCACTCGGCATAGTGGCATTCAACCTATCCAACGGATTTGTATCGTAACGGCCAAGCGGAGGCTCCTCGTACAGAGCGGAAGACATGGGCCCGTAGGCGTCAAACTGGCGAGAGGGCTGACGGCGAAGCTGCTGTGGTGGGTGACGGTGGGAGCCAGGAGATCGAGAGGCAGACGAATTGTACATATCCTGGTAACCACTCATGATGGGCAGTGAGCGATGTTTCAGGAGATGGGGAGGATGATAAGAGATGGGACGGATGTATTGGACAGCTGCAAGATCTGGCTAGACCTTGTGGAATAAAGAGACTAAGCTGCAGGTCAGGCAGGGGTGCGAATGAAAACGAAAACAGGCCGACGCGCAGGGCAACGAGGTCTGTCTAAAAGTGTATCAAGCGGGTGGCGGAGGTCATCAGTTCGTCGAAAACGTCAAAGTCGTCAAGACAACGAAGTAGAGGCAGAGAGCAAGCATAAGCTAGCCAGAGAGTTGAGTCGTCTGCATGCGCACTTGTATTTTTTGTTTCCGGGATAAGAAAAAATAAAGAGGCAGCAGTTCCTGGCCGGAAGCGAAAAGATAGCAAAGTTGTACAGCAGGACTGTCTGTCTGATCTCCTTGGACGATATCTTCTTCTCCGCTCCGTATGGGGCTCAGTCAACGAGTGCGAGAGGGATGGAAGGTGTTCGGTGGTAGGAAAATGGCGACTTTTCTCCCGTCTTTCTCCCTTGACTAAAACCAGGTCAACACGGCCAAATAGCGAGTAGGCAGCTGGCCAAAGTACCGAGAAATGCGTCTCTGGGTCAAGACGCGGGGCTGCTCAGGCGGATGGACAAAGCACAACCGGCCGATCGAGCTGGCTGAGGCTGCCTGGTTTACGAGGGCGCAGAGCCGTCAGGAAAGGGTCAGGACTCACACCTCCAGGTTCGACGAGCGAAAAGCGACGAGCCTCGCCGGCGAAAGAGACAGACTCAAAAGGGAGATATATCAAGCACGACAGCAAGCTGCAGCAGTGTTCTGGCAGAAGATGCAGGTGGTGAAGGAGGAGGAGGAGGAAGAAGTGAGAGAGGTGAAGTCGAGGTGGAAGTTGGTGCAGGAAGAAGAGGAAGAAAAAAAAGACGACGAGGTCCTAGGGCGGTCACGACGGCAGTAAAAAAAAAGGTGGTGGTGGTGGTGGTGGTAATACCGTTACGGAAGACTAACAACCACCCACTTGCCCACCAAAAACCACACGGACACAGCAGAGCAAACGACGGCAACGGGAGGGCGATGAGCAGAGAAAAGATGGTGAGCCGACCTCAGCGATGAAGGCAGACGTGCTAATTATGAGTATTACAGCCTCTCTCCCCGCGGTATCGCCCCTTTACAACCCGCTGGAGCCAGCTTCGCTCTGCCCGTATAACTATCCAAACGCTCAGCCGAGATGATTCAGGGCCAGACGCTGTTTGAGACTCGTCCAGGGGTGGCTATGCCACCGTATTCTGGAAGTCTTGATGTCTCCGTATCCGACTCTTCTGTCTCTTCTTTGCCCCTTTTCTCCCTACTTTTTTTTTTTCCTTAGTTCCCCGACAGGAGGAACGGAGGGCTGCTCAACTACTCCGTACACCAATTCCATCCACAGAGACAACCCAAAAAGACAGAAAAAGAAAGCATGCTAGAGACGGGCCTCAACCCAAAATTATGTTGTCGACCAACAACAGATCCCTGAAGGGCGGGTTCAAACGTTAGTTGGCGTATATCGATAGTTCGATGCAGCCGACTGGATAGCTGGAAGAGCAGAAGGCAAAGGAAAAAGGGAGAAAGACGATTTGAAGCTCGCCTCCTCTGTTAATCCTTTTTTTCTCCCTCATGGCAAGTAAGGCCTGTTCGCTTGTTTCATTCGTTTAAGCCTGTCTGCAACGCCCGCCACGGCCACTTGACCATGTCCGTCGGGCCCTGGTGGTGAATGTGACCAGTTCCAAGATGGTCGCCCCGGTGGCACTGGGTGATAGCTACCACTTGTCATTTCTCTCCTTTCATTCCTTCTATATGCATACACTTTTAGCTACACTCCAAGGGAGACCGCTGCTATCAAGACCTGATATTGAGCCCTTCGAAGCTTGAAGCTGCATACCAGCACGGAGTATGGGCGCCTAATGTCTTGCTTTTAATAGCTCCCGCGTCTGTATCATCCAGTCTCTTTGCTAGACATCCATGCTGTGTCTGCTCTCTTCAACTAGGGCGCACCATACAACCAAAAAGAAACTACCAGAAAGCTCTGAGTACTAATAGTGTTAATAGTCCTCTCAAAACACGACGATCACCCTCAAGGCTCGGCCCATGCATACGATCGCGCAATAGTTTAATGCATGAGCCTGGAGACAAGTAGGAGGGTGCTTCATAATTATATATACATGAACAGACTCCTGCCCGCCACGACTCAATATCACAAGCATCACCCATCTCCTCGACCATCTCCATCCATAGTTCTGCGGTGCAACTCAATGTTTGGGAACTTTACCAGGGGAGAACACCGTTCTATTCCATCTCGACCTTGCTAGATCTTGGATATATACGCCACAACCTTGCGTACCAGACTGGTTAGTGACCAGAGCACCGTTCGCATCATGTGCTTATGTGTCGCACAGCATCAGAGAAAAACACGGCGTTCATGGACGCCTATCGATAGGACTACCCGGGTAACTGGGCCATGCAACCCCGACTTCGCATGATTTTTGTTTTGCTTCCCCCAAGCAAATTCGACGTAGTACGACCAAAACAAAAGGAGTGGTTGACCTACCATATTACAAAAAAGAAAATATTACGTGATCTCAAAGGGAAGACGTGGTTGCGTTGCCATGACAATTAAGTGTACCTAGAACTGACAAGGTGCTCGATATTCAGTCCGCTCTACTCTTAAGCTTACAGAGAAGCTATCTAGGTAAGAAGTAAGCTTGAAGGTAGGGTTATTTAATACACATATAAAATATGTAATCAACTCACTTCCGTAAATGATGCTTCAGTACTATAAAGGGTTTGTGTCGTCTGCCTCGGTATTTGATTGGTGATTAATCTAGCTTGCCCCGAAACATCCCACATCTGTGTCCCAATGTGATATGCATGTGAGAATGATCAATAAGTTCAGGTACACATCACTAGATCGGGCTCATAAAACGAGGCTAACGAGAAGCTCCAGCTTTGACTTAATTTTACAAATGGCAGATGGAGCGAGAAGAATGGAGAAGGTATCCAAGGTGCAAGATTTATCATATAATTGTCTCGTCCGATACTTGTGGAGAGTAAGCTCACGAAGTAGAGTCGTCGCTCCCTAGAAGAACAAGAAAGCTGCCAATGAACTCATTCATTCTTCCTCAAGCTTCCGGGGGAAAGGTCCAATGAATTTAACTGGGTATTTTGACAGATCAGCCTTTCCCGGAGAAGTCTCGGGTGATTGAATACGCTCGATAACCAGCTCGTTGACTTCCAGCCAACTATACATGTAAAGCGGTCGTTGAAACACCAAATATGACGCGGTGAAAGATCGCCATGCGTAAATTTGATGCAGCCTTTAAGACGCAGATCATCGAAAGGGCCATAACCTGCATAATCTGTTGAACCAACAGCCCCGGTTTGATTTTGGCTCTAGTGGATGGAGTTCATCCATGTGGCCGTAGGTGAGTGGGGGGCCTTCTTTTCTTCCATGGATATGGGAATATTCGACATGGGGGGCGCCGGGACATCGTTTCATCATGTGTAGCACGTACCATAAAGCCAGTTAGCTCCTTACGACCGAAGGATTTGCTGTACAGTATTTTTGCAATAAAATCAATTGCATATGCTTCGGCTGGGATATCATACCGTCGGTATTTGACAGTGCAATTAGAATTATGCTCGGCACCTCGAAGCGCCAACCCAGGTATAAAATATCGGGCAAGACTGATAGCTCAAGGGAAAGGTCTGGTCTGGACCAAGAAGCGAGCCGCGACGGCGAAGTGGGAGACGAGATTCCAATGTAGTATAATTTCTTGAATTATATTGGAGCCTAGAAGTATATGAAGGGCCTAAGTCAACTCATTAAGGGAGATTTAACAAGTGTGCCTAGGAATGATTGATGAGGATTTATATCAGGGGTTGCAAAGAAACTCTTGCTTGGAATTAACGAAGCGGCTATTTCACGTGATAGTTACACGCATTTCCAAGGTTCTAATGTGAGCTAATTAGTATCAATTGTCGACGCCGAAGCCTAATGAAAATAAACGTTACAGAGTTGGAACAGAATACATAAAGGGGTGTTTTGCGGTTCTGCTTTCTCCTTTCGAAGTGGAAGAACTTGACTATCTTTCTAGAACGACCGTTGAACACGGGAAGCGAATGGATATCCCGTTTTTTAGGCCGGTTTTGATCCACAAGCGGCGCTTACTTAGTTCGCCGCTTAGCTCAACCTTATCACTACATGCGCTCGTGTCTCCTTTCACCCTTCAGCGATATTTATGCATGCGTGCCTCATTCTATGAGAATCGATTAAACTAGTTCTAGAGGTAGTAGAAGAATTATACTGGGCCATGTTGTCTGCTGTGTTGATCGGAATGCCGTGGCGAGGCGGATTGGCCGTTTCGCCGCCTGAAAAAACATCCCATACCCTTAACCTTAACAGTAAGACATTGATGGCCTGCTGTAGGGAATATCCGTGGAGAAACATGCTACAAAGTGGAAGTGTATTCTTCAGGACAGCTGGCACATCCACCGGATTCGCGGATACATCCGAAGGGCCAGGGATCATGTCTAGGCAAATTCCCTTCAGGCAGTGGGCCAATACCATTTAAAATATAGCACAGGCCTCAGTTTAGCGTATGAGAAAATGGTCTCGTGTACTTGATCGATTTTTCCTAGCCAATCCAAGAGGTATACCATGCGTGTCGCAAGTTGATGAAAGAGTTAAAGGAAGTTTATAAGTTTTACTGTCCCGCAAGCATGAAACAGAAGAGAGGTTGAGACATTCCTTGAGACACGTCTTGAAACGAGTCCTGAAGGCCTTTTGCGGGATAAAGAGGAAGGAGTTAAGCATACAATACCCTTTGATGGACCGCTAGATTTGATAACAATGTTATTCATGACTCTGATATGGAGAGAGGATACCAAGGGTCTGCTCTGATCTCTTGTTGGAATGCTTCTCTGGGGAATAGAACACCACTGAACAATGATTTGTATAGCGCTTATCCATGACTGACTTGTCTTTCCTACGCCGCCAGACTATACCCCCCAAAATGTTAGCTAGAAGCCAGAGAGGCCTATCCTCAAAAAAATAGCTGTATAGCTTAATATCCTGAACCAGTTCTACTAACCACCTCTATTTCTCTCATGAAAGAAGCGAACAACACTTCTTATTGACAGCTTGTCTTCCTTTGCATCTATTAAATATCATCATCCACTGCCTCTGCCACCCTGTATCTGCCACTCTTCCGCTGCTTCTGCTTCCTCTCTCCAGCTTTTTCAGCTTTTCCCCCTATCTCGGATGTGCAATTAAAGTTCGCTGACTCAGCTTCCGAGGCTTGTTCCGAACCAATGAAAACATGCCATTTTGCCAAGCCTTCCAGACGCGAATTTGCCTATCTAACGTAATATCAGTTCTGCGGGAGAAAGACGAAAGCTGACTTGTATCTCTAGCGCATGTCAACAGATCAACTCGCCCTTTGCAGCACCAGTGCAATCGATCTCTTCCCTTCGACGCTCCTGTACTGTCGGTCCTACGCATTTCTCCTCGTCCGACTTCCCTGTGACGTTTCCCCTCTTGCAGCGGCCTGCAGGCGGTGTG
Organism: Trichophyton benhamiae CBS 112371; assembly: GCF_000151125.1. Taxonomy (NCBI): domain Eukaryota; kingdom Fungi; phylum Ascomycota; class Eurotiomycetes; order Onygenales; family Arthrodermataceae; genus Trichophyton; species Trichophyton benhamiae. The sequence continues at coordinate 278,919 of NW_003315098.1, read as the reverse complement.
TCAGAAGGCTTTGGAGCCTGCATGCGAGTCGAAGAGATAGGACAAGGAGGATTAAAAGTTTTCAGGCCGATATCCTGCATCAAAAAATCGAGGGCGCAGAGTCATTGATGGCAATTTTCGAGTTCTCGAGGTGATCTGTCGAGTTTAACGGTCGAGTCTGACGCTCCCCGCCGAGTTTCCGTCGCATCCAACAACTACGGCCAGGGCAGCGCAATCTACCACATCCATCTTACATATCTACTTTTTTTCATCATATCAGCGATAACGGATCAATTTGCCTTATTTATCATCCCGATACCGACGCATCTTCGTTTCACCTGCCTCCCGAGCCTTCCCCCACACCCCCGGTCAATCTTTCCATAAGCCAAGGACACAACCAGCTCAGAGCTGAGGGGGGTGTCTATTGTTATTTGAAATACCGGTATCTCCGAAGTCATGTCATCACAAAGCCTCTCGCGCAAGAGGCCTGCACCAGGAGCAACACCATTAGCGCATCAGCAGATGTCTTCATTGCCAAACTTCCCAATTCCATCGCAGCTCTCGAACGAGCAATTTCTACAGCAATGGGCGCCCAACACGGCAACTTCCGGTGTAAATCAACCAAACCCGAACAGCGCTGCGTTTACGGCTGGCGATGATGGGACTGGGCTAATGTCAAACCAACTTACCAGACGACCCGGAAACAACCAGATAATCAGTCGGGCTAGGATGGGAGATCAAAACTTGGTACCGATGATGGATCAAAACTCGCTGAGCATGAATGATGTTGGCAATTCAGGAACTGGCGAGACTGAGGAAGAGATGAGACAGAGAGCTCTTAGAGTCAAGAAGGAATCGCTGGCCAAGCGAAAACATATTCCTCCTTTCATTCAGAAGCTGACCAGGTATGTTGCTATAACCTTTAGTTCAACCGGACCGTTTCATTTATACTAACTAGTGAACTGTAGTTTCCTCGACGATTCGAAAAACGCAGATTTAATTCAGTGGTCTGAGGATGGAAACTCGTTCATTGTCCTGGATGAGGATGAGTTTGCGAAATCGCTGATACCCGAACTCTTCAAGCACAACAACTATGCCTCGTTTGTACGGCAATTGAACATGTATGGCTTCCACAAGAAGGTTGGACTATCAGACAACTCGATGAGAGCTAGCGAGAGGAAGAATAAGAGCCCCAGTGAATATTCGAACCCTTACTTCAAACGTGGACAACCCGACCTCCTGTGGCTGATCCAAAAGCCAAAAAATGTATCCGGCCAAGGCAGAGGAGGCTCAAAGGGCGGCCGTGTCAAGCTGGAGCCTGATGTGGATGATGCCGAAGGTGAAGAATTTGGAGAAGAAGGTGGCGGTGGTCCAAGCGGTGCTGGAGGCCGAGAAGACAAATCACGGTTCAGAGGCCAGCTTGCTCTCGGGTCGGGAGAAGGGATGTTACATGGAGATCAGCTGACGGATGTCTACCGTGAGCTGCAAGCCATTCGGCATCAGCAGCATGTTATCTCGAGCACGATCCAGAAGCTACGAAGGGATCATGAACAATTGTATGAGCAGGCTGCGAATTTCCAGGAACAACATACCCGTCATGAAAACTCGATCAACGCCATCCTCACCTTTCTAGCTACTGTTTACAACAGAAGTTTACAGGGCCACGAAGGTGCTCAGGGGCTAGCTAACTCATTTGCTGGAGCTATATCCCAGGACCACCAGGGCCTGTCAGGCAATATTGTCGACGTTGATGAGCTGGCAGATAACTATGAGTCGGAGCTCACTCCCAACCAGCCACCGTTTAAGAAGCAGAGACTTCTCCTTGGAGCACCGCCCACTCGCGATGGCCAAAGGCATAATACCCTGTCTCCAAATCCGGCCAACAGTGCGTATGTTGGCCATCAACGCAGTAGCAGCTCTGGCCCTCACAAGGTCAGTGTCCAGCCAGTCTCTGAAGTAGAGGAGCTGTTTGACCCTACCAGCCCGATGACCAGCACTGCTCCAGCTCAGCAGCAACCGCAATTACAACGCCAGGGTCAGCCCCGGCAGACACCACAACCACAGACACAGGCGCAGAACCAGAACCTTACACACCCTCACCCCAAGCACCAGGGCAGTCCCGGTCACCTCCCACAACGAGACATCATGTCCCTTATCCAGAACTCCAACGCACGCAGCAGCTTCTCTACTAACCCTTCCGACTTCCCTACTGTGCTGTCCTCCCTCGAAACGTCTGGCGGCAACTCACCTCTTACTCCTGCTCAGCGTGCTGACATGCTCCGCTTAATCTCAAATGAGAACAATGCTGCCCATCCAACGGGTGGCCAACCGCAGAACAATGCCTTGATTGCGCCCAACGCGCCTCAGATGCCGTCCAACTACTCAGCTCAGCTTGCTAATACACGCTCTGAGCTGGACAACCTGGTGAAGATGCAGGCCGAGCAGGCTAGATCTGTGCAACACCTGACGAACATGCTACAGCCGCTTAGTCCTACGGGCTCCATCCCAGGAATAGACAACACCCAGATACCGCCTCCACCACTTGACCTAGACAACATCTTCAATAGCGGCGACTACTTCTCTGACATCCCTGGCGTAGAGAACAACTCTTCCAAGGATAGCCAAAACCAGGCAGATCCCAACAACGCTGCCGCAACTACCACTGCAGGAGGAAAGAATGATAACAGCAATAATAATAACAACAATAACAGCAATAACAATATCACTGCTACGGCTGACAACAACCAAACAGATGACTTGTTCGATTTTGACACTCTGGCTGCCGACCCGTCAGTCGACCCATCGCAGCCAACCCCGAACTTCTTCGACACGTTTGATCAGTTCGACGGCGCGTCCAGCCATGGCCTAAGTGGTCTTGGCGATGTTGGTTCTACCAATATGAACATGAATAGCAATGATAATAACAATCTAGGTAGCGGTGTCGGACGGGATCTGGACCGTAACAGGGTCACAGAGACGTTCACTAGCAGCGAGGCAACGAGTCCTGCTAACACGCTGGTCGATGATAATAGCCAGAACCACAGTCAGAACCACAGCCGGAGCCAGAGCCAGAGCCAGAGCCGAGGAGGAGACGGCAGCACAGGACATACCCACGGCAGTCCACAGATGATGCAGAGACGCAGTGCTCGGAACCAGCGATGAGTGATAGAGACTATTGAACGCTCTCTATCAACGCGCCTAGTTACTGACGCCCGCCTCTTCTGCCGTTCCATCTATCGTTAGAAAAGTGCAAGAGCAAAAAAGAAGATAGACCAAAGCGTATCCTTACCACTACTCCCTTGCTCGAGTTCATGAAAACAAAACTATCAATACCCACTCCCCAAGTTCTACATATGAGTCGCTGCCTCTTCATCTACTACTACTTTGAATACCCCCAATTCTCGCATTGCCCCTTGCTACGTTGCTTACTATCCTGGGCGAGAACTAGAAACATACCTACTTGTGATAGCCAAAAACTACAAAAAAAAAAAAGAGAGACAGTCTCAAAACCTGTCTCCTATTTCTCCTTTCTTCTATCTGTCTATCTGTCTGTCTGTCTCCTATTTCATATTCTTCTGCTTCTTGATCTACTACTCTGGCGTTGTGCTGAAATCTAAAGGCGCGCTCTCAAAAATGGCGGTGGTGGTGGTGGCGGTTGATGGTTGTGGAGGAAAGAAGGGTCATAAAATGACATAAATTGCTGCTGTTGATACCTCATTCTATATCCAATATCAAACAAATCAAGCAATTGAATACTTGAACTGTCTGTCTTCCAATCTTCCAATATCTTGACCTCGCTGTCCTGTCCTGTCCTTTCCTGTTTTGTCTTGTCCTGTCCTGCTGTTTGTCATCACAAGGTCGTGACTGCCAAAAAAGGGAGGCTGGGCCCTCGCGACTGCCAAATCAGGCAAGCAACGCTGGCAAATCAGAGCGCGTAGTTGAAACCTCGCTTAGCTTTGGCGCCTTCCAGAACAGATATAAAAAGGGCCTCCTTCCTCCCTTTCCTGACCTCCTTCCTCTTTCCTTCCCTTTTCCTTCCTTCACTCCAGCCAACCAGCCCCTTTTCTTGTTTTTGCTTCTTGCACTTGCTCTTCTTGCTCTTTTTGCTCTTCTTGCTTTTCTCATCACCAACAACGCGATATACAGACATCTAATACTTCTTTCTAGTTTACATCTTCCCCTTTCTTCCCTTTCTCTTCTGCACTACGAGTCTACCTCTCAGCTTCTCTCGAGCAGCTTAGGGTGTTTTCTCGTTTCACACACAAATGTTCTACATTGCAAGGAACACATGGCTATGATGATACATAACAGAGCAAAAAGCAACAGACACGCACAATTCCCACTGCTTCGGCTTTCAGGGTCTTGTTGTGAGTCGTGCTACAAAGTGCATTCTCACCAGATCTGAGCCTATGGAGTGGATGCGCGGTACGCGTTGCATACACATACATATGACTTCCACACTGAGCATCCATTCCCACCCACACAAAACACAAGCACTTACAACCCATTCCCTTCCCTCGCAACAGTGACAACTTGATTCACTTTTACACGTTGGTTTCGAGTCTTCGGACAGTGACAAATCCTCATGCTCTGCCTTTTACATATCACGTTTGAGTTGACGATGTTGAAGATGTTGGGTTTCCTATGATGAGATTTCTGGAATAGATATGCTTACAGTTGTAGTGCCACTGGCCAGACAGCTAGCATGTTCCAATCTGAGGAGACGTTGGTGGTTGACGGTCATAGTGATGTAGATAGATAGTATGATGTTGTTGATGTTGTGGTTGTTGATGTTGTGGTTGTTGATGTTGTGGTTGTTGATGTTGTGGTTGTTGATGTTGTGGTTGTTGATGTTGATGTTGTTGATGTTGATGTTGTTGACAATGTTAATGTTTGTTTACTATGCTAACTACCTGCTGCTAATATTAATGCTTCATGGTGGTTTACCTATTGTAGTTGACTACCAAGTGTCATAGATAAGCATCTCAAGTCTGTCAGCCAACTCTTTACTACTCTATACTTTACTATGTTGCATCTATACTCGCTCCAGATAAATACGAGGTTGTTCTTGACTCTCCATCCGCATCACAATTACAAATACGAAACACACAAAGACAAACTATCATACACCAAGTGAAACAAGTAGTATAGAATCAAGGGAAAAAATCATACAAGCCGTCCATTTTTTTATATCAAGCAGTTTTGGTTCGATTGTTAAGATAGAAACTGTTCCTTATAAGCCAGAGCCTCCCACTGCATGCCCATCTACCACCCACTATTAAACAGCGCCCTAATATAACATGACAGAAGGAAAGGAAGCAATAGAAAGAGAAGAAAAGGAAAAAAGGGACGAAGAGGATATAAATGAAGACACAAAAAGGACAGAACGAAGCTGGTTGACTTTGACTCTGGGCTGGCCGGCTGACCTTGGCTGTGCTGTGGGTATCGATCGACCTGGGAGAGCAGCAGTTTCGTTTGGTTACCTGGGAAATCTACTGACTTCTTCCATCCGTTCAGCGTACCAAACACGACATGAAAGGTGAAAAGCAGGTAAGCAAGCAAAGGTCAGAGAGATGGAATCTCTTTTGTTTTGTTTTTGTTTTTTTGTTTTTTCTTTCTTTTTCTGGCGTAAGCATAGCGTATACGTTGCTGTATTGTATAGAGATAAAAATTGAAGCCCACGTCAAAATAAAACCAGCGCGTGCAACGCGTAATTCATATAATAGCAACACACGAGGAAGCAAAGGGGTGGTTTAATCCCTGGTTAGCACGGGAAAGAGGTGAGTTGAGGTATGGATATTTCGGAGTGGACCGGTTGAAACAAGCAGAACGCCGCGTTAAGAGAAGAAGAAGAAAAAAGAAGTAAAAAAAAAAAAAAGAGACAAGTAGTTTGTCACAGTTCGAAGACAGTTTGACGGGTATGGGTATGGATATGGAAGATGGGGGTTGGACTGGGAGAAGGTGTTCTAGCTGTGCTTCTTCTTGTCGGCGTTGGTGATCAAGGCTCTGTTGATGTGTGGCAGGACACCTCCGTAGGCTATGGTGGCGCGAATGAGAGTGTCGAGTTCTTCGTCACCGCGGATGGCGAGCTGGAGATGTCGCGGCGTGATACGCTTGACTTTCAGGTCCTTGGCGGCGTTGCCTGCGAGTTCCAGGACTTCGGCGGTCAGGTACTCGAGCACTGCTGTAGTATAGACGGCGGCTGTGGGGAGCAAGAGAAGGGCGTATAAGCATTCGGGTCCATCCGTGGAATAGGGAAGGGGGAGGGGAATAAAATCATAACATACCCTTTGCTCCGACGCGCATCTTGTTGCGCGTGTTGCTCTTTAGGAATCGCTTGACACGGCCGCAAGGGAACTACATAGCAAACCACCGGTCAGCATCTATCGCCGCATCAACAGGTAGATAACCGACTGCGATGCGCGTTGTGGTCTTGTGTGTATACACGACCAACAAACACGTGTCATTCACCCCCCCAAGGCGGAGATAAAAAGACATGAAAAGATAGCCGACTCAGCTGTCGGTCACTAGGGGAGGGAGCAACGAACCTGCAGTCCGGCCTTTGCACTGTGCGATCGTGGTCCTTTGCCGTTGGCATCTTTGGGCGCGGCCTTTCCACCTCCCACGGACTTTCCTTTGCCTCCTGGCATGGTTGTATCCTTGTCTTTATCGTCGTGTGAAAACGGGAAAAGGCGATGCGAGCGGTGCTATGGCGCGTCGGAAGCTGGTGTGCTTTTGTATGAGTGGGGGAGGGTGCGAGTAAAGCGTGGTGCGTTTCGCGTGTATTTCTTCTTCTGCTGCCTGGCAGGTTAAGTTGGAGGGTTTTGGAGGGATAAAGATGTTAAGTAAGGTAAGTTTATCTTCCTCAGTGGACGGTCGGTCGATGTTGGTCATAGCGTGGGCCCTTTTTTTTTTTTTTTTTTTTTTTTTTTTCTTCCTTCCTTGCTTGCAGAGAAAGGGCGCTAGACCGCTTTCGGACGGACGGTTGTCACAGGGTGAAGCAAGCGGGAGTGAAGGCGACGGGCAGCGCGAAGTGAAGGAGGGAGGCAGTGGCGGCGGTGGCAGGTCGGTGACAGAGCGGATAGCATGGCGTAGGGGCGAGCCTGTCGCTGCTTGGAGTTAGTGGTGGTTAGTAGTCGCTGTCGAGATGCTCAGCAGCCTGTGTTAGTAGGTAGAGGATGGCCATCTTGCGAGTATGTCCAACATCACATATAGAGTGTAGGTAGTCACTCTTGCCAGGGAAGACGGGTTTGGAGCTTCTCTTTCTTGCACAGGGGCATCGCTCCGGAGGGCGATGCGTCTTCGCTTCGAGCATCTCTGGCCTCCCCGTCTCCATCTCGGCCTCCATCCTCTCTCTCTTCTGTGCGCTTCTTCGTCGGCCCATTTCTTGAAGTTCTGGCGAGGAGTTGATATCAGATTATGTAATACATCACGTGACTTATAGCTTTGGTGGCCGCATGGGAAACTTTTCAGCAGCCCTTTTTCTCGTTTAGCAAGGAGGAAGCAGGATAAATTTCGCAGCCTTGGGATCGCAGCACCGTTGCTTTACTATCCGTCGTCTTACTCTCTGTCTTGTCTTGTCGTCTGCAGTCTTCAGTTGCATCTTTGTTCACCATGGCTTTCTCGATGTTTAGCCCCCAAATGTAAGAGCTCCCCGGACCCTCAATTTTGACCAAGATAGCAAAGAGCCCGCGTGCGCATCTGGGGATAACCCTGGAGAGGCTGGGAGAGTTGAAGAAGACATGCTAACAGCTTGGTTATAGAACCAACCTTGCCATCATCCTGGTCATGATGCAAGTGTCGAAGAAGATCCCCTTCGATAACCCAGATGTCCTCCTCGGCGTTCGCACCATGTACATCGCCTCCAACATTGCCATTGCAGCACTCTACTACTACATCTACACCGTTATTGTCCAGAAGAAAGGTACGCCTAACCAATCTCCAGTTCAGGCTATGTTCAACCGTCGCCCACTAACGCAACAGATACAGACCTTAAAACTCTCAAGTACGTTGAGCCCCCAGCCATGGGCTCCCAAGACGAACCCCGTCCGGTCGTCACCACCGTCCAGGAGTACGACAAGCAACAGCTTCGCGCCGCCCTCAAGTCCCAGCTCATGGGCGTCGGCATGATGGCCGTCATGCACCTATATTTCAAATACACCAACCCATTGCTCATGCAGTCCATCATCCCCATCAAGAGCGCCCTGGAGAGCAACATCGTCAAGGTCCACTTGTTCAACGTTCCTGCCAAGGGTGATCTTGAAAGACCATGGAAGGCTGCCGGTGGAATGATGGGCATGGGCCAGCCACCTGTCAAGACCGACAAGGCCAGTGTTGAGTCTGCTGAGAAGAACTGGAGGGGCGGTGCTAAGGAAGAGTAAAGTAAAAAGACACTGAGGCGAAATATTTTCTTTTCAAAACTTCTTCTTGTCTTGGAGCCGGACCGGGTGGATGAATGGGATTGGGAATTGTGACATTATGAGGCAAAGCTGTTTTCTTCTTCCTTTCATGCCGGTATTATGAATATTCGTTTTCTTTTTTCTTTTTTTTTTCTTCCTTTTTTATCCCCTTTTATTTGCTTGGTTGTCCTCTTTTCATTTTTATCGGCTATGCGTCCTGTCCTCGGCGTTGCGTTGATAAATAAAGAAGCATCCCATAGACTTAACATATTTTGATAGAAACAATTCAGATATCTTATCTAACAGCCAGTGTTATCTCTGCTTAGTCATAAGATGTTTCTTCACCCCTTACAGTTGTTTTAGGATCAATGTTTTCGAGAGCCATCAACAAACTTCGTCTCTGCTTTCCTTGGTATCATAAGTTGCTGTCCAATGGGAGCAGCATGTTGGAGAATTATCCCCTAGATATTCTTCGGACGATCGTATCACAACTTGATGATCGGGTTGACCTGAAAAGCTTGTCCGAAACATCACGGTTTTGGAACGAAGTCACTAATCCGTTTCTATACAGAAATATCTTTATTTCAACCTCTAGGAACGATTATGGCATAATCCAGGCTCACCAGAGAGCGGGAGTACTTCAATATACCAGGAATATTCAAGTTTTATGCAACAAATCTCTAACTGGGCCCAATGATTTCGATTTTGAAGACTATTCCCCTTGCACCGACTCACCCAACCACTATTGCACCAGATTCGATAGCAATGAAAGTGTGATTGATTCTCTTTATAACTGGGATCTTTACCAAGGTCTCAGTAGTGCCGAGCAAGCGGATAAGAAGCGGTGGATAGATCCTGATGGCGACCCTAAATTTTATCCTGAATTATTCAACCTTGGATCCAGGCGGAGGATACTGTCCGTATTAATAAGATGCAGGGAGGGATTTTTGAAGAGTTTTAGGTGAGCAATGTCTGTCCCAAGTAATGTAATTGCGAGTTGACATAGGAATATACTATGGAAGCTGGGCCAGGCAAGACGTTATCCCACCTGAGATCATGGGAGAGGGGGGGTATCTTCCTACTAGACAGCCTTTTATAGAACAGCTCCGCTTTGGGTTCCTTGAATGTTGTAATTTACAACACCCTCAATTATTTTCCAGGTTAAAACGCCTGGCAATACTTAATGTGGAAGAATCCACGTTTATTGACCATGAATCCGAAGTAAAGAATATCCGGGACTGCGTGACACTCAACTGCGGTCAACTGGAGTACCTTGAAATCAGCTGCATATACTGGCAGCTCTTGGGCGATGAATATGATATCGAGGACCAGCACTTCACGGAGGCGCTGATAAAGCCATGTCGAAATGATCAGCTCCGGTTCCCGAATATACAGCATCTCGTACTCGAAGGATATCTATTCAACAAAGGCCGAGTTAGCTTACTCAAGGATTTGAATCCAGAGGTGCTGCACACCCTGTCCTTAAGATCTTGCCTTTTCTGGGAGGATTTATTACCCTTACTTAACTCTGAGGACCGCCCTTTTCATCTACGAACGTTGGAGGTGCAGGCATACTCCGGATCTTTACCTGGAGTGATGGATCGGCAGACCGAGGAGTGCCATGAACTAGCAAATTATATCGAGAAATGTCAACCACTCGAAAACGTATTTATTGCAATAGAACGGGCATTTGGTCTTGAGCGACTCTGGAAATCGCTCCTTCGGCACCGAAAGACACTCAAGTCCTTTGCTTTCTACTCTCTTCCCGGCAAAACTGAAGGTCCACATGCTGCTCCAACACCGTACTATGTCCCGAACCTTTCATTTGACCCTCCGTACCACAATGAGATAGAACCCGAGAGGTTGACTTTGAAGCATCTGGATTTGGAGCTGCTCGGGGTCAGCTATGAGCCAAGATACCTGGTGTGTTTTGATTCTGGTTCAATGCTCTGGGAAAAATACTAATAAGTCGATGTTGTTAGATACCAGCTCTCTCTCCGCTAACTACCATGGGCAGCCTGAAAGTGTTGCTTATTCGAGGCTTCCATATACATCCTGAACCATTTAAAGGACTAGAAGAAATAGGGAGGCTTTCTAAAGTTCTATCTGTTCATCGACGCCTGATTCAGGACTTTGACAAGTTTGTTCAATGGGCGTTTGGGCCTGAGGGAATCCGATCGCTAAGGCTAATAGTTCACCGCAACCCGTTCGGCGGTGAAGGTAATGAAACGCTACTCTGCCCTAAAGTAGGGCCAGATGCTGAGCCGCCATTCCCAGGGAGGAACTACCGGCTTGTGACCAAGCGTGACCATGTCCAGTATGGTCTACTCCGCAAACACGCCAGCGCCCTTAGAGCTTGTCCAAGTCGAGGTGCGCCACTATATGAAGAGGGTTTCCCAATATAGACAAACCAGTCACATAAACATCCAATCTATCCATTTGATCCATCATCACTGTATTATTATTAGAAGTAGTATATCTTCCCGTCTCCATGCATTCTATTCGGCTGTCCGGCTCTTTCTGCGGATCAACATTATACCGATCGGACAAATTTTCCAAATGCAGCAGAGTGTTTTTTGCCGCCGAAACCGCAAACCTTGAAGGAAAATAAGATGAAGGAATGGATATTTGATAGCTGAGATGAAGTTCTTCTGGACACAGAAGACGAATTGGAACTGGTCAATTGGCGAGCAGAGCAAGCCAGGAAAGAAGCCGAGAGCTGCAGCGGTAGAAGTCCATCGAAGCAGAGGGAAAGACACCAGCCGGGTGGGTAACTGAAATACTAAGCGTTGTCCACGACTACCCGCCCGACCTCCTGTAGCGGGACATCTCGGGAGTCTTTTTTTCGCCAGGGAGGAAAGGAAGGCGTGGGAGTGGAAAGGAAGCTGTCCGACTGACCCCGTCTCCATATGATCAACCCGCCATCCATGTCTCAGCGGCCGAAAGTAGATGGAGATGTCTGCGGGCGGTTGTTCTCCGGCGTGTCAGGAGAACCCGCGGGCACCAAACCAACTCCGTAGTACGGCAGCGTAGCCCGTAGGCCTGTAATAGTCCTTGAAAACGGTGGTTGAGCGAGAGCTGGGTAGGGCTGCCAGGGTTAAGTTTCTGTTGCGTCAGTTGCTCGCAAGAGATTGAAAGCAAGTCGGGGCGGAGGCCGAGAGCGTTATTTATTGCCTGCCCCTCGCCCGCCTCCCCTCCACCTCTTTCTTTCTCTCGTCTTTTCTTCTGCTTCTTCTCTGCTTCACTATCACCATCTCAGAAGTCCTCCATCTTCTCGTCTACGAGCTCGTCTCAAGTCTTATCTAGGTAAGCCGATGGCCTCCGTCGACCCCGAGACGGCCGTGTTTTGTGGTTGTGGTGGGATACTAACTGCTACCCCGCTATACAGAATCATCCCGCCATCATGGTTGTCAAGGTACATATAATAGCAGAAAAACGACCTCTTTCGCACTGCGGTTCGTCAGGTTAACAGGAGTCCCAGGTCGGAATCAACGGCTTCGGTCGTATTGGCAGAATTGTCTTCCGCAATGCGTGAGTTGGGCCTCGACAAGTGGGATTGAGGGGGTGGACGCCGTGAGAGAAGGACAATTATAGCTGACCACGGTGCCATAGCTACGAGAACCCAGACATCCAGGTTGTTGCTGTCAATGACCCTTTCATTGAGACCAAATACGCCGTATGTCTTATGTCTGTCTGGGATGCATTGATGCATTGATGTGGTCGACCTGCTAACATCGATCGACCAGGAATACATGTTGAAATATGACTCTCAACACGGCCAATTCAAGGATGAAATCTCGCACGACGAGAGTGGCCTCGTCGTTGGCGGCAAGCACATCAAGTTCTACGCTGAGCGTGACCCAGCCAACATCAAATGGTCCGAGACTGGAGCCGAGTACATCGTCGAGTCCACCGGTGTCTTCACCACCACCGAGAAGGCCAGCGCTCACTTGAAGGGGGGTGCCAAGAAGGTCATCATCTCTGCTCCCTCTGCTGATGCCCCGATGTTCGTCATGGGTGTCAACGAGGAGAAGTACACTGCCGATGTCCAGGTCCTCTCCAACGCTTCCTGCACCACCAACTGCCTTGCTCCCCTCGCCAAGGTCGTCCACAAGAACTGGGGTCTCAAGGAGGGTTTGATGACCACCGTCCACTCCTACACTGCTACCCAGAAGACCGTTGACGGTCCCTCCGGCAAGGACTGGCGTGGTGGCCGTACCGCTGCCCAGAACATCATCCCCAGCAGCACCGGTGCCGCCAAGGCCGTCGGAAAGGTCATCCCAGAGCTCAACGGAAAGCTCACTGGTATGTCCATGCGTGTGCCCACATCCAACGTCTCCGTTGTCGACTTGACCTGCCGCACCGAGAAGCCAGTCACCTACGACGAGATCAAGAAGGTCATGAAGGCCGCTTCCGAGGGCGAGCTCAAGGGTATGTTTTTTTATGCGTCTTCTCTATCCTCAATGGAAGTATAACTTGTCTAATGATGGTATAGGTATTCTCGGATACACCGAGGACGCCGTTGTCTCCACTGATATGAACGGCAACACCAACTCCTCCATCTTCGATGCCGGTGCCGGTATCGCCCTCAACGAGAACTTCATCAAGCTCGTCTCCTGGTACGACAACGAATGGGGCTACTCTCGCCGTGTCGTTGACCTCATCTGTAAGCTTCTCCTCTTCGTTGTTTTGTCTGCTTCGAATTCAGGGCATAAACTAACACGCATCTTCCACAGCCTACATCGCCAAGGTCGACTCCGGCTGCAAATAGCAACTAACGGGAAGTGCGGAACAACGGAGCATGCTCTAGTTAGGTCCACCACCAGTTTCCCATTTCTCTCTCTTCCTCCCTATATCCCACTACCAATATAAACCAACAAAAGTGGATACCACCTTACCCCAGAAAAGTAAATAAAAAAAAGAATGTAATTCTCTTTGCCTGTGAAGGGCTGAAATATTCATAAGAATGGATAAATATGAAATCAATGCCACTATCTCAGTATTTCTTGACAAAACTTACCTGTAGTGGCCTTGCCTGACTGTTTCAAGGCCGGTCTCCATCTTCTCCTTAACCCCAAACCTCTCAATCTTCAACTTCAATCCACTTTCATCAAAAAATATCTGCTCTCAAACTGCTCTCATGCTACCCTTAAGCTACCCCTAATCATCTTAAGCCGTTTTTGAAATCTTCCCCTGCAGAATGCGCGAGCAAGGCCGATCACGTGAACAACTAACTATTTATATCACGTGATCCTCTATTTCTTAAGGCCAAAAAGTTACGCCCTCAAAGCTTCATCAAGTTGCTTGACTTGCTCGATCTTCATCCGCTGGCTGCTGCATCTTGCACTGCATCTTCTTCCTCGTCGCAGGCTGTCTGCATCTTATACCCTGGAATTGGCAACGCTGGCGGCTACAGGACACACATAGCTCTCGCTCTATGTGCATCTGGCGCCGCTGACGTCTTTGCCGTGCATCTATACCTTCTATACACACTGTCCTGGCCGCATTGGCGTGCTGATGCCCAAAGGCGCCTGCCTGGCCTCTGGACCTTTTGCCTAATAGCCAGTCAATTACTGTTCACTTTTCTTCTTTACAACTGAGATCTCAAACATTACATTGATGGGGAGTTGAGCTAGCGCATTTGGTTCTCATTTCCAGCTTTGGTTTTGCCTTGTCACACCCGCGGAGGAAGAAAAGAACCAGAGGAATTGAATAGCTTCCACGGCCCCGTCTTTTCCTGCATGATACCATCTCTAGCTCGTACTATGACCATCGAGCTCTGACCGTCGACTTCCTTTTTCATTTCCATCATCTCTTAGCGATCGTATACGTACCAAGCATCATGGACGGGGACGAAGACGTGGTCATGGGCGAAGCTCGCGTACCAGAATCCGCACCAGGCCCAGCTCCCACATCAACCTCCACCATCCCCATCGGCGGCGGTCGTCCGTCTCCTCCGTCTGCAGAAGAGGCATCGCTCACGCCAGAAGCACAAATACAAGCCCCCAATGGATCCAAGGAACATACTCAGTCCCTACTAGCGACCTTCCACCAAAAAGTGCATAGTCCCGGGAAACTGCTGAAGGAGATTGAAGACCACCAAGCAGGCATCTCGACTCCCAACAACGATCCTACTACCGGCACGCCCCGGCCCACTGTGGCGGCAGGACACCACGTCAAGGCCGAAGCAGATACCGCCATCGCAGACGAAGAGGCAGAGGACTCAGATTGGTCTGCTGATCACCATGAAGGGCGCAGTAGGGCGCTGCACCGCGCCCAGCTTCCGACGGGGTATTGCTATGATAATCGCATGCGGTATCATTGTGAAGTGAAGCCTACACTGGACGTCCATCCGGAAGATCCCAGGCGCGTGTATTATATCTATCGAGAGCTGGGTAGGGCTGGGCTGATTGCTGATGGAGGGGAGTTTCAGGGGCCATTGGTGCCTCAGCCGCTGAAGAGGATTGAGGCGAGAGATGCGACGGAGGCAGAGATCATGTTAGTGCATACCAAGGAGCATTATGAGTTTGTGAAAAGCACGAAGGGTAAGTGAGAAGGGTTGACTGATGATGAATGGATTTTATTTGGTTTGTGTTCCTGGCTAACTAACTGGGGGTAGATATGTCGGAGGATGAACTGCTTGAGCTTGAACATACGCGGGACTCTATCTATTTTAATTCGTTGACGTTTACGTCTGCGCTGCTTTCGTGCGGAGGTGCAATTGAGACGTGCAAGGCTGTGGCGGAGGAGCGAGTCAAGAATGCGATTGCGGTGATTCGTCCGCCCGGCCACCATGCCGAGAGCAATAAGACGATGGGTTTTTGTCTGTTTAATAATGTCTCTGTGGCTGCGAGGGCATGCCAGCATGTTCTTGGGGACAAATGTCGCAAGATCATGATTCTGGACTGGTAAGTGAAGGCAAAATTTGAACTTGATGCTTGATATAGACTAATTATTGCTGCAGGGACGTCCATCATGGTATGTGCGGTTTTATCAGTATAATATAATAAATTGTGATGCATGTATGGGGTCTAACGGTACCAGGCAATGGCGTGCAGAGGATGTTCTACAATGACCCGAACGTACTATACATCTCGATCCATGTCTACCGGGATGGCAGCTTCTATCCCGGCGGTGACGAGGGCAACTGGGACTACTGCGGTGAAGGTCTCGGTCTAGGGAAGTACGTCGAAACAAACTATAATATCATGATGGTATGATCTTTTATGCTTACTGTTATAGGAACGTCAACATCCCCTGGCCGACACAAGGCATGGGAGACGGCGACTACCTCTATGCCTTCCAGGAGGTTGTTATGCCAATCGGCTACGAGTTTGATCCCGACCTCGTCATCAGTAAGTTGCCGTTATCACAAATCATCGGATAAATACATAATTCAGGGTTCCATGTTGCACGTCTAACAGCCTGGTGTCATGTAGTATCCGCCGGCTTCGATGCGGCGGCGGGCGACGAGCTGGGAGGCTGTTTCGTGACACCCCCTTGCTACTCACACATGACACGCATGCTGATGAACCTTGCCAACGGAAAGGTAGCGGTGTGTCTTGAGGGAGGGTATAACTTCCGCTCGATCTCCAAGTCCGCGCTAGCGGTTACGCGGACATTGATGGGCGAGCCGCCCGATCGGTTGATTGCGCCGTCAGCGTCGCGGCCGGCCGTTGAGACGGTGAGAGAGGTGGCGATGATGCACTCGCGGTACTGGAAGTGCATGTATCCGAAGGGTGAGCGAAGAATAAGCAAACTAGCAGGCAAACGATGATGATGTATGGACGCTTACCTTACCGCTTTAGGCCCGTCGTCGAACTTTGCCGGCAACCGTGTACATGGTATGTATGGTGATAACAGGAGAAGAGGGAAGACTGCTAATTAGTGTTGGGGGGTTACAGATATCATCCGGCAGTACCAGGCGAAACAGCTGTATGAGGAGCATAAGCTGACGAGCCTGTACATTTACCGGGACACGATCTCGAAGTCGTTTGAGAACCAGGTGCTGGCGAGGTAAGTCTCTGTCTTTCGGCAACTCACGTATATATTATTTTCTCGCCTTTTTTGCAACTCGGCAATAAGCGACGACCTTATAACTAAACTGGTGGGTGTTACACAGCCAGAACTACGACAAGGTGGACACTCTGCTTGTTATCTTCCACGACCCGTAAGTTCTACTACTACCACCGTTACTGCTGTCGTTAGTGTTGGTGTATGCATGCTAAAATAAGTGTAACTAAACAGGCCCGAGCTGATGGGCATCCCGCACCCGGTGACCAACGTGCTTGAAGCCCACAACACCTGGCTGGTACGTTTGACTGCCCACAGACTGTCACAAGCAAGTCCGAAACGAGGAGTGGCTAACAGAGGGAACAAACAAGGCTGATAATGTCAAGGATTACATCTCCTGGGCGGTCGAGCATAACGTGGGCGTTATCGACGTCAACATCCCGAAGCACATCTCAGAAGCCGACGTAAGTGACACCACACCATAAAATAGTAACCAAATTAATAAACTAATTATTATTAATTAAATGCAGCAAAACTCACGGAGCTACGAGCGGGAGAGCCCGAACCGGGCCCTCTTCTCCGAGCAGCTTGCCGAGTACCTGTGGGAGAACTACATCGAGTGCGTCTATCCCACTGATCTGTCATTACTTGCAGCAGCAGTATGGCTGTTACTAACAACCAGAAGGACCAACGACGCCAGCCGCATCTTCTTCATGGGGGTGGGCGATGCCTTTCTCGGACTGGCGAACCTTCTCATCAACAAGGGTTTGTCTTTCTACCTACCTTTTTATTTCAAATGCTATTCCGCTAACTGGGCAACTAACTAACTAGAGCGAGTCCACACAATGGTCAGTGGCGTGATATGCTTTGTGGCCGAGAACCCCGTCCGCGCCGTCGCCAGCACCACCATCACCTGGCTCTCCAAGTGGTACAAAGAGGTAAGTCCGAAGTCCCTTTTATCTTTGGCCCATTTTTACAAAGAAATGGAAGAAAAAGTACAGAAGAGTAACAAGGATGAAGAACTCCCTGGTCTTTGTGTCCCACCGGCACATGGTGTGGGAGGGCCAGGAGAACAAGCAGAAGCAGTACAAGCGCTACGGGCGGCTGGTGAAGTCGACGGCGGCGCACACGCTGAACGAGATGCTGGTCAACCACCGCGCCGATGTGTTCAAGTGGATTGAGGAGCGAGTCGAGGCCGGGTCAGAGAGCAGTTCATAGCAGTCTCTGCGGGAGTACTTCTAACTTCTTCTTCTACTTAGTCGCTATTAAGTATTATTACATCTAAGGTTAACTTTGTTGTTTCTTGTCCTTGCCTGCATGCGTCCAATGGCCCAGCGTAGCGCCCCATGCAAGAGACGATGCAGGCTGCCCGAGTGACCATGCCATGCGCCTGAAACAAAGCCTGCGCCAGCCAGTCAAGACAGTCAAAAGGACAGAGAGAGAGAGTCAAAAAGACGAGCTTAGCTGGCATGAAGGAAGAGAAAAAGCAACGAGAGTCCGGGGTGGCCGTTGACAGCGCAGTCGTAGAATCCGTAGAATCCGTAGAACCCTAGAATCCTCGAAGCAGAGACGAGATGTAACCCCGACCAGGACGAGAGCCGGCGCTGCCGCTAGACCAGGGAACTAGTTATACAGTAACTAACTAACTGGCTGCTTGTCTGGTCTCCAAGCAGCGATCCTGAGGCCGCCAGCCTTTACGAGTCCCGGCTGGCTAGCAAGGCCACAAAGCTTGTCTCCATCTCTCTTCTCACGCCTCTTCAAATTATTATTATTATTATTCCAACAGCTTAGACTGGCTGTCCGGCCGGAAATGAGCCTGTCTCGACACGCGACCATCGCCACCGTCCTCGTCCCTCTTGTCTTGGTCTGTCTTGTCCGTCTTGTCCGTCTTGTCCGTCTGGTCTGCCTCTCGTCCTGGCCGCAAGCTGTCCCTCTTTCTCCTGTCCATCGCCGCCTCTTCCCATCTTGACTGGCCAGCGCATCTCCACAGAGCCAAAAAAACTCCCGGCCACGCGAGGTCCACTGGTCACTTACACTTCGTTATGCATAGTTAGTTACCTTTTTACGCTGCGTCTTGCTTCTGACGGCGATCCACGGTTCGACGCTCGGCCGGTTCCAGGTGGCAGGGTGACATCGAGCAGAGGAGCCAGGGAGGGCCCTCTGGGTGGTCTCTGGTCTTTTGCCGCCGACAGAGACTGCGGGCTGGTTGGTTGGACGGGCCTTGCTGGCTGGTGCTAGGCTGGCTGGGCTGGAGGATGGCCCGTCTCGGTGATTAGACAGGGGGTTGGTGGGCATGGAAGAGGCCTGGAGGAAGAGATTTCACCGAAGAGAAGAGTAAGACTCAAGGGAAGAAGACGAGGAGAAGGACGGAACCAGCAGCCAGAGAAAAGGAGAGAAAGGGAGAAAGGAGAAGAAGAAGAAGAAGAAGCAAAGGAGGCCACGCGCCGCGAGCCATGGAAACAGATCTCTCCGTGCTTTAGGGAGTACGGGGATAGTTGCTTTTACGGAGCACAGGCAAAACGAATAATGGGATGACAGTCGCAGGGGCAAAGACAGCAGGCCTTAGCTCTTTTGCTTCGGCTTTTTTCTCTTTGCTTCTTTTGCTTCCTGCTATTATTACGGTTGCATTAGCCATTATTATTGCAGCCAGGAAATAAGGGCGGGCAGAGAGGCAAAGATCGTTTTATTAAAGGACGGCGTCTTGCCTGCGTCTTCCTCTCTCTCGTCGTCCCGTTCTCTGTCCGTCTGTCTCCTGGCCGCCAGTGGTTGTACGAGGAAAAAGCAACGACTGATAAAGAGAAGAAGCAAAAGAAGCAGAAGAAGAAGAAGAAGAAGAAGAAGAAGCAAAGAGGAAGAAGCAGAAGCAGAAGAGAGAGCTCCCCAGGTTCATCTCCAGGTTCATCTCCAGGCCGTCTCCAGATCTCCAGGTTTTTTCACCCAGCTACCTCTATCTACAACACCCCAGGACATCCGGAACCGCAACATCCTCACAGCAACACCTCCAGCATCTCAAGCATGGCGGGCACGACAGACGTCTCGCGCGTCGAGGCGCCGGTGACGATGAAGGCCTACTTCATGTGCGCCTTTGCGGCGTTTGGAGGCATCTTCTTCGGCTTCGACTCGGGCTACATCAACGGCGTCATGGGCATGGAGTACTTCATCACCCTCTTCACCGGCCTCAAGAAGTCCGACTTCCCGCCGCCGCACGAAGACAAGTTCGCCCTGCCCTCGTGGCAGAAGTCCCTGATCACCTCGATCCTGTCTGCAGGCACCTTCTTCGGCTCCATCGCCGCAGGAGACCTCGCAGACATCATCGGCCGCCGCACCACCATCATCGCCGGCTGCGGCATCTTCATCGTCGGCGTCATCCTCCAGACCGCCTCGGCGGGCCTCAACCTGCTCGTCGCCGGCCGTCTGATCGCGGGCATCGGCGTGGGATTCGTCTCCGCCATCATCGTGCTGTACATGTCTGAGATCGCGCCGCGCAAGGTCAGAGGCGCCATCGTCTCCGGCTACCAGTTCTGCATCACCGTCGGCCTGCTGCTCGCCTCCTGCGTCGACTACGGCACCCAGTCGCGCCAGGACTCGGGCTCCTACCGCATCCCCATCGCCCTGCAGATGCTCTGGGCCCTCATCCTGGCCGGCGGACTCTTCCTCCTGCCCGAGTCCCCCCGTTACTTCGTCAAGAAGGGCAAGCTCGAGGATGCGCAGAGCGTGCTGGCTCGGCTGCGTGGCCAGGACCGCGACTCAGACTACATCCGCGAGGAGCTCGCTGAGATCGTGGCCAACCACGAGTACGAGATGCAGGCCGTCCCCGCGGGCTACTGGGCCTCCTGGATGCACTGCTTCAGCGGCAGCCTGTTCAACCCGGCCAGCAACATCCGCCGTATCATCCTCGGAACCGCCCTGCAGATGTTCCAGCAGTTCACGGGTATCAACTTCATCTTCTACTTTGGCACCACCTTCTTCCAAGACCTGGGCACCATCGACAATCCCTTCCTGATCGGCCTGATCACTACCTTGGTCAACGTGTGCTCTACCCCCGTCTCGTTCTGGACCATCGAGCGCTTCGGTCGTCGGGCACTGCTTATCTGGGGCGCTATCGGCATGTTCACGTGTGAGTTCATCGTCGCCATCGTGGGCGTCACCGACGGCGAGAACCGCAAGGCCGTGCAGGGCATGATTGCCTTGATCTGTCTGTACATCTTCTTCTTCGCCTCGACCTGGGGTCCCGGCGCCTGGGTCGTCATCGGCGAAATCTACCCCTTGCCCATCCGTTCTCGAGGTGTCGGTCTCTCTACCGCCTCCAACTGGCTCTGGAACTGCGTAAGTCACAATATTCATTCACTCTCTCACCCAGTTTTGATGCTAATGCAGACTTACAGATCATATCTGTCATCACTCCCTTCTTGGTCGGCACCGACAAGGCCAACCTCGGCGCCAAGGTGTTCTTCATCTGGGGCTCGCTCTGCGTAGGCTGCTTCCTCTACGCCTTCTTCCTCATCCCCGAGACCAAGGGCCTCACCCTCGAGCAGGTCGACAAGATGATGGAGGAGACCACTCCCATCAAGTCCTCCAAGTGGAAGCCTCACACCACCTTTGCCGCTGAGATGGGCCATGTCGCGACCGCCGCCGCTGACGAGAAGAACGCTGTCCTCGACGCTGCTGCCGACTCTGCTGTTTAAGAGTCACACAGCCCTTGCGCCCTATACTTGACTCTGCTATTTTCTTCTACTCCACCTTACTTAATGTCTGCTTACTTATGCTCGGCTGCACCTAGACTTGGGCCTGCAGTCTGCTACGTCCTCGACGAATGAATGCCATTCATATGACCATACTTCTATCACTTCCATAACCGTAGAATCACCCCGTAGAATCACTCTGTAGACCGATATATAGGAACGTAAGGGAAGGCCATGCACTCGGCGTTGCGGCTCTCTGATTGGCCCACTGCGGCACGCGACCAGCTTTCCGCCCGCTTTTCCTTCTCGCCGGCGCATCTCAATCTTATCTTCACTTCGCCCAACTCGTGGACCGCATGGCATGGCATTAGCCGATATCTACGGACAACCTCGCCAGCCAAGCTCTCCGTCGCGGCAAAAGACCAACTCCAGGCATGTCTACATAGGCTGTTAACACCCTACATACAAGTTATCGACCAGCCAGCCACGGACTTGACCGAGCAAATACGAACGCTCCACCGCCATCCAACATTGGCATCCCGTCTCCGGCCAAAGCAACCCCAGAATCCGGGGTAGCCAACGAACCAGCATGATCCCAAGACATCAACCTGCTCCCCCTTGGCCCCCCCTCACTGCGGCGAACTTCCATCTCTCGCCATTATTATTCCTGTCTACCTACTTCCCATGTATCGACGACACTGGTAAATCTGACGGCCGGCCGAGGCCCAAGTCGATTCCCGCCGGCTATTCCTGAGGATCTCGCTTCTTTCCCTGACACGGCCAAGATGGAACTTGCCTTCGACCCCTTTTGCTTTCAACCGACCCGACCCATTGGCCCGTTCTGCGCCCAGCTTCAACGATGTACAGCTTAACGCATTGTAGACAAGATAGTATCGGCCTGGACCTGGGCTGCATCTGGACGGCAAGACTAGCTAACTAGTTAGTTAATGGGTACTGTCGTTGGCGTGTGCGGGGGTAATTCCGGCCCTTTTTCCAGAGCGTTGAACGAGTCGCGCTTTGTGTCCTGATACAGATTTGCACTTGGACTAGTTATCAGTAACTAGACCTTTAAGTCAACTCGCTGGTCAGGGGCGAGAGAGATAAATACCTGGGCGGTTCGCCGATCCCCCGGCCTGTTGTTACTTTTTTCCCCTCTCTCTCTTGATCTCTCTTTCTTTCAGACGTTTGCATTCAAATATAACCTACTTATCCTGGGATTTTGTTGGAATTGGCCCATTCTTGCTGGTTGATATTTGATATTTGATATATCTGATATTGATCATGCGGACGGATGAAGAGAAGGCCTCGAAGGGCGCCGCGGACCATGTCGATGATCTGAAGCAGGTTACTACTGCTGATGTCGATGAGGATGAAGAGTTCTCGCGCCAGCAGCAGCGCAAGATCATCCACCGCATCGATGCGCGGCTGGTCGTCATTTGTGGTGTGGGATACCTCGTCAGCTTGATGGACAGGACCAACACCTCTGTTGCTGCCATTGCTGGGTGCGTACTACTTGCTTACCTACCTACTTGACGCTAATCTATAGTCCATACTGACAATGCCATAGCATGACCAAAGATTTGGGTCTGAAGATAGGATTTAGATACGTGAGTTTGCCCGGCATATCTGACCCCTGACAATGTACGACCAATCTTCTAACGCTATTACTAGTCAATTATTGTCCTGCTGTTCTTCGTCACATACATCATTGCTCAACCCATAGCAACCGTAGCCATCAGAAAAATTGGGCCCAGAATATTCATTTCCTTCATTGTTTTCACATGGGGTGTCATTCTGATAGTATGGTACCCCCTGACTTGATGCTTTCATTGCTAAAATGATATTCTAACATGTACGTTCCGGCAGGGGTTTGGCTTTGTCAAGGATTGGCAGCAGATGGCTGGCCTGCGGGCACTGCTGGGCTTCCTCGAAGCTGGATTCTTTCCGGGAACAGTATACCTCCTGTCCACCTGGTACTGCCGACGTGAGTCATCCTTTGATATTATACCCAGCCAAAAAAAAATTACACAAGTTAACAATGCTATAGATGAGGTCCAGAAGCGGTACTCGGTCTTCTACATCATCGGTGCAGTGGCCGGTTCTCTCTCCGGCATCCTTGCATTCGGCCTCAGCCAGATGGAAGGTCTCCAGGGCATCCGTGGCTGGAGATGGATCTTCATCATAGAGGGAGTGGTAAGCCCATTCTCCTTCCTTACTTTCTACCAACGTCGTACCCTAACATGAACAACAGATTTCCATCCTCGTGGCTATCCTCAGCTACATCTTCCTCATTGATTTCCCGGACCGAGCCTCCGGAGCATGGGGATTCCTAAACGAAAAGGAACTCGCCTTCGTCGTGAGACGAGTCAACCGTGACAGAGGAGACGTGCACGTCGAGCCTTTTACCCTGGGCAGATTTCTCCGTCCAGCCCTCGACCTGAAGATATGGGGTTTCGCCCTGATCTTCTTGTACGTTCTACACCCCCCCAACCCATACCCCATCTTTCACTCGCTTCCCTTTCTAACATGCTTTCTACTTCCAGCTGCTCTACCACCGTAACCTACGCCATAGCATACTTCCTCCCCATCATCCTAGTGGACGGACTAGGCTTTGGCGTCGGCGAGTCCCAGTGTCTGATTGCGCCTCCCTACGCCTTTGCTGCCATAGTGATGTACACCTCTGCCTATGTTGCGGATAAATACCGTATCCGCGCACCCGTCATCGCAGTCAACTCGCTTATTACGCTCATCGGTCTGCCCATGGTGGGATTCGGCAAGGGCAGCGCCCTCCGCTACACCGGGGTCTTCCTCGCCACGGCCGGAGCGAATGCAAACATCCCTTCTGCCATGGCATATCAGGCCAACAACATTCGTGGCCAGTGGACCAGAGCCCTGGCCAGCGCTACACTCGTTGGCTTTGGAGGCATCGGTGGCATCGCGGGCAGTCTGGTGTTTAGATCCCAGGATGCGCCGGCATATATACCCGGTATCTGGGCTGCAATCACGTAAGATTGATTGTTCCATCTTCCCTTAGCTTTACATAATGACTGTGCTAACACATGTTTGAACGGTATAGGTCGCAGCTTGTTCTTCTCTTGACTGCAGCGGTGATGAGCTGGCACTTCTGGAGATCGAACAAGAAGGCTGACAGGGGAGAGCTTGTCATCGAGGGGTCGGAGTCTTTCCGTTATACTATTTGATTTAGCAGTAGGAGCGTTAGCGAACGTGAGCGTATTGGATTAGCTCCATTAATAATGAATATATTTTATTTGCATACTGTCTGTATTGTTCATCTATTTACTCGTCGTCTACTATGTATGCCTTTGTGTAGCCCCCTTTTTCGTACTAGGCAAGTAAGTGGTTATAAACAACCGAGGAAGAATTTCCCGCTAAAGGCTCGCTTCTATGGTGTAGTGGTAGCACATCGGATTTTGATTCCGACGACGTCAGTTCGATCCTGGCTAGGAGCTATAATTTTTTTCTTTTTTTTTTAACTACCTCCACCTAACTACCATCTACTAAGTGAAGACCAATATCGTGTTTATATCCTCTGAATAGTTTTTGTCTATCGCAATACTATCGCAGCTGATCCGTAATAGGACTCACGAGGTAAATAACCAGAAGGCCTGCCGGCAACCGCGCTAGTGGGTGTCCGCCTTCGAAGCACTGTATTCGACCGCGCTGACTTGCTACCGACTCACCGAGTCTAGACGACAGGTTATACCAATATTCTTTACTTTGGTGGCTACCTTTGAAACATGGCTCTCACATGAATATAATTCCATCTAACTACATAATGATTCAACTAATACCCCAGGATCTGAAATAACCACACTGGTTATTGAGGCGATGTCTTCGGCACCATAAGGTATATACCACACTTTTAAATACAGGCCCGCCTTGATATCCCAAGGCCCATACAACCGACAACTGTTTCACCGCATCATCAGCCTTCCGCGGCTTCTTCTACTTTCTTCCAAATGCTTCTGGGAGAAATGCAAAATCCACGGCCGGCCTCTTCTGGTATAGTCTCAGAACTTGCCGTGGATCAGTGTTGCTGTTCGCTTCCATGGTGCAGTAGTATGGAGATCCACTTGACGACCTGAGCCTGAGACCGTAGAGAAGACAATGGTATGGATTATTCGCTGCTATAGTGATGACAGTCGCTGCATTTTTGCTAAGCGTTGCTGTTGTGCCATCCTCTGTTTGACGGAAATAGACGAACTGATTGGTCTTGGGGTGCCGTATAATGTGAGATCCGCGGTCTGGGGGAATGGGCTCTATACGCCATATATCGGTTGCATTTGGCTTAATTTCAACGAGTCCATCAAGTGGGCTGATAGTCAAACCGTCGTGGTTGTAGTTCTCGAGAAAGGTGAAGTTTCCCGTGAGGCAGAGGCATATCTGAGCCAAGAAGGCTACCAGGCAGATTGCGGGTAAATTGAAGAGATGCATGGCTCATACAAGGCTCAATTGAATGCTCAAACTGGGCGTGGAGCAAAAGAAGCGTGGAATTTTGAAACCTGTTAAGTATAGGGGTAGTAAACGGTAGGTATCTAAACAACTATTTATGCAGAGACCAATGCGCCCAAAGCCGGATCTTCTTCAGCTTTTTTCGGCTTCTTCTTTCTGCTATGACTTCCATAAGAGCATAATACTTATATACGCTTAGAGATGGAAAGCTACTACCAGTTGCTTATATCCGTTGCAACACCCCAAGGCTAGGATAACTGCAGACATAACGCATATACTGGTCCTTGTAGATAGTTATCAATGCAATATACATTGATGAGAGTAAGCTTATGCCAAGTACGGGATATCTAACTAGTCAACTGCAGTTATAACCAGATCTAGGCCCTCTCCTTCCTATATATCCCATGATTATGTTCGCTAGTCCATTGTATGTAATATAATGTGTGAGAGTAAGCTTACGCCAAGGGCAACATAGCTAGATAACTATGTTCTAACTAGATAGTTAAGTTATGGTAACCTTACTTTATTGATAGGATATCAAATTTACTGAAGGTTCGATATCGGTGTTTGCCATACGATGTCGCATAGAAGAGGTCTTGGTAGTTGCCCGGGAAGAGGTAAAGTGAGACTGCATCTATATTAAAGTAGTTCATGTCCTACTTTTCGCCTGATCCTATTCCCACTTCACTCTTCCAATTCCTCAGCAGCCTCCTCTTATATTTAGTAACTACTTCAACGCTTCAATCACAAGATTTTGAAAATGCGGTTTACGCTATTTGCGATTGTCATCTCCGCGTTTGTCACCAGTACTTATGCTCAACGTGAATATTACCTACGAAACGAACCATCGGGACTCAACGTCACTTGGGACGATGACGACTATATATACATGGAACCCGGGATCAGAAAGTACACTATTTCGGCGTGGAACATGTATCCTGTCGCCAGCGACCTCAAGAACTGGTTTGCCTTTGGTGCTAGCTATTTCTATCTCCAATTTGATTTTGGCCGTGATGGAGACACTGCCCGACGTACGGATGAAGGAAGAATCTTTGAGATTAGAAAAGCCGAGTCTCATTCCTACGTGATCGACGTCCAGTCTATAGACAGCGGGCAACCAACTCTGGCATGGACGGTCGAGAGAAATTCAACAGACCCCCGGGTATTCTTAAAATTACGGCCGTACATGCGCCTTCCGAGCCAACAATTCACAATCACTCCAAAATGATAGAACGATATGCTTCTCGAATTTATTGTTGCGGTGCCGGTCTTATCGAAGATTTTGTGTGTTTAGTGACAGCAAATGACTATCGACCGTGGTAACATATCCGGGAAGAGAGAGATGGATAACGAACACTTGAAGGAAAGGATGACCGGTCAAACTGTATAAAGGCCAAGCTGTACATATTTTGTTGCATAGCCAAAGGGACTGTAGGTTCAGCTAGCCTTCGGCCCGCTAACACCGAATGCAAATCCAATGCCACTCTTTCCATGTCCCTCCATGTCCCTCAACAGGTACTTTAGGAGAGATATTGAAATGCGAATTCACCCGGCCTGAGCTTTGCACTAGACAGACACCCCAAGGCCCATGTTGGCATCATTTGCACAAGCACTGACATCATCCTCACCAACCCATTTTGAGCGCAGGATGAACTGGGCCAAAGGGATCTCCAGTCACAGTACCTATAGTATTTCAGGGGGTATCTATCATATAAGTGCGATAACGTGGTCTCTGGCTCTTCTACCTTCCCACCGAGAACCGGCGTGATTCCTGGTATGTTGAAAAAGAAATAATTTCAACAGGATGGTGGAACTTTTCGTACTGCATGTTATCTTCCACTAGGCCAGCCAGCATTCCACAGTTCCGGAGAAGCGGCTCAGTGGCTGCCAGGCGACGAATGTAAGGTACGAGATAGGTGCATAACATGCTCGAGCCAGCCTATCTCGAGTCGGCCTGACAGTAAGAAGCCTAGCAGAGGGCAAATCCACAGAACAGTATACCCTCGCAGGGGCCATAGTAGCCGACATCGTGCATCTCGAGGACGAGACGAAGTGACGGGAGGATATTAGGTATCGGCGTTGCTCCCGTCCCGTCCCCCCATCCGCGCTGGATAATCCGTTGTGGGAAAACCCCCCGGGGGGGCTGGGCCGGCTATCTGGCTTAGGTAATCGCCTGCAACGGAACACAGTGTCAAGCAAGCATCCAGAAGTCCAACTTCCGACTCCCTCGTCTTGCCGCGCTTCTCTCACTCACCAATCCCCCAGTCCGACGAGGTAAGCCTGTCTGTATTGTCTGTCTGTCTGTCGTGTGCCCTGACAGAGAGAGACACGTCTGCCTCGCTGCATCGCTAACCACCGAGCTAGTTAACTGGGTTGGCAGCGTTGGCTTGCTGTGCTTGCTGTATGCCTCCAAGGTTCCTCACGAGACGGCTTCACATCCCAGCTTCACGCAGGCCTCCCTTATTTACTGCTGGTCCTGCTGCTCTCGTCCGTCCCTCCAGTACTCAGCCTGTTGTTCCTTCCATACCACCGCCGCTGCTGCTCCTCGGTCAGCCGCCGGCTCGTTTCCCTCGTTCATCGTTGGCCTTCTTGCAGCGAGGTGCCTCGCTCTATACTACCACGGCAACAGCCACTCCCCGATATTCAGAGTCACCGGAGGACAAGTCGAGCTCCCCCGTAATGGCGCAGGTCGAGCGTTTGGCTGATAGCCTGGAGAAACCGTCGGTTGACAACCGCACGTATCGAGTCATCAGGTTGCCTAACCAGCTCGAGGCCCTCCTTGTCCATGACCCGGATACAGATAAGGCCAGTGCCTCTGTCAATGTCAACGTAGGGAACTTCTCCGACGACGATGACATGCCTGGCATGGCCCATGCTGTCGAGCATCTGCTCTTCATGGGTACCGAGAAGGTCTGCCCCCGCTTTTTGCATACCTTGATAAATCTACCATTGCTAACAGAGTCCTGTAAAATAGTACCCAAAAGAAAATGACTATAACCAGTATCTGGCCTCTCATTCCGGTCACTCGAATGCATACACAGCTGCTACGGAGACAAACTACTTCTTCGAGGTTGCTGCTACCTCCCACCCACGTTCCAAGGCCCCCTCTGCCACGCCGTCTGCTGTGCCATCTGCACCACCATCTCAGGCTCCAACCCCTGGAGGCATCCTGGCAGATAAAATGTCCCATCTCACCGTTGAGGGCGCTCCAAACAGCGCCAGCTCGTCGATAAGCGATTTGACTCCACCACTATACGGTGCACTTGACCGATTTGCCCAATTCTTTATTGCACCTCTTTTCCTCCCTTCCACTCTAGACCGTGAGCTCCAGGCTGTCGATTCCGAAAACAAGAAGAACCTGCAGAGTGACCCTTGGCGTATGCTACAGCTAAACAAGTCTCTCGCCAACCCAAAGCATCCTTACAGCCATTTTTCAACCGGAAACCTGAAGACTCTGCGTGATGACCCACAGGCGCGTGGCCTAGATGTCAGGAGTGAATTTATGAAGTTCCATGATAAGCACTATTCGGCAAACCGAATGAAGCTGGTTGTCCTGGGAAGAGAGCCGTTGGATGAACTGGAGGCATGGGTTGCGGAGTTGTTTGCGGATGTCAAGAACAAGGACCTCCCACAGAATCGGTGGGATGATATTGAAGTGTTCGAGAAGGAAAACCTGCTTAAGATGGTCTTTGCCAAGCCGGTGATGGACAGCAGAACACTGGATATCTATTTCCCTTACCCCGATGAGGAAGACTTGTATGAGTCCCAGCCTAGCCGGTATATCAGCCACTTGATCGGGCACGAAGGCCCCGGCAGCATCCTGGCCTATATTAAATCCAAGGGATGGGCAACTGAACTCTCTGCTGGCGCTACCCCCCTCTCCCCTGGGTCATCTCTATTCAACATTTCCATTCGTCTGACAGAGGATGGACTTCAGCATTACCAAGAGGTCGTCAAGATCATATTCCAGTACATTTCACTGATTAAGGAGCGAGCGCCTGAGCAGTGGATCTTCGATGAGATGAAGAACCTTTCTGAAGTAGACTTCAAATTCAAACAGAAGTCTCCTGCCAGCAAATTCACCAGCAGCCTTAGTAGCGTCATGCAGAAACCATACCCTCGCGAATGGCTCCTGAGCGGTTCGAGCTTGCTGCGCAAATTCGAGCCGGAACTCATCACAAAGGGCCTCTCGTACCTTAGGGCGGACAACTTCAATATCGAGATCGTATCTCAGCACTTCCCTGGAGGCTGGGACAAGAAAGAGAAGTGGTACGGCACCGAGTACAAGGTGGAAAAGGTTCCAGAGGATCTCCTATCTGAGATTCGCCGTTCACTGGAGACATCTACCGGCAGAACCTCAGAACTGCACATGCCCCATAAGAACGAATTTGTTCCAACTAGGCTAGATGTTGAGAAGAAGGAAGTTGACCAACCTGCCAAGCGACCGAGCCTGATTCGAAGAGATGATCAGGTCAGGACGTGGTTCAAGAAGGATGATACTTTCTGGGTCCCCAAGGCAGCGCTGGAAATCACTCTACGAACCCCTCTCGTTTACGCGACCCCTGGAAACAATGTGATGGCCAAGCTATACTGCAGCTTAGTCAGGGACGCCCTGACAGAATACTCTTATGATGCTGAGCTCGCAGGCCTGGATTATGACTTGTCTCCAAGCGTTTTCGGCTTGGAGGTAGCAATCGTTGGCTACAACGATAAGATGGCAGTCTTGCTTGAGAAGGTCCTGACCATCATGCGCGACCTCGAGATCAAACCGGACCGATTCCGGATCGTCAAGGAGCGTATGGCTCGTGGATATAAGAACGCAGACTACCAACTACCATACTACCAGGTTGGAAGTTTCACG
The DNA here is from genome assembly GCF_000151125.1 of Trichophyton benhamiae CBS 112371. Classification (NCBI taxonomy): domain Eukaryota; kingdom Fungi; phylum Ascomycota; class Eurotiomycetes; order Onygenales; family Arthrodermataceae; genus Trichophyton; species Trichophyton benhamiae. The sequence continues at coordinate 248,512 of NW_003315098.1, read as the reverse complement.
CGATACTTGACTGCAGAGAAAGCTTGGATCAACGAGCAACTGGCCCCTGAGCTGGAACACATCCAACTTGAAGATGTTGCGGCTTTTTACCCACAGTTGCTTCGCCAGACACACATCGAAGTTCTTGCTCACGGCAACTTGTACAAGGAAGATGCCCTGAAGCTTACTGATCTCATTGAATCAACCCTCAAGCCGAGAGTCCTTCCACAGTCTCAGTGGCACGTGCGCAGAAACATGATCATCCCTCCTGGTAGCAATTACATCTACGAGGAGACTCTCAAGGATCCTGCCAACATCAACCACTGCATTGAGTATTATCTCTTCGTCGGAGCTTTGACTGATGCACAACTACGTGCTAAATGCTTGTTGTTCGGTCAAATGACTAATGAGCCAGCATTTGATCAGCTACGTACCAAGGAACAGCTTGGGTATGTTGTCTGGAGCGGTGCTCGTTACTCATCCACAACTCTGGGCTACCGTGTCATCATCCAAAGTGAGCGAGATAACCAATACCTTGAATCTCGTATTGATTCCTTCCTTGAAGGCTTCGGGGAGGCCCTTACCTCCATGTCTGATGAAGAATTCGAGGGTCACAGACGAAGCATCATTAACAAACGGTTGGAAAAGCTGAAGAACCTTAGTTCCGAAACCAGTCGATTCTGGTCTCATATCGGTTCTGAATATTTCGATTTCACACAGCATGAGATCGATGCTGCCGTGTTGGAGAATTTGACCAAGGATGACATCATTGCATTTTACCGCCAGTACATCGACCCCAACTCACCCACCCGTGCTAAGCTATCCGTTCACATGAAGGCCCAAGCAAGCGCAAGCCTCGTTGCTTCCGCAGAGCAAAAGAGCGCTGTCCTTGCAAAGATAGAGCAATTCCTCGGCTCTGCCGGAGCTCTAGTCGATACCGAGAAGTTTAAGGAGGCGTTCAAGGACATCACTATCTCCAGCAACAACCTGGATGGCATCATCTCCACCGTGCACAACCACCTCACCTCCGTGCTACAGATGGCCGAAGACGAAGCCACGAAGCTCCTAGAGCCCGCGAAGGGTGCCTTGCCAGCCCTGCTCGCCCAAGCCGGCATCAAGACTGTAACCAACAGTGACAATGAATCTAAATCAAAGGAAGATCCAACTCCAACCGCCAATGGCACCTCCAACAGCGCAGACAAGCCATCCAGCCGTAAACCAATATACATCACCAACGTCCCTGAATTCAAGGCTCGTCTCAGCGTAAGCCCTGCAACGGCCCCGGTCGTCGATCTGTCTGAATTCGAAGACTTTGACCCAAAACTCTAAGAACCGAGCAAAGAGAACGAATGAACCTCCCAAGTCCAATAGATAGGGTATAGAAAATCTATTCTACATCTGAAATTAGACATTTCTTTTCTGCTTGGATAGGTAATCACTTGACGTGACTGGGGTATGTTTGTATGTATACTTACGGAGGCGGTTTTTGATCTGGGCATATCTTTCAACAGGTGGCGCCATGGAGGGTGTGGTATGGATGCTTTAGGTAGACGGCTTCCGTGTTAGAGATGCATTGTGTAGAGTGGTAATTGATACGTTTGTTCAGATTGCACTTTCTCTATTTTTCCCCCTGTTCGATCTTTTAACTATAAAAGATACGTACAATTGTATTCAGCAGTGACAGTTGGTTTAAGTTATATCTAATGGTTGGTAGTTGTGAATAGTGGAGGTACGAAGTTATTGGTGCTAGTTACGGAGTACTTGGCATACGAGGTAACTTTGGAGTATTTACTAGTTAACTAGCTGCTGACAAAGGGTCCAGACGATGATTATCAACGAATCAAGTCAAAACCTAGGATAGAGGCCAAATTTTGGACAGCGAAACAATCGACTTAGCACTTGACGGTGACGAGGAGTTCAACGCAACCTAAGGAAGCCTGTGACCTTTCTATTTATTTTACCCATTTGCATTGATCTGTATGTTGCAGGACGCTTTTGTCACAATTAAACTTTTTTCATGCCTTGATAACTGACAATTCCAGATTTACGCCATAGATCGCGAACCAAATCGGCAGCAACAGTACAGACAGAACGGTGTCTGGAAAACCTGGATGCTCCGGATTTAATAATCAAATAATGTGGAAGCTATCCCGTTTCCGCTCGTTATTTCATCTCCCTATTCGCAGCGGATTGACCCGTGGTTCTCGAGGTTTCATGAACTCAACGGCACCTAGGGATGAACACGCGGTACACGACACCAGTTCGTGCAGTCCTCTATCAGATTTTTTTGAATTGAACTATAACCTGATAAAATAACAGAGTTGAATACGCACGGCCGGGACGATCTATTCAGATATACCTCTGGACGGTGGTTGATCAATGAGAAACATCAACTTGATCAGCGTTTCGTGGAATTTAGCATTGACAAGCTATGTTCCCGTGCTGCTGCTATATTTGGACCTAAAACGAAATGTGTGCGGGTTGTCAAGATTGAGGGAAATTCTAACAAGGCCTTTCTTCTTACGATGGACGATGGGAACGAAGTGATAGCGAAGATCCCCTGTCCCAATGCTGGAGCTCCATTGTTAACAACAGCCTCCGAGGTAGCAACGTTGAAGTTCTGTAAGCTTTCCACCGATACTATTCATTTTTGATATACTTATATTCTGGTGAATAGTGCGATCTCGCATATCAATTCGAGTACCCGAAGTATATGTCTGGGACTCGGACTCATCAAACCCAGTGGGAGCAGAATATATCATTATGGAAAAGATCTGTGGAGTTGCTCTTGCAGAGAAATGGGAGTCAATGAATTCGTTGCAACGCTACGAGATAATTAACCAAATTGTGAAAATGGAAACAGAATTTAGGAGCTTGAAATTACCAGCATACGGCAGACTCTTCCTACGAGATTCTCTACCACCTGAATACCACCGTTATCCACTCCCCTCGGATTTGGACTCAGATGGGTTGTTCTGCATTGGCCCATCGAACAGTCGACTGTTGTGTCATAATAAGCCTACAGAAGTATCCAAATCTATTGTTGGGCCATGTGAGTCTAATTCTATGCTTCTAACGCGACGAATGCTCTGTTATCTAATATTGTTAAGGGGATACGATTTCGGATTTTGCGCTATCTATACCGCAGAAAGAACTAGCCCTAATTGCTATGGAGAGGGACAGAGTTCAATCCCTTCTTAATCGGTTCGATACTCACCAGTCTGTCGACGAGTATTCTGATCTATTACAAAAGGCGACACAGGTACTTCCTTACCTATCAAAGGACCTAGAGGTACTTAAATGGTCAGATTCAGTCATCTGGCATAATGACCTCCATTTGGGGAATATATATATTTCTCCTGACGATCCGACTAAAATTCAAGGCGTGATTGATTGGCAGTCAATTGAAGCAAGCCCGCTATTTACGCAGGTGCAGTTTCCCGAGTTCCTTCGGCCACCAAAAAGTTACTGCCCGGGAACGGAGATACCCAAATTACCAGATAATTTCGACGACTTAAACATTGAGGAGAAAGAGACTGCTAAGGAAGAGCACACTCTAGCTACTCAATCGAAGTACTATGAAATGTACTGCCTTGGGTACAATATACCTGTATATAATGCAATGAAACTGGATCGACGGCTATGGGAACCCTTTATGTATTGCGAACTTCCCTCAACGGGATACTTAGTTCCACTACGAAACTCCCTTATTCGGATTTTCCAAGACTGGAACCTCCTTGGATTTTCGGGTAGCTGCCCGTTTGAATTTACTAAGGAAGACTTAAAAAGGCATAACGAGCAAGCCCAATGCTATGAGGATAACCGTTATTTATTAGATATCATCAAAGGCCAACTTCGTATCGATGACAACGGCTGGGTCCCAATCGAGAGGTGGGAGGCAACAAACAAGATGAACGAGTATCTTTTTGATACTTACATCAAGACCATGAGCGAAGAGATGTCACCGGAGATGGCGAAGAAAGCTTGGCCCTTTCCTACTAAAGGTGTCTGAGTCTGTTGTTTTCTCAGTTCAACACATGTCATTCGCTTTCCACACATTACCACTACATTGAAGTTACCAATTAAGGGGTCTTCCCTTTTGGCAAAAGGCGGGAGGTTATTAGCTGACAGAGGGCCAATATCCTCTAGGAATGGGAGCCAGTCGTCCGGGGCCAAGCGTTCTGTAGGTGAGGAGGAATGGTGCCGATAGTATCTAAAGCTCCCTGAGGATAGGCACAGTACCTATAAACACCTTCGATTTGCTGCGGGCCGCAGGTTAAATTGAGGAGTCCTCCTGCAGTTTGACGGAACTTTTCTCCCCACTCATTTCCAGTACTCCTTCATAAGGTACCTTGCTGAGCTGGGGGTTGCCGAGGGTAGTCTCTCCTGGTGTTGACGGAGCTTGCTGCTGCGCGTATGTAGTCATAAATCGGGCAATATTTTTATCCATCGCCTGTCCCGACGCATCCAAGGAGCATCTTCCAGTAGAGGTCCGGGAATCTCGGATAGTCAACTCCTCTTCTAGAAATAGATAGCTATATGGTCTTCTCGGTATATTCTGAGAGAAAGCCTTCCCCTCTTATAGAGGGCACATCATCTCGTGCAATATATAGTATCAGCTATATGAAGTTGTAACTTTTCTGGCACCTCACCCTCAAATTAGGGGCTAAAGGATCAATACGCCACACTTTCATGGTTGTGTACTCCGTATTGCCGCAATAACTGCTTTCTGAAGTAGTGGAAATCGTCGATATCCCTCTTATCAGGGTCTGGAAGCCGATCACTGTCTGCGACTAGGGAGGTACTGTGCGCGAGAGGATAATGATGGTTTGTGGTAAGCTTGCGGCACTTGATATTGACGAAGAAGGAGAACTCTAAAAGTAGTATTCCACATGCTACATTATGTCCTTATATACTTAATTGTGGCTGTGAATCGCGGAGTCGTCACTTTGAGGCTTCACCAGTTATTGAAGTTATTGAAGTGACAGTGAAGTTAGGGTTGGGAGCCCCAAACTCTAATTTAAGCAGAGTGTCAATCACGTGTCAAATAGATACCATTACGTAATCATTAGCGGATAATCTAATATCCGTGTATCAGTCACCTGACCAGGTAGAGCTTGGACCCGTTGGCCTACCAACTGATAGGTAGCAAGCAGAAAAGGCACGACTGAAAGCTCAGGGCTGCAAACATCAAGAGAACAAATTGGTGCATCCTCTAAAGAATCAACGGCAATATAGAGTGACTGATAGGACGTGGGAAGCGCGATTGTCCACGATATATCAACCATCATGTCCGCCGTGTCCCCGATATCGTTGCAAAGCTCACGACCGTAAGTTGTCTTACTGGAAGCTACCGCCAACATAGGTAGCAGTTTAAGGGCCAAATGCAGTATCTAGGCGGACCATGCCATTTCTGATATTTACTGACATATACTTACTTCAGGCCTATCATACCCGAATCGTTCTCCGCAAACCAACCAAAGACAATCAGACTATATCCTCTATCAAACTACACATTCGGCACCAAGGAGACGCAGCCTGAAGAGGACCCCTCAGTGCTCGCGCGCCTAAAGCGTTTAGAAGAACACTATGAGCAGTATGGAATGCGCCGTACTTGTGAGGGCGTACTAGTATGTCACGAACATAACCATCCACATGTTCTCATGCTACAAATTGCAAATGCTTTCTTCAAATTGTAAGCATGTTACCCGAGTCACGGCGTCCTGCGATTGAGCCTGCTGACGTCTTTGATAATAGGCCTGGAGACTACCTACAACATTCAGATGACGAGATCGAAGGGTTCAAGGCGAGGTTAAACGAAAGACTTGCGCCGGTTGGTTCACAATTCACTGGCGAAGGCGTCAATGAAGATTGGGAAGTCGGTGACACCCTGGCACAATGGTGGCGGCCAAACTTCGAGACATTTATGTACCCCTTCCTACCGGGGCATGTTACTCGACCGAAGGAGTGTAAAAAGTTATATTTCCTCCAGCTTCCCAAAAAGAGTATGTTACATCTCATTTTGAGCGCATGGATTTAAGGATTTATAATAGGATCATAACACTGACATTATCTACAGAGGTTCTCTCGGTCCCCAAGAACATGAAATTACTTGCAGTACCCCTCTTTGAATTATACGACAACACCGCGCGTTACGGGCCCCAGCTTTCAGCAATCCCTCATCTATTATCTCGGTATAACTTTGAGTTTGTTGATGAGAACGATAATGTTGTGGCTGTTACTCCTGGCCACCAGGCTAGCAATGGAGTCCATCCAAAGAGCAAAGTATTGGCAGGCGGAGAAGACACAGCAAATGGACAAGACATCGGGATGGATGAATTCGCTCCAGGCGACCAGGAGTAATTTTGTTATTTTTTTGTTTATTAGTTCCATTTGCTGGTAGATCTCTAGCCTGGGCCGCTCATGCGCTTGTTTCGTCTCTGTTTCTTCAATTGCTGATATTGACGGTTTCTTATTATTATGGGATGGCTCGAATATGGAGAAATCAACGGTTAAGTTAAAATGATCAAATTATTAGCGAAGGCTATCATCCTCGCATCTCCTTGATTCCCGTTCGTGTCAGTCAAGCATAACCCAATATATATACATATATATATATATATATATTCTACTTGGGGTGTTTAGTTGTAACTTCGGTGTTATTGGCAGAGACAAATTAAGCAAGCGCTAAGCCGAGGCTGAAGTGACATTTATTTCTTGGTGACGTCGTTCCTGATTCCGCAACCACCAACAACACTACACTTTGTATAATGCAATGACAACGCCATCTATCATATACTCTGCTGTCTGTAGCTATATGGGCCTTGCTCTTAAATCACCAGCTTAGACTGATACCATTGAACTCGGGCTCGGGCACGCAGCATGCTTCTTATCGGCTTAACCGGCTCAATAGCCACCGGCAAATCGACAGTCTCGTCCCTCCTCTCCTCTCCCCCCTACAACATCCCCATAATCGATGCAGATGTGCTGGCCCGAAAAGTTGTCGAGCCTGGGACTGCCGGATACCGTGCTATAGTCGACTACTTTGAACCTACAACTCCTGATCTGCTACTCCCCGAGGAACAACCCGGTAAAGGGCGACCCTTAAACAGACCAGTTCTTGGCAGACGAGTATTTGGCGACTCTCCAGAGCGAAAAAGGGACCGATCAGTCCTTAATGGAATTGTGCATCCTGCTGTAAGATGGGAGATGTATCGAGCCTTGCTTTGGTACTACATACATGGACATTGGGCTGTCGTTTTGGACGTTCCTCTTCTTTTCGAGAGTGGATTGGATGCTCTTTGTGGGACTGTTATTGTTGTTGGAGTCAAAGACCCAGCTGTTCAAATGCAGAGACTGCGTGCCAGGGATCCTCATCTTAGTGCTGAAGATGCGGAGAATCGTGTGAGGAGCCAAGGAGACGTACAGGGAAAGGTTGAGAGGGCAGAGTTCAGAGGGACCGAGAATGCAAGAGGTGTTATTGTCTGGAATGATGGAGATAAGTCAGAGTTGGAAGTCGAGGTTAGACGAGCAATCACGCATATCAGTTCCACAAGCCCCCAGTGGTGGGCATGGGTGTTACTGCTAGTTCCTCCGTTAGGGGTTGGGGTAGCTGCATGGAACCTGGCCAGAAATTATAGGGAGAAAGCAAGATGGGAAGAGAAGCAGCGGAGCGACAAGGCAAAGCTGTAATGGAAACAGAAAGGTCTATATAATATCTCGGTCATATGTAATATATAGTGCAGTTTGTGGCAGTAGTAACAACTGGGTATCATTAAAATAGAACATTATTTATGATGCCAAACAATCCATGGTGCTACCAACACTGAAAACACGCTCAAAATAGATCCAGTTTGCCAGAAAATTCATATATTTTCCCAAGGGAAAAGGAAGAAGCTTATTGCCGATTCTTCCAATTCTTTCCTTTATTTGACGCATTCCCGCTGATGCCTCCTGATGATATTCGGCCCATTTTAACGGCACGACTAAGATTGACTTTCTTTGCGCTACTTCCGGCATTTGAATCTGTTTTAGGTGTTTCTGACGGTTCAGGAGTCTAAGGAAGTCTGCGTGAGCCGCTAACTCCAAATTTTGACCAAGGAGATAAAACATATGGAGCACTCACCTCTGTTTGGCGTTTCTTCTTGAAACCCCCATAGCTCTTCCTCCCTGTATATGTAGTTTCAATGCTATGGTTTTCTTCGTCTTTTATTTTGCCTATTGAATTTCGGGGCGCTGCAGACTTTAAAGCCCCAGGAGGGTATTCTAATACCCATTGGGTTTCTCCTGCATCCGCAGCTTGTCGTGCTATAGCCTCTGACCTTTTACTATCCTCGGCTCGAATTGCAGCTGATATCGCTTCTATATCAGAGCTGTTCGATTGTGCTATGGAAGGTTCGGAAGGTGAACCTTCAACCAGCTTTCGTCGCTTTGAGCTTGGGGAAGATATATCTTCGGCGCGCTTGCGGCCTGAGGGGGATCCCGAGGGTGATTGAGTTGGGGTTGAGTTATTACTAGCTCCGGAAGCGGCTGCTCGTTGCATAAACTAAATATAATGTTAAAATCATTTCTGGAAGAAGTTAGAGAACAGTAACGGACCTTCATTGTGAGCAGCCTCGAGGACATGCCCTTTGGCTGCGACATGGTTGCAGAATCTATAGTTAGTAACAGTCGCCTGGTGCGGATATATCAATTGGATATTCCTAAAGAGCCCTTGGACACTATTGAAGCGTATAATTATTATTTCTTGGAGCAGCGTCCTTTCTTTCTCTTCGCCGATTCTATTTATTTGAGATCTTGATGCCGAAGCGCGATAAATAAATTTTAATATTCCGCCAAGCGCCGTCGCTTGCGCGCTTAGTTAGTTAAAGCGGCAACAACCAAACCACCTCTCATATCGAAACAAATCAAATCCACCCATCTTCAACAACTGCGAGGCCAACTTATTGCATCCGGACCGCCAGAATGTTGTCGTCTACACGATCACGGCTGTGCCTTTTTGCGGCGCAGTCGTCCCGCTATGTTCAGCGAGCCACATACACCTCGACGGTCCCTCGTTTGAGCGAAAACACTATTCCCACCAATAACCCAAACCCCCAGAAGCCGGTTACGAGCATATCCGAGACCAATGCCAGAGAGCCCGCATCAATGCAAGAGACAGTTGAGCAGGCGCAGAAGCAGCTTTCCATGCAGGCCCCAAACCGAGCAACTACTTGGGCGAAGAACCAGCAAGAGCGGTCCAAGGCCATGGCTGGTCCACGATTCGAGCAGACAATCATTGATTTCCAGGTCAGTCAATTGATTATGGGCGTTTTCGGGGATGTATATGGAATAATGAAGAGATCCTGTGTCAATTGGGTACTCTACATGTTGTTTTGATGAATTGTGGACTAATTGGTGATAAAACATACAGCCTCAACCTTATGCCGCCATCGATCTAATCCACAAACAGCCCGTACGATGGACAAAGGAGAGAGTCGTATCGTGTGACGGCGGTGGTGGCCCACTCGGCCATCCCAGGATTTTCATCAACACCGACAAACCCCAGATTTGCCCTTGCGAATACTGCGGCCTTCCCTTCGTGAGTGACGCATCCGAATATTCAAGGCTATGTCTATTTAATTACGTTCAACTGACACGTATAACTATATAGGCAAACGAACACCACCGTGCAGTCCTCGAGGCTCAGCCAAGAACCTCATACCCACTAGAGGCTACTGGGGATGCCGCTGAGATCAACGAAACACAACGTATTACTCCATCTGGCTTTGAGCAACGATAGGTTTAATTCATAGTGTGACCATTCCATATTACTGTTTTACAAATCAAGTTTCTGTATTCATTATGTACATCTCACCAATGTATCTGTGGTTTCATTTAGATTATTCTTGTGAATACAAAGGTTAGAGCAACCTCAGCCTACACATACCCCAGAATGTCAAGTGTAGACACAAGCATAAGTTGCCACGATTCAATATGATCCTTTAATATGAAGCTAGTGGCCGGCATAGATGACAGTCAATACGGTTACAACTGCGATTTAACCCAGTTAGGCTTTCTCTTTTCTCGGAATGCAGCGAGGCCTGGGAAGAACACCAGTTAGTGAAGGAATCAACAAATCGAGATGTACGGAAGCATTCTGCCTTACCCTCAGCCAGATTTTCGCCTTCATAAAGCTTTCTGTCATACTGAGCCCTGATGTTTCCAACGGCAACCTCCACGTTTCCTGTTTCCCAAGCTTCTCTAAGCCCAGCCTTGGTGATGATAAGAGCATCAGGACTAAGTTGAGAAATCTCTCTAGCAAGCTCCAATGTCTCTTCGATCAACGACTCATGGGTCTTGGATATACGGTTCACGAACTGCCACGCTTTCCCTTCCTCGGGAGAGATTACTCGGCCTGTCATGGCAATTTCAGATGCAATTTGCAATCCAACAATACGCATCAAACGTGCTAAGCCACCGGCAGCAGCATAGACGCCACGCTTTGCTTCAGGTAGGGAGAACCGAGCCTTTGGTGACGCGACCACCATGTCACTGATTAAGAACAATTAGTATAGATTGACTATCGGCAGGGTACTAGGCAGCTAAACATACCAGTTTAAGCAAATCTCGAAGCCACCGCCGAAAGCAAACCCGTTGACGGCAGCAATGATAGGCTTTTTCCCTCTCCTCTGGCTAATACCTGCGAATCCTGACCTGGGATGGCCGGTCAAATAAGGCTCTGGGGGCGGGTTTATTGCATTTTGTTCAATTTCTATGAGGTCTTGTCCAGCACAGAATGCCTTGTCACCTGCCCCAGTAATTATAGCAACTTGCATGGAACCCTCATTTTCAAACCAAGTCCAAAGTTTCTCAAAGTCCCAGTGGCCCTGAAATGGGATGGAGTTCATATGTCTGGGGCGATTTATAGTTGCTAGTAGAACCCCTTGTTCTGGGTAGGAAAGGGTGTAGAAGGGGGATTCTGGGGGACTGGAGGAGAACGACATGGCTAGAGGTATATTTCCCGCTACTTATGAAGCAAGCTGTTTATATAGAGGTAGCCTATGGAATATATCACCATGAACTGCTGAGCATATATGCCTGGGTATGGTCTAGATAGAATGTTACTTGTTGTCGTTCGTCTAGATAAGCAGCCAGCGAAGGTCCGTTCGTGCTAGTTACTCTCGGCAATTCCTCGGCTCTTTACCAGCAGGCCGAGGCCCGCTTATATAATCACACCAACACAACGCCAAGCATCTCGCTCTTTTGCGACTTTTGTTCGCTTTCGCGACATCCAACGACACGATCATCGCAAGGAGTCGAAGAAGACGAGAACAAGCAGACTTTTCTGCAGTGCCCTGTCAAGATGCAAGGTGACGGGAAGACTGGAGAGCTACCCTCAGCCAGGTAGCTGGGAAAAGTGGTTACTTCTCATGACGTCATACCATTCCTCTCGATATAGAAGAAGTAAACAATCCGGCCCTTCAGTGATACTACGTATCAGCTCTGCGAAAAAGATACACAATGTTATGGCCCTTTCGAGTACCCAGTACCATGCCGTACTCATCAGAAGACAAGTGGATGGCAAACCCTCCATACGGACGCCGACCAGAGAACGGACCGTTTGGCGAAGTGCAGTGGAGAGCACGTTGTCAATGTCAGCGGGTTGAATATGAAATAAGTCGAAGAGAGCCATTGGACTCCAAATTTTGCCACTGTAATGGCTGCCAGACATTACACGGTTAGCATATTTAGCTACTGAAGTCCGTGTTTGCCGTTAGTCACTGCGTTTCTAACAATTGCTCAAGGAGCGCCGTTTCAATGGGCGGCCATTTTTCACAAGGACGATGTCCAGTTCGTGCGCGGTCATGATTCACTGTATTTCTATAACAGCTCTACCATGGAACCAGCGCATAGCCTCCCGTGCAAGATCTCCTGCTCCAACTGCCATTCCTTGATTATGGATGAAGGGAGACATGTCCTGCTGCTTTACCCGGAGCTGATCAAACATGACAGCGGGCCAGACCGCCAGAAGCTAAAGGAAATCTTCTATCCCAAGTATGATCCCAACTGATTGCGGATTTAAGGGTATCGTGATACTGGCTGGACGCTGACTCCGGTCGTCCTAGGTCGCATATGTTCTACTCGCAGCGAGTAGTTGATATTCCCGACGGAAAGCCGAAGTGGATAGGAATCAACGGCTCGAGTGAGTTGATGGAAGGAGAGCCGTAGACGTGAAGCTTCTTTCTGTAGTTAATCCCGTAGCACCAAAAAAAAGCATCATCACCGGCCTCTTCTTAACCGACTCTTCTCTCCTGCCGATCGCATATATAACGCTCCCTCAGACTAATAATCACTTTGTCGACTCTATTTTTATGTATTTTTATTTGGTTATTTATAACTGGTAGTTTAGCTAGCCGCCGCCCCGCATTCATGACGTCGTGGTCGCAAACCACATCAAATCGAGCTTCGTGGCTTCACATCTTCCTCATCCTCATCTTCATCCTCGCTTTCTTCCCAGACCTCTTCATCACCGTTCCTTACTTCGTCTACCAACTGCTCTCCTCATCCTCACAGCCCCCCGCGCCTCCTAAACCACAGCTGCCGCCGTGCTCAACTATCTGCACACCTGCAATACCCACCATGTCTTGGTTCCAGAAAAGGATCACTCTCCCCAGCCGTTCGCGAGGATCATATCTTGTCACAGACCATATAGTATCCCAGATCCCGGAGATTTCTTCATACAAGACCGGCATACTTCACCTCTTTGTCCAACACACAAGTTGTGCCCTGAGCCTGAACGAGAACTATGATTCAGACGTGCGAGAGGATATGAGTGACGCTTTGGATAGAATCGCACCTGAAGACCACAAGGGAGCTTTGTACCGCCACAGCGCAGAGGGGCCAGACGACATGCCGGTAGGAGAGTTTCTATTACAATGCAGTGATTTGCAACGATGAGAGCTAACCGGTTGCACTCTTCTATTCCAGGCCCACGTCAAATCCTCTCTGATCGGTGCATCTGTCACAATTCCAATTACGAACGGGCGGCTGGCTACAGGAATGTGGCAGGGAATATGGTACCTGGAATTCCGCACCAGTAAGCATACCCGGAATGTTGTGGCTACGATCCAAGGAGAAAAGGCATGACTGGAGGGAGAGACACAACCCCAGCCCACTCTGTAGCCCGGAGCGTAGATAACAGGTAGTTCTTTGGTTAGAAGGCTGCGTTGGGAGTTTGGACCGACAGATACAAGACAAAGAGCCTGTAGCAAACAGCACAAGAGACTCGAAAGTGATAATTATGACTCCTACTAAATATAAGCTCTTAGAATATACTAGCTGCCTATAAAATAGCTTGTACCTGACTCCAATCACATTACATCACAGAACATCCATCCTTCCCCGCTAAACTCCAGACAAATAGGCCCCATTTGTATGGCTTTGAATTTATATTTCAATGCATAGTTCCTGGAGATGAATATTGTATTCAAAAGGCTTCGGAGTTGACGGAATTTATCGCAACATCTGCAATTTGATAACGGCAACAGCAACCAGGCAACCCTAACTGTTATTATCAGCATCCTAAGGCAAAAACACAAGTTACGTTAAGGATCAGAATCACTATCCATACAAGTCTCAGGTATTTCAAACCGCTCAGAGCAATAACCAAGATGGTTTCTCAAAAGAAACGACTCTACGTCGCGCTGTACCCCAGCGGAGTTACCAATAATGCAGAACGCAAGTGAGTGCAACTATCTATCATTTTGAGCATTAACTTATATAACTATGTTACAGATACCACTGGGCCTTCCTGGTCGGACCCAAAGCCGAGGAGGCCGACGAGGTGCCCGGAAAGCGTTATCACGTCAAGAACAATCCACTCAAGATATGGGAATACGAAGAAGTTGAACTACGCAATGTAAAAAACACCGTCAGTTTGCTTGCACGCCTCCTTATTGGGAAGATAGAGGACGAAGATAGACTGGTCAAGATCTTCCGGGAAGTCCCTATTGTCCAGAACGACGAAAGCTGGAGGTGCCGTACTTGGGTTAAAAATGCTCTGGTTGCAATAGAGACTGATGGCAAGGCAGTTGGGACCTCAGTACTTGACTGGGAGAGGATCGAAGCCAAAGCGAGGAGTTATGTTGCAGACAAGACCGCTGGAGGCCGATATGACAGTCTCGACAAGCTTGAGCATCCCAAACCTACATGGGATATGCTGGAAAACAAGGAGAAGCTACCATAGGGCCCGAAAAGTAGAGATTTCTTCCACTTATTAGGCATGTTTATTGGCAATGGTGTGGTGATCAGTGGCCAGTATCAAGTATGGTAAGCAAATTCCGACTTGATGAATCCTTAACCTCCATTAGATAAATATTTTGTAGTAGAACAGAGCAAGAGGAATGAGAATCAATGTGTATTTATGACGGGTATCTATATGTATTATATCTCTCCCCACCACCTTTGGCGGGTTCTCTCCATCTTTAGCTGTTCGGTATAGGGGTCCAGGAAGTTACCTATTAAGCCCTGCCACTGTGTCTTAGTATACATAACTTGATATGCAGCCGTATACTCCCAGTAAGATGGGTACCAGCCGGCGAACTCCCAGTCGATGATGCTAATGACTTTCCCCCCTTGAACAAGGATGTTTGATGGATTTAAGTCCCCATGAGTGAAAACGGGCTCTGGCCATGGGCCATCTTGCATCTCAACCATGTCCTTGAGATCTTCCCATTCATCAGGCTCTATCTGCTTTGGCCGATCTTCAGGTGGCTCGAAGCCGTCCCTGAGCCAATAATGGAAGTCATGGATGGTTTTGAAGGGTCCAAACCGTGGTTGGCAGCGCGCTATTCGAGAATCATATAATGATCCACCGGCAAAGCTATGGACTCCTGTGCCAGAAGGAGGCTTTAGTGTCCGTAATTCCTGTAGCATATCCTTCAACTGGGCAAATATCTTTTCACGGGACTCCTCGGAGCATTTATTGTAAGTTGATGCCAGGCTGGATCCTCGGACCCTTTCCATCACGATATATGCGCGACCCTTGTGGACAAACGCGCAGTGGACCTTGGGGACTGGAATAGAAGTGTTCTCAGCAACGAACTGCATGGTTGCTGCCTCCGTTAAATGAACCCATGCGCCTGTTTTGACGATCTTGTGTCTTGATATAGGGATACAGTAGCCATCGCGCTTGAAGAACTTGGCCGTCGTCTTAAGCGCGAGAAGGGTGAGAAAACGCCGTATCCTCGTAGATTTTATTGCCAGCTCTTCTGAGCCTGTATGGTCCGTGCCGGTCAACATCTCTTCCTTTTCCTCTTCTCCATGAGACAAGGCCTAGCGGAGGTATCAAAAAAAAAAAAATCACTGTGATGGACGTTGCTTGGGAGGTCGACCAAAAGAAAAAAAAAAAAAGAAAAAAAAAAAGAAAAGTGACAAGGGTGGGATTCGAACCCACGCCCTCAAGGAGGACCAGAATATCTAGGGTGGTGATCACCGCTGATTATTACTGATTAAGGTTAGCCTTAATCTGGCGCCTTAGACCGCTCGGCCACCTTGCCGGTGTTGATATAAGACGCAGACTAAGGTCGCCTGTTGAGGACCCTGGGCGGCTTTCCCACCACGCAAATGTCATTAACTCCCTGACGCCTTTACATCCGCCATTGCAAGGAGTCTGCAGAAATACCCGGCCAGCGTGGCTTTTCTCGCCATGTCTGGGGTACCGTCTGGGCATGGTAACTCTTCTTGCTGTCTTCTCCCGGGCTAGATACTCCGGAAGAGACTCTACACTTGGTGGTTACTGGTGACGGAGTGAAAGTCCAGCGCCATGGAGGCTCAGCGACAGGTTCGAGGCCTGGGGAGTAACAACCCGGATATCCCCCACCCGGCATCTATAACTCGTCCGATGGTCTCTGAAGAATGGGACTATGTCTCGCCAAGCGGCTATCGTGTCTCCGAACATATGATCAATGAGCCATTTCCGGGAAAGGAGTCGTTCAAGATCATCATGGCCGGCTGTGGTCCAGCGGGAATCGATTTCCTACACCATGCCGTGAAGGAATTTGGGGCGGAAGGTGACTCTGGGGTAGAATTCATATGCTATGAAAAGAACCATGACGTTGGCGGTACGTGGCTGGAGAATAGATACCCAGGTTGTGCCTGTGATGTGCCAAGTGCTAGCTACCAGTTCCCCTGGAGACCAAATCCCGACTGGACAAAGTATTACTCCCCATCAAAGGAGATCTGGGAATACTTTAAAGGGATAGTTGAGGAAGAGGGGATGATGAAGTATATACGATTACGAACTGCTGTCATTCGAGCTGAATGGGATGAAGACAGGTCGAAATGGCTAATTACTGTCCAGGAAAGGGACACAACTGACGTTGTTGTCAATACCTGGGTCGAGGAGTGTGACTTATTCTTGACAGGGACGGGAATCTTAAAGTGAGCATAGCACTTTTTTTACCACCTATCTCCTAGAGTAAGTATTCTACTTTGGATGCTTATACCTAGACAAAGTGCTTGGAAATGGCCAGACATACCCGGCCTTAAGTCCTTCAAAGGCAAACTGTTTCACACCGCGCGGTATGATGAAGGATATGACCTAAGGGCCAAACGGGTTGCTGTTATTGGCTCTGGAAGCTCAGGGGTACAGACAGTGGCAGCTGTATACAATGACGTGGACAGGCTTTATACTTGGGTGAGAACCCCTACTTGGATCACTGCTGGATTCGGACCTAAATATGCTGGAGAAGGGGGATCAAACTTTTCTTGTGAGTCAGCGTACTTTTTTTATCTGTTAGTGAACTACTGCTAATTTGATACCAGATGATGAAGAACAAAAGAAAATATGGAGGGATGACCCTGAAAAATACAGAACATACAGAAAAATGATCGAAGATGAACTAAACAGTAGATTTAGATTCGTTCTAAGAAATAGCAAAGAGTCTGATGATGCAAATGAGGTGGGTTCACTTCCGGTAATTAACTACCAATGTGGTCACAATACTAACAGATATCTGGTATTGATAGTTCTCCTATAAGGAGATGACGTCGAAGCTCGGAGATAATCCACGACTTAAAGATACAATAATACCCACTAACTTCAACGTCGGTTGCCGACGCGCCACTCCAGGAAATGGATATCTCGAAGCTCTTGTGGGTGAGAAGACAACCTGCTATACCGAAGCCATCAAGCAAGTTACCGAAAAGGGATTTCTAGACCCCGACGGCAAAGAGGTAGAAGTGGATGTCATTATCTGTGCCACAGGATTCGACACTTCATTCCGTCCTCGATTCCCCATCATTGGCCTTGATAAGAAGGATTTAGCCACGCGTTGGGCACGAGAGCCAGACGCTTATGTAGCTGTCGGCGTTCCCAATGTTCCCAATTACTTCACATATACCGGCCCCTACGGGCCCCTGGCGCAGGGCTCTGTACTACCCCTGCTCACGTTATACTCCAATTATTTCCTAGCTGTCATCAGGAAGATGCGCAAAGAGCACATTCGTCGCCTAAGCCCCAAGGAGAGCGCGGCTGCTGCGTTTCATGAACATGCTAAAGTCTACTTGAGACGTACTGCCTGGGCGGATCCGTGCAGCAGTTGGTTCAAACAGGGGAGAAAAGATGGCAACATCGTGATGTGGCCGGGTAGTCGGCTTGCTTTCTTCGACGTTATGCGCGAGCCTAAGTTTGAGGACTATGATATTGAATATTGGAGTGGGAATCGATGGGGATATTTGGGTAGCGGGTTTACTACGGAGGAGTTTGACGGTGAGAGTGACATTAGTTACTACTTGAATTGTAAGTTGTATCCGGATGTGGAGAAGCGAAAGGAAACAAATGCGGGAGACTCTTGTTTGTTGGGAAAAGCGGATATCAATGGCCTGCTGCCTTGTACACCTGGGCATAGCGGTGTACATGCTGAAGCCCATCCATGAACCTGGAAGCATTACATCAAAGATGCATTGTTTGATTGAATCACATCCTCCTGAATCTAGCACAATGGTAAAGCTCAACTGCGGCTATTTACAAGATTAGAAGAATAACAAAGCTCAAGGAAACGGAAAAATGATGCTCAATTAAATGCGACTATGGGGATGATAAGAATACAGGCATCACTCGTCATGACTTGTTCTATGTGGTATCATAAATTCGTAAGAGCGCGGACGTAAAGGAAAGAAGGCTACTCCTCAGTGCCACGAGGAAAAAGGAAGTAAAATCAGACATGCGGCAAAGAAGGGTTATAATTATACCCCGGGTGGTGATGTTATTAGGGCATAAGCTTCTCGTGGGCTCAGTCCTAGAAAGCGGACAAGATACGACACACTATTTAGCAAGGGGTTAGTAAATGATGTCAAAAAGCCGTCGCGGTAAACAAAGGCAGGGGGAGTACATACCTAGCTTCGGTAGCCAGGCGTTGCTTCTCAGTGAGAAATTCTTCCTGGCAACTTTCCCATGTTGCCGTTCGCTTCTTTGGAATTATGGACTTGACTCTTATTTTGAAAGTGCCGCTGACTGGTCTGTGATCGGATACACGAACTTCATGCCGTCTATACTCCAATTGCTTGATGCGACCGAAGCCACGATATAGAAGCCGATCACACCATGCCGGTGCTCGCTTTTTCTCACTTGAATCGTAATCATCAGTGCCAACATCGTATTTATATGTTGGTGCGAAGGTTATGGGCGCTTCATTGAATGTGCGAAGCCGGAACCCAGGATTTTTGCGCTTTGAGGCCAAAAGTTGATCTCGATCGAGCAACTTTGGAAGGTTATTAGCTTTAACGGCTTCGATCACTGTGTTTCGAGGAATTGAGTCGATGCGGTAATTGAGATCTCCGTTTAATATGCATATTTCATGGTCGAGAATCATCGATCCGTCTCCACCACCAGTATAGCGATCAATTCGAGCCGACATACTGGGTTCTCTGGGAAGTGCTTCGCTTTCCATAATGGCAGCAATGTCATTATTTCTGTGCGCTGTCTGACTTTGGCCAGCCGCTAAGTGGCAGTTGACGAAGCACAGAGAACTATCATCCAGGAGAAACCTGAGAATGAGGGCGCCCTACCGATAACTGATTAGTATTGCCCATCAGAAGACATGATGAGCAGAGTACGTACCTTATTTCCATGAAGACCGCCCATTCCACGTTTAACCTCCGCTGCGCTTACGTTCGTGATCCTTTCGCGCGTTTCTTGCCTTACGAATACACAGGTAAACAGTCCAATCAAGCTTGCAGTGTGGAGCAAGACATAGGACTCATTAATCGGCATGTGCTCACGGATGCACAATGCAAGATAATCCTTCCAGACACGGTATTGCCTACTCATCCTCTCTTTGTCGGCATCTTTCTTTTTGCCTTTCAGGAAACTCTCTAAAAATGTCGTTAATGGGTGCTTTAGTTGTAAACAGAATTGTAGGGTTTACTAACTTGCAGTGATCTTCTTATCTTCAAGGTCGACAAGCTCTTGGAAGCCGAACACCAATATGTCCGGAGCACTTTCGGGGTGAATAGCGTCTCGAATGAAATTGCTATTTGGTAACTTGCCAGGAACAGTTGCACCAGCATTCCAGGTGACAATTGCGGCCGAAATTTCATTGAATTGGCAATATTCAACGTCTCTACTTTGCATCCTGGCCTCTGCAGTAGGCAGCAATTAGTATATGTATATGAGTATGAGTTAAAAGGGGGGGAATTAACATACCAAGCCAGTCTTCCTCGAGCATGGCATCCCAAATACGAAGATAGTTGTCAACACCAAGTGATATGACTTGGAGCTTGTTAACAGTCCACACTGAGCTCAGGTCAAGTGTTATCCCGCAAACCCCATGGTTATGAGCGCTCCAATCCTTTTTCACTGTCCATGGGTTCGTTGAGGTATCGTATACGTAGATCATGCCGGTCTTGTAGCTCGCCCATAGATAGTCGCCGACCATAGCTAGGGAACTAATCTTGTACATACTGACGGTGACAGTACCAAGATAAGCATAGTCTTTTGAACTGTATATTGTCACTTTGCCATCTGCATGCCCAAGGTATACCATACCACCGTTGCTCGTGGTCATTGTTCCGCAGATCACTTCGCTTGAATGGTGTTTACCCAGAGGCGATGTGAGCACTTGAAAGGCGGTATCTTGTGCATGGGGTTTGTAGAGCCGCACCTCCTTGCCAGTGGCATACCAGATGGTGTCTCCGACAACCATTGAAAATGTGTGCCCCTTTGCCATGCGGTCATACGGGTGGTTGTAACTGTATTGAAGGTTCGGGGCACCTGACTCATCTGGGACCCATACTAGAAGTTTTCCTTCATCATCCAGAGACCAGAGTTCCTTTTGGTATCTGTATATCCGGATAATTTCCCGACGGGAGTGAGCTGGCCTCGTGTTAAGAATCGCCTGAGTCCTGACGTCAACCTCCAGTAGTTCCCCAGCGGTGGTACCAATCCATATTATGGCTCCTTCTTCATCAACAGTTCTGCCTGGCTTGAATGCAATTGCAGAGCCTTTCACTGTCTCACCGTGGTTTAAACTCATGACCATCTCCCCGGTAACAAGATCCCAAACCCTAGTATAGAAACCTGTTGTGCATGCGTATTGTCCGCATACATCAAATACTCGAGTATCATACTTAGTGTACACATCTGCCGCTCCAGACCTGAAAAAAGGAGGACGACGGTTTGTAAGGGTGGCATCCGGATGGATGTCTGTATCAGTGACAACAACGGGCTCCGGACGGCGTGTGAGCTGTTCTAGAGACTTGATTGCATCCTTATCATTGGTAGTTGCAGTTGCTGGCGGTCGATAGCGAGTTGGAGGGTTCGAGGGAGGCGGCGGAGGGCGGTTTGTGTTTTGATTTGACTTGACAGAGAGATTACTTGTTTCTCTTCGAGGAGGCGGAGGAGGGGGAGGTGTCGGTTTAGAATGTTTAATGCTCAATGACCTTGGGGGCAGTTTGTATGGGTTTGGAGCTTGAGGTTCGACGGCAGATACTACTCGTTGAGGACTGGGTAGATCTTCCCTGTGCATCCCCAAAGCAGCCCTTGATGTGTCCAACCTACGCGGTGGCGCAGGAGAAGGGCGTCGTCCCTGCGCATTCTGCCGGACGGGTTGATCGTCGTCGTCATTTGGCCGGTTAAAGGGTTGTGGGATAGGGATAGCAGCTGCAGCTTTTGCGCCGACGCCTGGGGGTAGACGAGGTGATATTGCGTTTGGAACTGTGCCACTGATCAGGTTACCCTTCGTCAGCCTTGATACTGGAGGCCCTTCTCTGGAAATTGGTCCCGGTGAAGGCCGCGGAGCTGGTTGCGATTGCTGTATTCGACTTGTGACATGGGCGTCACCCAGGCTCAATGGCTCGAGGACTCCGTTGAGCTTTGGCGTTCCAGGTCCTTTCTCCGGGCTGCTAGGAGGGGTACTAAACGGTGATATTCTATCATCTATCGACGTACGCTGGGATGATGGCTGCGGAGCAAGGGTATTCGAGGCTGGGGCATCATATCCGGGTGAGAGACCTGGCTTCCGAAGAGGAATCTTGGGCTTCTCCGCTCTATTTACGGGCGGTGGTACCGAAGTGCTCTTCCCGTTGTGCCCAGTCCGCTGGCTCACTGGAGTAGTACGCCTGATGTCTATGGACACGGAGTGTGACGGGCTGTCGAGCGGTGTCGTTGGGCGTGTAGAGGTGCGCGAGGATGACGGAGGGCTGCTGGAAGGCTCATTTGATGTCGCAT
The DNA here is from genome assembly GCF_000151125.1 of Trichophyton benhamiae CBS 112371. Lineage (NCBI taxonomy): Eukaryota > Fungi > Ascomycota > Eurotiomycetes > Onygenales > Arthrodermataceae > Trichophyton > Trichophyton benhamiae. Next base: position 226,824 of record NW_003315098.1, on the reverse strand, counting down.
GACCATTAGGCGCATAAAAAGCGTGGGGTGGGCGGCTCTGGGTATGCGGGAGGCTCTGGCTGTACGAGAAGTTTGGTTGCGGCGGAGCTCGAGACGATTCCGCAGTGTATATAGGCCGTCCAGGAGGCGAGGACTGTAAGTTCATAGATAGCGGGCGTGACTGGGGTCGTCGGGTAGGGGAGTCTCCAGTCTGTTGGGGCCGCAAGAAGCCCTGACTCGGCCGCTGGGAACCACCCCATGATGTGTTTGATCGAGGCAGATCCAAGGAAACTCGGCCTGTCGCGACATTATCTGCCACTGGCGGTGATTTCAGCAGCGATCCCGGCCCATCCTGAGCTTCACGTTTGGTATGAGAGAGGTTCTCGAAGTGTGATAGCAGCGACGAGACCGGCTTCTGAACATGTGGAAGTCATGCTAGTTAGTATCCACAGCTTCTCAACACATATAATAGAGTAGAACAGGGATTTTTGCGACTGACGATAGACTGCTGGTCCGTTCCATCTTCATCATTTGCATTCATAGTTAAACAGCTGGTGGTAGCCGCAAGCTGCGTAGGTCGAATAGAATCACCACCGTTCCAAGGCAGCCGTCCAAGACTGTCTCAGCGACTCGGCCAAAGCAGTAGTTATCCATACACCGGCCAGCAAGGGCGAGACAGGCGATTAAGTAGAGGAGCGGGCGGCACAGTCGGAGCTAAACATCCCAGGATCAGGAGAGTAAAGCCTTCGAGACGTGTGTGTCGGTAGGTTGGCCAGGAGGGAGGTGTGGTGGTGGTGGTGGTGGTGGTGGTGGCTCATCCGGGGGTCCTCCAGCTGGCGAGAGGGAGGGAGTTGGACACACCACCCTATGGCGAGGTGCCTCCGTCTTTGCTTTTTCCGAACGATCGAACCAGGCAGCGAGAGTCGTAGACGGGCGTTCTCATCTCAGCAGCGCAGGCAGCGGAGGAGGCGGTGGTTAGCAGCAGAGCAGCAGCGCGAGGTCAAAAGGTCGAGAGGTCGATCGATGTTTGGTAAATAATTGGAATTATTTTTGGAGGTTTAAAAGCAGCGGAGACGAGGAGGACGACGTCACCAGCGGGCCAGGCACTACTGCCACGCGCCACGGCCGCCCCCACACAGACCCCTGCCGGCCTCGCAGATGCCACGCACCGTGTCCTAGCAGAAGGTCTACTGCCACGCACAGCTTGGGAGATGATCTAGGGGGGTACAGCAGCTTCTTGGTGTATTGATATCCAACATATTTACTATATTTATGCATTAAGGAGGATTTGAATAGTGTTGGATAGAGTGGCTTGTAAGGGGCCAAAGCTTGAGTTTGTTCTTACCCGTGGTGCCGGTCATTGTATGCATGAATATCAGGGTGTCACCAACGGCTACAGGGTCAAGGGGACAGGGCTGCGAGCATGATGATATCTAGGTACCGAGGCCTAGGATACTAGAGGTGCTTTGGAAAGGCATCCGTAGAGTATGGGCGAGGTTACAATGTTAGAATGTAATTCATAGACCTATTGTTAGCTACGTATATATGGTCTGTGAATACAGGGAGTATACACATTGAAAGTGTGCTTCATAGAAGATTATGTTGCATGCATCATCTATATAACCCAGCCTCTAACTTGCTGTATTACTCCAAGTCTAACCCTGATCCCGCCGACATCCATCTAATAAACCCATGGTAGAATCCTCCATTTGACAATAGCCTTGTACCTGTTCCAGTCCTCGCCATACTTCTTAAAACATGCCCCGTCGTCTCGTCGTTCGCGATGCATCAGCAAGATGGCAAAGTAAAGCACGTAAAAGTACGTAAAAATAATACCCCAGCCCTTCGCTTCCCCCTGAACTACCTCCCTGCCATCTAACATGGTGAATGTCTGAGCAGCAGCAGCAGCACTCCCGGCTGGCAAGATCATGTAACCAGCTAAGCCCGTAGGCCAGCTGAAGGGAGAAGCCTGCAACCAGTCGCCAAAATAGTTGATATGGCGGGATATGCCCCACCATCCAGATGTCAACAGCTTGGTTCCACGCTTTGTTTGGATATAAGATAGTCCAGCCACACTCGGATCATCTGGGCGTGTGCGGAAGACGTTCTTCTGAGTGTTTGATGCCCGGAAGATGTACAAGCCCAGAGCAAACACGGAACTAACAATTGCGACGCCCGCCCAACCAAGGTGTACCGGATATACGGAGAGATAGCGGCACTGAGTTGAGTACAGGAACGGAACCCAGACAATATCGCCAAACGTAAGCATAAATCCAAGTCCGTCCGTGGTAGTGTCCATCATAGTCAAAATGGCCGACTCCTTGTGTTGGCCGTCAAGAGCATAGTACGTCTGCACGAACGCGGTAAAGACAATGCTATCCGACAACCGGCCATAAGTGCGGTATTGCTTTGCGACAAATGCAAGGTCCAGCAAGACCCAGCCGGTAAGGCCTGGACGCAGCTCTAGCCAGGTCTTGAGATCCACTTCACCGAAAAGCGGAAGAGTGACTCGGGGATTCAACTCGCGGCCGATATAAAAGTCATAGATGGTATTGTCTGTATTTCCACGGATAGCCAGCTCACGCAGCTCCTTGTTAGGATAATTGGTATCCACGCTGAAGCTCTTAAGATAGACATAGACAGAGATTGCATAGGCTATCACAATGTTGGCCGTGAGCAGCTGCACGTAATTGTCTGTGATATACGTCCAGACGAAGAAATTGGCGCCCTGGAAGTATGTTCCAATAGCGCAGACAGCCAAATGTACAATACTTGATGAGAATGCTATACTCAGTCAGCCCTGGTCTCCGCGCACAATCAAGAAAACAATTACTCACCGTTGAAGCGGTAATCCAATGCTTTCCCATGGTGAACGAGCTTTGTTCCCTTGATCTCCTGCGCAGGTAGAAATTTCCACAGGACCAAGCTGATCAGATAGTAGCCCAACGTGACAGCGGTAACAATCCAGCTGAAAAGGTCCCAGACGCCCCCGGCCGGCCATCCGCTCTCCAGCTTGAACTGCTCCCAGGTAAATGTCTTCGGGTACAGCAGTGACGGCACCGGACAGCCAGTCACATCGTTGCACCCGAATGCAAAGAAGAGCAGCAGCACTGGAAGGCCAAATGTTATGGCTGCTGCACCCAGTCTGCAGGTATCATGGTCAGCGAACCTGAGGGAGGACATACTTAGATGTATCCAGCCGGGAGAGAAACTTACGGTCCGCCAAAGTCATACTTCTTCTCCACAGGTGAGGCTGTCATCTTGAGCCCAGGGCTATGTTCAAAATTATCCTGATCTCGTTGGTCTAGGCCGATGAAGAAGATTTTTGTTCCTGGCGGCCCAGGCCTAGTTATTTAAATAGGGGCTGTTTCTGTGTTTCTGGGCACTTTTTTTTCCTGATGGCGCCAGACGGAAGTAGCTGGCTCCGGCGGCCTTTATATGAATATCCCAATAGTCGATGTCAGCGGAGATCAAGATGGAGTCGCCGGCATAGGAAGAGTTGATGTGCCGTTACCATCGTTGACTGGTCATCTACATGTTTACAGGGTAGCTAGTTATGACTGTAGATAAAATCTGTGGGCCCCTTTTTGGTCGGGCATCTGGTTATCGAGCCTGAGAGCGTGATATAGGGAATAGAAGTAGGCTGGAATAATATTTCATAGTATTCCGGCTGTCGTCTGTCAGCTATTTCAGTCCGATTCTTCATCTGCGGCCCTCTTGGCGGGCATCGGATGGTAGGAAATATCAGAATCGCCAGGAGTCGCTGGATGAACTTTTGACAGCCCACCCTCTCAAACCGGTCAAGTCGGTGGGATAACCACTTGTCTGCCATTTTTACGGATATCCGGTGCACGACAGCCTGTTTCTCTGGTACCATCCTGTGTTGTCAAGATGTGGTATGTCTCATACTCGATATTGCTGCTCACTTGTGTACGAAACGGTCTCCGCTAACTCGCACGCTTCATACAGCAAACACGTCCTCAACGCTCAAGTCGCGGTTCGATCGCCATGCTGTAAGCTCGCCGAATAGACCGATACCTGGGGAAGTGCCATGCTTATATTGTTAGGCCGTAAATGGTTCGACTGCGCGGACTGTCACAGGGAGCAGGAAACCCACCAGCTACTTCCCTCGACAGAGATGGTGAGCCGAAGATACCAAACGTGAGGGAGGATCAGGCGTACCTAATGACTATACTAGACTCTTGCTTGCAAGAAGTGTAAAAAGTGTTTTAGAAAGGATGCCAATGAATTTGAAGAGAGGTGCGTTACTGTCACTCTTTAACCTGTTGGAGTTTTGACCATCTGACATTTTGCTGGATGTAGCGACGAGTACTGCCCACATTGCGATAACCATTTCGTTATAGACGCCCTTACGCCAAAGCCAGCTGTGAAGGTAGAAGGAGAGGATCCGCGAAAGGACTCGAGGATGCTGAAGGACGAGAGAGTAAGGGCGGAGGCAGAACGGTCGATATTCGATGTGAAGGATGCACCAAATAGACTTGGATAGAGCGCCTGTGTGATGTTTTACGAAGTACACGAAGAACGGGTTGCTCTTCAAAAGGGATAGATACAATTATTTATACCATATAAGATCAGGCCGTAATAGAAGAAGATAAATCTTTTTCTTTTGATAAAATTGTATTCGTCTTGATGTTCGTTTACTCCTCAACGCCATAGCCATCTGCCGCGCTTCAGCTAGAGGAGCCTTCGCCAGACTGTCTGGGCAATAGAGTGGCAGTTCCCGTGCCAGGAGTCCTGCCAGTCTTCTTCTTGGCCGCCTCTTCCTGCTTCTCAGCTTCTATGCTCTTAACATGGGCCTCAATCTCGTCGTTAGGGAGAAGCTCCATTGGCTTTCCGGGGGCCATGATGGCAATCTCGATATTCTTCGCACCCGTCTGCACAACCTCGAGAAGAGATTTAATAGTAAGCTGGATAGTAGCCTCCCGGTCCATACCGTCCTTGTGATTTCGCTCAAGGAATTCCCTGACGGTCTTGCTAGATCGGCCGATGGCGTTGGCTTTCCTAAACTGGAGCGTTAGCTCATTGTCCATCATACTATATTTTTTCTAGCCCCGAGTTCAACGCACCATGCAGAGTATATGCCGGAGGGTTCTGTCTGGTAGAGTCGGGGTGTCTTGTCACCGTTATCGAAGCCAACAATCAGGGTACTGATTCCAAAAGGACGGACACCACCACTCTGTGTGTATCGTTGTTGGACACCGGCAACATATTTCGTAATATACTCAATCGTCACCGGGTCTTCAACCGTAAGTCGGTGTGACTGAGCCTCTACTCTAGCTTTGTCGACCAATATTCTAGCATCGGCGTTAAGACCAGCAAAAGCGAGACAAACGTGATTGTCAATGAGACCGATTTTCGAGGGTGTAATTCGTGTATCTTGTAGCTTCATCGCCGAACGCTTCTCGCAGCCGAGCACCACAATGCCCTCACCTTTCACTCCAACAGCGCAAGTGCCTACTCGGTGTCAGTTTAGCGGAACCTGACCCGCAAGTCTATAGGTAGAGAGGGTATTGTTTACCTCGCTTGACAGCCTCCAAGGCATACTCTACTTGAAAGACATGTCCATCGGGACTACCGTGACAGGTTAGAGACGAAGAAATCCGCTAGAACAACAGGTGAAGCAATACCTAAAGACTGTAAGATAATTGTTAGCGAGCCGGTGATTGAACCTGGTGGGTGCTCTACCTACCTGAAAGAGCTCTGTCGTATCCTGAAGCCATGCTGAACTTTTAAATTGGCTACCACTCGGGATAAAAGTCGGTAATAAAAGGATACAAACAGGCAAGAAGGCTATCGTGGCTTTTATGGCAGCGTGGTAGGTTGGTGCGTTGCTGAGCGAGCTTTCACAGCAGACAGATAGATGAGTTACGGGTTGACGTGAGTTGCGGGTGCCTTGGAGCTCCGTCCAAGCAATCCGCGCGCCAAGCTAAGCGCGCGGCTTGGGCGGCCTATTTATTTACACCACTCTTCCTACACAACAACTCTCTGCCTATTTGACTAGAGACCGATTCCATCGCCATAATTTTGGCCTCTGACAAGAATACTGTGGTTTCCACGACTCAAATTCACATTCGTGTGGATTAATTCTGTCCTGGCAAGAGAAACTCTGCTGCCAGTATTTGAAAATGCCCTTTAAGTGGACCATTGACGGAGTTAGCGCCTCAGCTCTGAATGCAGACAAATTATCAGAATTAACAGTAAAAAATAGATCAACCTGCTGAAGTGGATATTCGATGTTGTGAGTGCTTAGCTTCCCCTCAACATAAATAATAGAGAACTAATTATAGCAAGTAGCACATGTTGACACTAACAAGCTAATTAACCTCTCGCCGGCATTCTTTTCTTTTTGAATGGCGGGTGGTATTTTCGGCTTCAGGTGATGGCGTTCGTTTTAGCCGGATTCAAACCCCGGTGGCAACTATATACGGGCGCTGTATATGCCAACGATGGTAATGCTGCATATGATATCGAGCCAGGCGGCCAGAGAAGGCCCACTTCTGGGGTCTCCAGAGGCCCAACACCATGTTTGCCCATAGAATCTGTCTTTACGGGCCGATTATCAAACGCACACAGTGACAAGGAAAGGAGTGGGCGAAGGTAACTATCCAATGAGCCGGTCAAGTGGAGATGCTGGTGGAAGATGCAAGAATTAATAAACGAACAAGTACATGCACGGACTGATTACTCAATAATGACAAAAGTTGCACCAACTCCAGGGATAAAATCAACCTAATTGGCTTCGGTAAACGATGGCATGCTTCTACGTGCTCAGGGTATGCAAATGCATGCAAGTGTGGGGTAACTAACTAATTTTATGGCAGTATCTCCTAAGGCAAGTGAGGGGTTTCGGAATAGCAATGTCGTCTATAAAAGCAGGCACACCTGCTGCTCAATCCCAGATCCACTGGTTGAATACACAAATTCTCCGAGCAAGGGATTCTCTGGAAGACACAAAAGGAAATGGCAAGCAAAGTCACCTTCACTCTCAATTCCGGGCATAAGATACCGGCAGTGGGCTTGGGAACATGGGTTAGTATATGCATCCGGAACAACCGAAGAGTTTGCGATGATTTTGGTTGGAATGTGCTAGTTAACACAACCATAATTGACAGCAATCTAAACCGCACGAAGTTGAGAAAGCGGTCGAGGTAGCGCTCAAGGCAGGATACAGACATATCGATGGCGCATTTGCCTATAAAAATGAGACAGAAGTTGGCCTGGGCTTGAAGAACTCCGGAGTTCCTCGAGAGGAGGTTTTCTTGACTTCTAAACTATGGAATACCCACCACCGGCCCGAATATGTTGAGGCTGCCTGCGATAGGACTCTGCGGGACCTTGGAGTTGATTATTTGGATCTTTACTTAATGCACTGGCCTGTGGCCTTTGTTCCGGGGGAAGCAGCATTTCCAAAGGATACCGAAACGGGTCAACTTCTCCTGGACAATAAAGTTACCATTAAAGATACGTGGAGGGCAATGGAATCCCTAGTTAAGAAGGGCAAAGTAAGGAGCATTGGAGTAAGCAACTTTAGCAAAGAGAGAATCGAGGACCTACTTTCATAGTGAGTCTACCAAATAGCACAATCTTCCTGTGCTGTATTCTCTTATATCAGTCTAACGCGGATGAAAGCGCCGAAATTCCTCCGGCAGTGAACCAGGTAGAGGCGCACCCATACTTTCAACAGGAAGATCTAAAGAAATACTTGTCCGAAAAGAACATTCTGTTGGAAGCATACAGTCCCCTAGGAAACAATCTTCACAATATGCCTAGGTATGATATCACACAACTCGTCCCAGGGCTTTCATCGGTAAAGACTAAATAGTTCGCAGAGCAATGGACGATGAAAAGATTCAAAAAATTGCGGAGGCACATGGAGTAAGCTCTGCTCGGGTCCTCATCGCATGGCATGTCCAACGTGGCACTGTGGTCCTTCCCAAAAGTGTTACTCCTGAACGAATTATTGACAACTTCAAGGGTCAGTTGGTTGTCTTTGCGCCCCTTTCTATTGATGTGATGCAATTCAGGATGACCTCTAACACACTGACATATAGACTTTGAATTATCACAATCCGCAATGGAAGAAATAAATGCGCTTGACCGTAATGCCCGAGCCAGCCAACCTCTCTTCTGGGGAGTAGATATATTTGGTGAAAAGGGCGAAAAATACGTCAAAGAGATTGCAAAGAAGAGGGGGCTTGAGTATATTGCTAGCTTGAAGGAATAAACGGCACAGTTTTAGCTACACTATAGACCTGAAATGGAGGCCTAAAACAGCAATTTTATTAAGGGTGAATTTTCTATGTTGCAATATTGTAGATGGTTGTGGGCTTTAGCAGCTAACAATACAGAAACTTCAAGCCTAAGGACAGCGATAGCTCTGGATTACGTGGCTAGGCCCTAAGAACTATCGTTATCCGTTGTCAATTGGATACAGAAAAGGAGCAACCTGGACGGGACATTAGGGGCGAAATGTAAGTCGGGGATTCAATTTTCCACCCTGAACCAGAAATTGGTACCTAACTAGCTAGCTAACGACTCCTAAACGTGGACGATAGAAGATATCCAAACCCTGAGGATTTGGCTACTGTACCACAGGGAACATGAAAAAATCATTTCTTTTCTGTAGACTGAGAGCGAGTTGTGCTGCGGGACAATGGCCTAAGTCTTCTGTAGCTCGCATCCGACAGATGTCTTCTTGTGCTGGATCAACGATCAAGGACATCTTTGACTCGAGACATAGCTTCTACAACTATACATCTGGAAGATGGATGTGAGTGATCTCCTTTAGGTAACTTAACTATTGACCAACAAATAGCAGAATTGCTAACCAGTTTTCAAGGTACAATGAAGCAAAGCGCCTATCAGAGCGTCATCTGCATTTTAATCTGCATGTACTGCTAAATATCATCGCTAAGTCCGTAGCTCGGCCAGAAAATGACATTACAGAGTTCTCTAAGATTGGGGAAGGCGGCTCATACCGCGTCTTCGAAGCCAAATTCGAAGATGGACTGGCAGTTATTGCCCGGTTACCCTATCCATGTACCATTCCGCCTACCTATGGAATTGCAAGTGAGGTTGCAACGATTGAATACCTTCGGCTGCAGGGCATTCCTATACCCAAGGTTCTGGACTGGAGCAGTTCCCCAGCCACTAATCCGCTTGGGGCTGAGTATGTCATAATGGAGAAGGCCAGGGGAAGGAACTGGAAGCGACATGGTATTCAATGAACTTCGATGAACGGAAATCGGTCATGGAAAAGATTGTTGCCATTGAAAGCCTCCTTTTTAATCTCAAGCTCCCATCGTTTGGTAGCCTTTATTTTACGGACTCCTTACCGCACGGCACTGACATGGTTGTTCTCCCTGGCAATAGCACATTTTGTGTCGGGCCTTCCACAGAGTACCTATGGTGGTATCACAAGCGAGGAGAATTGAAAACTAACAAAGGCCCTTGTATGATCTTTCCATGTATGTCGATGAAAATACTATATGGCTAACACAGCATAGGGAAGCTGTCTGCTAATTGCTAAATTCTATTGGACTTCGAGAAATAGAGTGGCTTCGTACCTTTGGGGCCCCAAGATACCCTAGAGAGCCTCTATATAGGCGGCTGTATGGTAACAAGAAAGTAAGTCCGGAGGTACAAATCCGTAACCTCGAAGACTTCCTTTCAGTTGCTCCGCATATAATTCCAAGCCAGGAATTCCTTAATGAGCCAACTATTCGTCACCCTGATTTCTCACCGAATAATATATTTATAGACGAGGCTGGGGAAATCAGTGGCATTATTGACTGGGAACGCACTTCAATCCTTCCTCTTTTTGTCCAAGCGAAGATGCCAAGGTACTTTGAGAATTATGGAGATGAAGACTCAGAGAATTTTAAATTCCCTGCGTTAAGGGAGGATTTTAACTCGCTTCCTGACGATGAAAAAGAACTGGAACAAGAAATGTATCGAAGGAGACAAACTCATTACTATTACCTCGGCTTTACCAGCCGCTATAATTTGAACCACTTTCGCACGATGGGAAGCTACAGCGGTATGATGCGGAGCCGGTTATATGATGTCGTCAATCGCCCCTGGGAAGGCGATAACACAACGCTTAAGGCAACCCTCATCCAGATGTCTTCCTACTGGCCGGGGATTGCAGCTGCTGAAATGAAAGACACACAGTACCCTTTGAAATATTCACCTGAAGAGGTTAAACAATGTCTGAACCTGGATGCGGAACAAAAGACCGCGAATACTCAAATGCAAAATCTTAGGGATGCTATTGGGATAAATGTGGACGGCTGGGTGTCAAGAGAAATGTATGAAGAAGCAACGGAGCGAATGGCTCATATAAAAGCACATATGCTAGAGATTGCTGAGACGGAACAGGATCGGGAAGACATTTTGCAGAAATGGCCATTCCAGGATCATGAAGAGATAGATTAATAGTAGTCTCTCATCTCTTACGGTTAGGTAGACTGTAAAAAAGTTATACAGACTCAGAATTTTAGTGCCCCTGCTTAATGTGAGCCTGGAGACGGGATAGTCATGAGAGAGCCCTGTTGTGTGGACATCGAGAAACCACCCAGATGCACCACTGGATATTAACATCGGGGTAATCGGATCTTCTCCATCGGCTAAAAATATAACATATCTCAATAGCATCTAATAGATAGTAGCAATCAGAATAGTAATCCTGTCAATCTTGAGACTGCCTGTTGATAGCTAAAAATAACTAGAAACCGACGTCGAAAGAGGAAAAGCCGAGATGAGGCTCAAGCTCCTTCAGCCCAGGCCCGATCACGGGATTTAATTCCGAGGTCGGCAGTTTTGCTTCTTTGATCTCAACAACCTTCATACACCACGGTCAAGCCAGGAATTTCCGGCCTTCGCATATTACAGGAGCCTTCGGTGATGTTGAGTTCAAGGAGGCTGTCATACGCTCTCCGTCGCGTTGGGACGACGGGAGCCCGAATCACATTCGCGAATTACCCTGCCCTTCGTCCTGCTATCGCCCATTTCTCTTCTTCGACAAGCCGGCGTCTTCCTGAGACAGCCAATGCGCCAACCTCGAAAGCAACAAAATATACTACTGATGCATACCCAAAACTGAAACGAAACCCGAATTTTGCCCAATTGACCGGAGAACATGTTCAGTATTTCAAGGAGCTTCTGGGAGAAGGTTCGGCTGTTGTGGATGGAGTAACAGCCGATGCAACGGACGATATCGAACCCTTCAACCGCGACTGGATGAAAAAGTACAGAGGCCACACAAAACTAGTATTGAAACCAAAGACGACAAGAGAAGTGAGCAAGGTACTTGAATACTGTAACTCACAGAAGCTCGCCGTCGTGCCTCAGGGCGGAAATACAGGCCTTGTTGGAGGCTCGGTCCCTGTTTTCGATGAGATTGTTGTGAACCTCTCTCGCATGAACAACATTCGATCTTTTGACGAGAATTCGGGAGTCTTGGCTGTAGATGCTGGAGTAATTTTGGAGGTTGCTGATAACTACCTGGCAGAGAGAAAGCACATATTCCCCCTGGATCTAGGTGCGAAGGGTTCGTGTCAAATTGGCGGCAACGTTGCAACGAACGCCGGAGGTCTCCGTTTACTTCGATACGGAAGTTTACATGGAAACGTCCTTGGAATTGAGGCGGTATTACCTGATGGGACTATAATGGAGGATATGTCACTGTTAAGGAAGAACAACACTGGATACGATCTAAAACATCTGTTCATCGGCGGCGAAGGGACAATAGGGATCATAACCGGAGTTTCGATAATATGCCCTCAACGACCAAAGGCAACAAATGTCGCTTTCTTTGGGCTAGAAAGCTTTGAACATGTTCGCAAGGCCTTCCTGGAAGCCAAGGGCCAGCTATCGGAAATCCTATCTGCCTTCGAGCTGATGGATGGACAAAGTCAAAAAATCGTCCGTCAGGTTACGGGTTTAAAACACCCACTTGAAGGGTCATATCCGTTTTACTGCTTGGTTGAGACAAGTGGTTCGAATGGCGAACATGACAATGCAAAACTCGAGGCATTCTTGGAGCATGTCATGGGAGAGAGTATTGTCGCAGATGGTGTGTTGGCCCAGGATGAGTCCCAAGCACAAGCTCTATGGCGCTGGAGAGAAGGTGTCACAGAGTCGCTCAGTCACCTTGGTGGCACGTACAAGTACGACGTGTCGATACCACTATCAGAGTTGTACCAGCTTGTTGATGACACGCGAGACCGTCTCTCAAACGCCGGTCTCATTGGAAATGATGACAGCTTCCCGGTTCATGAGGTTGTTGGTTATGGACACATGGGTGATTCCAATCTTCATCTGAATGTTGCTGTGCGCCAGTATAGCAAGGAAGTCGAAAAGACGATCGAACCCTGGGTGTATGAATGGATAGCGAAGCGCAATGGCAGTATAAGCGCGGAACACGGTCTTGGGATAGCAAAGAAGGAGTATATTGGCTATAGTAAAAATGACTCGATGGTTAAATTGATGCAACAGCTCAAGAAGCTCTACGACCCGGTAAGTCACTCCTCTTCCTCCCCGCTGGCTGTGATGTTTCGACTAACATTGCCATAATAGAACGGGATAATGAACCCATATAAATATATATAACCGGCAGTCTCATGGCTGGCTACCAAACTATGGACACCGTCATCTCCCTGCAAAAGCATCTCGTATCACTAGCAACATCCTTGCCTCTCGGCTCTGTCCCTTGCATGGTAGCATTCTACTTCGGTAAACATAAAAAAAGAAATTTACGTCAACATCACGTGCAAACTCTTCCAAACTCTGGCACTTCTTTTTAAAGTTGCGGCTGTTGCCATAGACAACAACATGTTGACGACCTTGAGGAAGATATGCAGAAAAATTAGTATTTTATTTCATCATCTTAATCCAGGACTCGTCGAGCTGCAGCTCTCGAGGGACAGAGACGTCGACATCACTCGCTCTACAACGGCGTTCCCTATCCTGAGGGTTTGCGCGCCGTGCTTTCCTCTATTCTTTGAGACAAAGACAATAAAAAGGGGGCGGAGAGGGCTCGCATCTCACAGCAATGGCGGACGAAAGTGGGATGGCAGCGAAGTACCAGATGCTGGAGGAGCTTGGAAGTATGCATATTTGCACAGGTTACCACTGATCACGTCTCGAATCCTGCTAATGACGTTGACTACTACTAGGTGGGAGCTTTGGAACTGTTTACAAAGCAATTGACAGAGCTACGGGCGAAATTGTCGCCATCAAACACGTATGTTATGAACTGGAATTACTGAATTGACAAGGCCATAACTTACTGGTGTTTACACGGTCTAGATTGATCTCGAGTCCAGCGACGATGATATACAAGAAATTCAACAAGAGATTACAGTTCTGTCGACCTGCGCCAGTCCTTATGTCACGCAGTACAAGACCAGTTTCCTCCGAGGATACAAGTTATGGATTGTGATGGAATATTTGGGAGGAGGCTCTTGTCTCGATCTGGTGAGGATATGTTTATTCTTATGCATTACGGAAGTTATGTGGTCCTAACGCAGTTGCAGCTCAAACCAGGCGTGTTTAACGAGGCACACATCGCGATCATTTGCCGTGAACTACTTCTCGGATTAGATTACCTCCATCAGGAGGGCAAAATCCATCGCGACATAAAGGCGGCGAATGTTCTTCTGTCACATACCGGGAAGGTAAAGCTGGCAGACTTTGGCGTTGCTGCCCAACTTACCAACATCAAATCGCAACGCAACACCTTCGTCGGAACCCCATTTTGGATGGCACCAGAAGTTATTCAGCAAGCTGGATACGATTTCAAGGCCGATATCTGGTCACTTGGTATTACAACAATGGAAATGATAAATGGCGAGCCACCACACGCCAGTACGCATCCGATGAAGGTGTTGTTTCTGATACCAAAGGCGTCAGCTCCACGGCTAGAAGGTGCAGCCTACAGCTGGCAACTCAAAGATTTTATTGCTCAGTGCCTGGAGAAAGATCCTGATAAGCGTCCTACCGCGAAGGAACTCCTCAAACATAAGTTTATCCGTAGCGCTGGCAAGACCGAGGCTCTCCAAGAACTCATACAACGACGACAAGAATGGGAAGCTACAAAAGGCCTTGCGGCTAATATAAAATACTACGCGGAACCAATGTATGGAACCACACCCTTGGCTATTATATTCGAGTTGCTAACACCAGTGTAGGGATACAATTACAAATAAGAATACCGATGATGACGCTTGGGTGTTCGACACGATAAAGCCCGGTACCCCTGCCCCGTCAAAGAGCCAGCATATAAGGAATCAGCCTTCAGTTTCCAACCCAGAAGATGCTTATGAGCCATCAGAATCCATGTACAATCTAACCTTGGAAAGCGAATTTTCTGGTCCTAAGCCTGTCGCAAACTCAACCGTTCGTCGCACCCGTGGTACGGTATCTAGAACACCGTCAAAGCGCTCCACTAGACGCCGATCAAGTAGCGTCAAGCAGCCTCTCGGTTTGGATATGACGTTTGGGAATTCACCTTCAACTGTGAGACAATTCCGTCGAGTCTCCGATAGGCAAAACTCCCTTGATGGCAATTCCGGATATGTTCCAGGAATGAATGAGAACTCTATGCCTAAAACGCTATTCACCGAGCCCAACACCAAAGAAGCAATCTTAGGCCGGAGGATGTATAATTCTGGCATTGGGCTTACCTGCCAGGAAGTGTTGGCAAATACTAGCGACCAAGAAAAGCGAGAGGCAATATCGCGACTGGCAGAAGCTTTCAGTGATCTCGAGATGATTGACCCGAAGGACTATATCACATTGTTAAGTCCTCTTTTGAGAAACTTCAAGCGTAAGTAGCCCCCCTTGTAACCGGTAAATACACAAAACCCTTGCTAACTACTTTTAGTGATCCAAAACTATCAGCCATACTTCCGAAGCCAGCTCCAGAAACGCCACAAAAGCCAAAACTGGTCCTTGCTCAGAATAACCCACATCTAAAAAGCCACAGGCGAAGACAATCCGCTCAGGTTCAATCAGAACAGAACTGGAATTCTGGAACCACCATGGCTGGGCAACACCCGATTGGAATGGAGCACACTAAACAGCTTGCTGATGTTCTATATACCCGCTGGACTGACGGCCTCCGAAACAGATGGCCTGCAGTATAATACTATAATACCTTGCGACACTAGCCTTTGCTTTAGGGCACAGGCTACCTACCTCCAGCATTTGTGTACATAAACTGTACATTACCCGATCTTTTGTGTTTACCGTTTGGATCATGTTCGTGTTGCATTGCTTGTGATCTGTTGAGACTTGTTCGAGTCATATACCGGCGGCTACCTTTGGAGTTTTGTTCTTCTTTCCCTCGCTATTGATTATTGGAAGCATCGTTCATACTGTTCATAAGTGCGCTTCAAGGCCTTCTGCCGGAACTGGAATCCGTCGCTCCTTTCTGCTATCTACTTCCCTCGTTAGAGTTTCGGTAGCCTTTTGGCCCTTCCCCTCTTTTCTGGACTTATTTTCTGGTCTACTCTCTGCACTGCTTCCTAGGTACTAATTGCCCTGGAAGATCTTTAGGTCTTCGATCGTTTACTGTTCTAACTTCCCAGTCCCTTTTCGCTGTCTATTGTTTTTGAGACTTGATGTCTCTCTGATCCGTCAGAATCTTGTACCATATTGTTGCGTCGCTCAGAAACAGTGTCAGTTGTTGGGCTCCCTGAGATTGTCTAGCTTGAAGGTCTTTGTATAAATATAATCTATGTGCAGTATATATGGGGCAGGGCAGACTAGTTAGTTGGCTGACCAAAAAATACATTCGACAAAAAACACCATCACCTTGGGCATCAACAACCAAATAGAGAACTGCTTTGGGCCAACGACGAGATTATTATCTCCTCCGCTAAGCTTTTCTGCCCAACGCTCGCTAGCGCGCCATCGTATCAACTATATGCATTACTTATGACCTCATAGCCGAAGGCCCGAAAAGGATGAAACACTACCATCTCGGTCGTCATGGTAACCAACCTAAATCCTAACTAATGTATACACCTGGCTCCACCGATTCGAAAGGCTTCCTAGCTCGCCTAATCTCCTAGCTGTACTGCGTTCGCCACCGACTCGGAGCTAAAAGAAAAAAAAATAAAATAAAATAAAAATAAAAGCATAATATCCCTACAGCTACAGTTCTCCGACTCGCCTCAATCTATCAGGCGGCTGAGTGGCATCGTACTAACCCAGCCTGTGTGATCAGCCAGGAGGGACAATAAGCTGCAGAAAGCAACCACGGAGTGACAGACGCATACTCGTGCCTTCATAAAGACACGCTTACGAAACAAGTTTCGAACTGGTCGGCATTCCTTCATCTTGCCTGTCTGTTTGACAAACATTCCTGAGCCCAAGTTTGCTTGTTCCCTTCATTGTATCCGGATGAGATTTAATTAAATGACATGACAGCTAGTAGCTAGATACACACAATGGAAACGACCTAAGCAAATCACAGTTGATGTCGAGCAGGAAAGCACTCCAATCAACCTCAGGGTATATAATTTTGGAACATCTTGCACAAAATTCCGGAACATTGGTCCAATGTACTTGTAATACCCTCGCCATGAACAGTGCATACCTCACCACTATTGTATCCTGGGTGGAAACTCATCATCTCCTGGCTCTTGAGTTATGATGAATTGCTGGCTAGGCGACCTCTTATAGGGTTGTAATTTTAATTCGGCATTCCCCGTCGCATTCTTCCGTTCGATTGTCCAGGCTAATCTTTCCCCCGTATTTGGAGTCTCAAGAGAGATTAGATAGCTGACATCTCCGTCGGTTTCAACTTCGAATAGCGAAGGGGGGTAGCCATAAGTTCGGGGTGCTGTTGCAGATTGTCCAGCTACATAATTTTGGAAGCGGACCCAGTAAATGATATCCAGTTCGTATTTTTGCCTTGCTCGGAAACAGTGCCAGTTATGGGCTCCTTGAGTTACTGGATGATCAGTCCAATGCCTATAGAAGCTGCCTCTCTCAAATTCGACGGCACCGGTGTCGGAATTGTGTGTGAGATTCAATCCATATTGCTTGCTGGTAATGAGAGTGTACAGCTTCGGGGACTGCGCCGACACACTAGCTGCGAATGCACAGAGAGTAGCAATAGCTAATGATAAGAATTGCATTTTTGCTGGTGTGAGATTGTTGATTTGGAATAATGTACAAGTAACTATTGCTGAAGTATGCCGATAAGTGAGAACAATGTGCATTTATAGCCAAGTTGTATATGTACGACAAGACAAACTGTGGCTCTATCCGGATTCCCGTATATATCTATACCCTCCTCAACTAGCCTCGTGTGAGTTTCTCTAACCGGCTGTCATGGACAACTAATCTAGTGCATATACGACTGTGGAAGAGATTTGAGTTTCTTACTTTGCCCCTGCTTACAAGGATTTAATACAGATATGAGACATTCTTTCCAGAGTCATCGCCCTCGACCTACATCCAAAATAGGTAAGTATGATTACATTCAACTTGCAAATTATATACAGGTTCCGTGTGTGTTTTGTCTTATCGTACTGTTTTGCTTGGTAGTGATATAACTTAGAGTTTAAACAAGCTGAAAGTAAGAACTTGCATAATTTAGGAAGTGTTGCATGGCCCTTCTTACTACTTGACCCGATGGTGCTGCAAGTAAGATTTTAGTCTGGCATTTCTCAAGATGTACATTGCGATGATATTCCCTCTTCTATCCGAGCCAGGTGGCAGGAACTGATATTCGTTATGCCGCAATTGCAATAAGATGATATACTTTTGACATATCTGACATCTTACAGCACAGTGGGGATCATACACCGGATAATGTCGAGACGGTTACCTAAGGGATGGCATAGCTAAGGTCCGACTTATCCGCTTTATAATACTTTTTGAGTGAGCAGATAACTTAGAAATCTCCTCCATTATAGACCTGACACCCTCCTCTCGTTGCCAACATCATATGTCCCGTCGTACCTTTCCCATCGAGCATCACAGTACTGTTTCTAGGGGCAATCTATAAAATTTGGATTGAAATTCAGTTCTCTATTTCACGATGATTTTGATTTCTACCGTTTTATTCCTCCTCCTTGCCTGCAGGCCCGCCACGGCAATTAACGTTACCTACTACATCGAACAACCTTTGAACACTTCATTCACTGTTTATGACGAATTCAATGGTCATATTCTCGGCCTTGGTGTTGGCGGTGATGGATTACTTGAAGTTCAACCAAACTCCACCACGCGATGGCATTTTGAGCAAATTTTTGACTTCAACTACATAATCCGCGAGAGCAACAGCAACAGATACATTCATATCCCCGATCCAAAACTTGGCTCACTTGCCACTGTAAGCGAAACAGCGGCGACTGTCATTGATCCAACAGTATATGACAATGCCCAATATAAGTTCTACATACGCCACGAAGGACCAGGACTGTTTTTCACTGTGGAACGTCACAGTACTGAACAACCAAACCGCTATGTGATCAAACTCCGAGAAAACACAGACGGAAAGCGACAGAATTTCACCTTCATCAAACCTCCAAAGAAGAGCAATTAAATAGAAGCCGAGCAACAATGTGAAGAATCAAACGCCACGGCCTAAGAGCAGCGGTGGTTGGAGGTGGGGTTGCACTCAGGCAACGAGCAGTGGGTGGGATGCCCTCTATAACTCAATTGTACCTCCAAGATTGATGGATTATAGAAAGAAATCCCATGAGAACATTAGAATTTAGCCATAAACTGCTGGCCCAAAAGAACCTTTGTTCATGTAGAGAAAAAACTCAATGTAATTACGTGATGTTCCCTGTTCCCTGTATCTACAACCAGGGAGCCATGTCGACTTTGTGCATGGCAGGTGGTAAACATAAGGTTAAGCTTTGCCGGGATATCGGAAGGAGCAAGGGCCATGTTCTATTTTTGTGGGTAATTTCATTAGTCATCACCTTATTCCAGCCTCAAAAGGGGCAAAAGAGTGGAACAAGTCTTGGCGAGGGACCTGGAAGAGGAAATATAATATTACTCTTAAAGGAGCCATTGCATCGAAAATACATGATAGGGGCAGGTTTGTTGGACATGGATATTAAAAGAAAAGGCCTGTTAACTATCGAAAGATTGATCAAGGAGCTAAGACAAGCGCAAGGCTATGCAACCCGGTAGGTATAATGACTCATGCTCCCACACGTCCAGCGAAAGTTGCGTGTATTGAGTACTATATGTTTTGTACTTAAGAGCCTTGTTGTGGGGTCTTCTTCATGAGAAAATCCTGACGAGCTCTTCCAAATGCCGGCTTACGTAGCTTCAGAACAGGGCGTTGGTCCGTTGCACTGAGTGGTTCCACCGTCCAAAACAAAGGAGCGTCTCTAGGGTTGGCATCGGTTGCATTGAGATTGTAGATAACGTTTGGGCCTATCACGGCTTCGAATAACGTGGCGGCGTCAGAGCTAAGAGTGGCGACAGCACCATCCTTCAGAGTCGGAAAGTGTATATATTTGTTGCTGTATTTGTCGCGTACAACATGCGTGTAGCTCGCCAGTCGCGTCATATGCCATTGACTACGACCGTCGTTGGGTTTGACTTCAACAACCTCCCCGTTTGAATTGGTACCGATGGAGAGGATATCGTGGTTAAAGTCGTCGAGAACGGTGAAGTCCGCATTCAGAGGAACCATTCTGTATTCATACCGTAGATTATATCCATCGTTCTGAAGGGAAGTCGTGTTTGAAGCCGAGGATCTCGAGTCAACATAAAGTTGGGCACTTCCTCCAGATACGGACAGACACAACGAAAGTACAGAAAGGAGTCGCATTATAGCGAGCACAGAGAAGAAGTATGGGTAAATCAAGGGGACTTGTAAAATGGATAGAGCAATAGCGTATACTTCACAAGAAAGAGAGGCAGTGATATCAACGAGGAGAAAGAGAAGTTAAAGGAGGGAATGGTCTCTATATCCTCTTTGCCGACACAAGCCCTTTCGATGCTTCCGAGACTGAGAAGCGTGACTGTGCTTATAATTTGTGGAGCCCTGTGCCCAGCAATAACTATGAGACGATGCTGACCAAACCTGAGCATGAGCACCAGCATTATCCGCCAGGGTAACAACGGCTAGTTACTCCAAGTACTCGGTATAAAATATAGGCTGCATGTGTAAAAGATCAGTTACACCGTTGATATGGGTATTCGTGGCTTCAATCATTTCACAGGATCAAAACAAGACTAAAATCTTACTGCAGTGATGGCTAGGGTATTTGATGACACTGTTGCAATGTCTTCAATAGCAAGGCAACCCATGCTATCTGAATTGCTTCCTAGTATGATTTGGACTGTTAGGGCCGGACACGTAATAATGTACCAACGTTGGGTTACAAAAATATAAAAATGTAAAAATAATAATGGCTTGCTAAACAAAGAATTCCATGTTATAGTTGTGCATGTTTATTGCATGGTATATTTTCCGAGCTGCAAATCACTTCGGCCGAAGAATTAGGTTGGGCCCTAGCTGATAGTACGGGCTTACTTACATGGCTTCGGCAACTTCCCCGGATCATCACAGTCGAGAGCAGGTCCCACACCTCGGATGAAAGCGTGGAATTCCTCCCACATTACTGTGGACCGATCATTTAGCAAGGTAGCAGGTTCTGACATTAATCTGACATGCATGAATAACCCATCACTAGCCATTAGATAGCCATATGAACCGAAATAGATTACTCCCAGAATGGAGGTATCCCCGTTTGCCTTGTACATTGCCAATGTCAGCTGGTGAAAGCAAACACGAGATTGCTGAGATACCCGATACCCGCTCATCCTAAATGCTGACAGCAGGAGATACGAGCTTCTACTCTGGATAAACGCGGCATGGTGGTTCTTCTGAATCACGAACCTGACAAGAATACCCTGCGTAGAATAGTTGGCCTAATGTTGCATCATCCTTTCATAAGAAGGCACACTGAATCTTCCCAACATCGGCTCTACCAAAATTTCAGACCATTCGCCCTGCAAATTTCCTTTTTCTCTCTCCAGAAATCACTTATTAAAAATCTCAGCTACAACATGAAAATTGTACCCTTCGTTACAGCCGTCTGCGGCCTCGTGGCAGGCGTTGACGCCTCTAACTATTATACCGTCTTCACAAGCATATCCAGTGGACTCAACGTCACACTCAACGGTACCACAAACGGCATCGAGTTTGGTCCAGGCAGTCCCTGTCGTTATTGGACCCGTTATGAAGTGGCTCCTGAGATCAACGACTGGACCTATTACAGTATCCGTGCCAGGCGCGGACAAGTATACTTCCGATATCCCGAATACCGGCCTCGAGCAATCGCACAAGCTGCCTCAAAGCCATCCTTATTCCGAATTGAGGTTGACAGAGAAGGATCCTATGTCGTTGCCCTAGAGTCCGAAACTGGCGAAAAACTTGCTTGGACTGCCGAGAGAAACACGACCGCTCCCAACCGGAATATGGTCGTTAGTTTACAGCCATATAAACGCAGCAGGGCCCAACGCTTCAAGATTGCCGAGGAATATGTTAACCCGGACGATTGCTAGATAATTATGGCAAGGAGGTTCTCATGCATGGTATACGGGGGCAGTCATAATGTCGCGAAGAGGGAATGCGATATTACTATCCACTTTGGGACTGTGTCATTGAACATCAATTTCAATATGAAATGTACCCATTGTTGATATTCGAAAATATGAATGGACGCATAATCTCTGACAATTCGATATGATTCGCCGTAGAACATTTCCTAAATGAGCCCCAGCACAAAGTGCAGTTCTAGAAGACACGGGGGTCTTTATATGCAACCAAGACCCCTTCCAGTTCGAAGGAAAATCATGCCCCAATTCTAGATTACTGGCTCAATATCTAAGATTGGCAGTAAAGGAGAATAACTTCCTGCTTATAGATGAATTATTAGTATACAGTTAGTGAAATATACTAGTGGTAGGCTCACCGTTCATAGTCACTGCACCAACTAAAGTACCCGAGGAGAAAGAGTAAACATGTTTTTCATTATTTACTATTAGGAAGCCGTGGCTATGTAAAGGGTTAGGCAAATAATTTGCCTTACCGCCTTGAGTGATTAGTATTTATAAATTATGAATGCAGTTAATTTTATATTCCACTCTAATAAGACGGAACGGGTATCTTCTCCCAGTTTTTTTCTCCTTTCTTGTTGGCGTCATTGATGTCATCTTTCATGACAAACATTCGCCTTTGGCCGCAGAAACCCCCCACTGCTGCCTTTCGCTCCAGCATTTGAAACGAGCCGAGTTGATTCTCGTCGTCGCCCTGAACCCATACTTTCTCCTTGACCATTTGACCAGGATTGTGTAGTCGGCGAGGATTATATTCAGGGTAGCCAATTTTACTCACAATCCATTGGAGGTTGGCAAATATTCGTTCATATCTGCGGAAGAACCCCAGCCATGCCCAGGTGTTCTCCGTATATGCAACCCGGATGTAAGGATTGACGTAGACTCCAGCACCGTTAGATTCGAGAGAGGTAGACTCCATGTCTGCGAAGATAAGGCAACATTCAGCTGCCTCCCAAAATGGCTCTGGCTCGTGGCGAAAGGTGAGTGCGAGCTCTGAATGGTTTCCAGACGATTTCTGAAAGACCTGGGCGTCGAAGGAGGCCATCCCTCCCCAGCAACTTCGGACACGAACTGCGTCTTTCTCAGCAAGGACATCCTGCCGGCTTTCACTCTTTCCTACCACTGGGAACCACGGAAAGAACATAAGGCCCATGCCGTAACCCTCATTGTCCCTTACGACAAATGTGTCATAAAACATTACATTGGCGGTAAAGTCGATTGCACAGGCGGCGCGGTAGTCCGCATGGCCAGTCTTTTCGGCGTTTGTCGAGAATAATAGCTGCACGGCATCTGTAGCGGAAAAATATACATCGTTCAGGAACAGCACGCGGTCGAATTTCTCCGTAGCGTGACGGAAGCCTTTCTCCGACTCGGCTGAGGTAGGGGTGTAGGTCGCATCTAGAGGCCTAAGCGCTCGATTTCGGACTTCTGCCAGGTACGCTATCCGTTTGATACGTTGCTTGCCGCCCGGCGCCGTGGTCGTGGGCAGGTCAGACAGGCGAAGATGGTCTCCGGCAACAACCGACGAGTTACCTTGATGGTTTTTAAGGTTAATTCTCTTATTCGAGAGTCGCGAGAAATCCAAGGAGGAGAACACGAACATGGAAGTTTATCCTGGAGCTCTATAAGCGCCTCGCTAGTTGCCTTCCCGCTGTCATTCTCGTATACACTGACAAACACATTGTCCTCCCCCAGCAACTCGACGAGTTCCAGCAGCGACGCACCCCAGGCCCCGCGTATCAAGTCTTCCCTGATGATATTTGCAGCGATGAATATCTTTTCGTTCCTCTGATTTGCACGTCCGGGCTCTGACGAAGCGAGGATCCTCCTCTGCAGCTGTGCGTAGTGTTCAGGGGGCTGCTGGTAAGAAGGGTGAAATATGGCCTGCACCACAGAGACGAGGACGAATCCGCCTACCAAGAAGATGAGAATCTTGAGCAGCAGCCAGAGTGTGTGAGCTGGCGAGGAAGCCCTGCAGCGAAACCGCCGTCGCTGGTGGAGTATCAGGTCGCGAAGAAGGTTCTCTAGGCAGCGGTAGCAGCGCTGGACAGTCCAGGCTCGCCGTCTCCCGTGTTCCTTTAAGCGAGCGAATGCTCTGCCGTCATCCTCGCTACCGAGAAGCAGTTCGATCTGGCTGGTCGAGTCGTCGAGATAGCCGCTCGCAGGTTCGTCCGGGCCTGAGTACGCCATGGTTGTCTGGCAGAGGACCGACGAGCAAGAGGCTGCAGGTTTTCTCCTCCTCCCGCGCGCCCTTTCGCCCTTCTAACGGGGAGCTCCCGCCAACGTCGACGCCAGTCCGTAGAGCAAACAAACAACTCCTGGCAGGCAATCTATAGGCCGGCTCCCCAGCTAAGGGAAGTAAACACGGAGCGAAGTATCTCCAGGCGCAAAACAGGCGGCGAGGTACTTAGTCACGTGCAGACTCTAAATGCACGTCGTAATCTCCCCCTGAAGTTCTTTTTTTTTTTTTTGCTGCCAACTCCACCGAGCGAGACATCAGGACATCCAGTCGAGACGCCAGCAAGGACGGCCGGACAGACAACGGCTGCGGGAAGAGAACGAAAAGAACGAAAAAGGGGGACGAGACGGGACAGCGTTGAAGGGCGATGGCTTCCGCTGCTGGCTGGCATCTCAACACCGACTCCTACTAAACGCTACTCCAGTGTGCCCACCGTGGAACCATGGAAGAGCCAGAACTCTCACAGTCCTCGCAGCCATGCTTCGACAGCCCGCGGCAGCGACAGCGAGCATCGCTTCCTCCCAGGCCAAATGGCGCTGCTCGACATGCAAAGAGGCTCACGCTCAATTTCCCCATCAATATCCCGCCTGAGCTGGTACAACAGGGACCTCGCTCAGCGAAAGACTCGCCCCCGGTGAAACACCCGCACTCAGAATCATCACCTACCATGCCGGCCTCCCATCGAACTTCGCCCTCGGTTTCGGCGTTGACCGAGCCGCCAGATGAAGGATACGGGTTCCTCACGGCTCTCGCTGCTCAGGAACGCAAGGTGCTGGAGCTCAAGGAGGAGCTGCACAGGGCCGAGCTGGAGCTCGCCACCCTGAAGAAACGGTGGGAGCAGAATGAAAAGGGCCGGAAGATCAACCAGGCCATCTATCGGGCCGAAGCAATGAAGCCGTTGAGGCAGCAGATACCGGCGGAAGGAAGTTCGCTTACAGGGACGGGAGCTACTCAGTCGCCGGTCGACAGTGACGCACCCGGGTTGAAGAGACGTAGCCGAGAATTGGACAGACGACACAGCTTGAGACAGTCAATATCGCACTCACCGCATTCACCGCATTCACCGGCTCCAGGCCAGCTGTCCAGAGCAAGAACGGTGTTCGAAGGGTCCCGGCATACTCGGACTCTGTCTCTTCTCTCCGCAAGAGACGATGACAACTGCTCTCCGTTCTCCCCTCAATCAGCCGATTCAAAATGCGCACGACCTTCTGGCTATCCCAGATCTGCGACTCTCCCTTCCGTCGATAGAGA
This sequence comes from Trichophyton benhamiae CBS 112371, assembly GCF_000151125.1. Lineage (NCBI taxonomy): Eukaryota > Fungi > Ascomycota > Eurotiomycetes > Onygenales > Arthrodermataceae > Trichophyton > Trichophyton benhamiae. The sequence continues at coordinate 201,725 of NW_003315098.1, read as the reverse complement.
ATCAAACGGCAGTAAGCCGCTCATCTTGTCCCCCGCGAAACAGAAATCAGTACAGGATAAAGGATTATGGCGAAGGTCTCTCCCGCCAATACCACAAGACCCAACCACAGAGGCACTCATGCGAACAGGAAAGCAGATGGCTACGGATTTCAAGGACGGACTGTGGACGTTTCTGGAAGATATCCGCCAGGCTACAGTAGGAGAGGAGGGTATCAATGCAACCCAATCTCGTACATCGCAGGCTTATCAGCGCCAGGACCATCTTATCAACAGGTCGGGTGCGGGGACAGTAAACTCCAAACCACATTCAGCAGCAGCCCCTTCGAGAACTGGCAGATCTGCATCTATAAAGCCCACTACCGCCGCCAAGCAAAATAAACGTGCAGCGGCTTCAGAAACCGACTTCTGGGAGGAATTTGGCGTCACCGCTCCAAATAAGACACAGTCAAACAAGGCTACCAATCGGAATCGCAACAAGTCAAATAATAATCCGAGCAATCAGGCTAGTTTGCTAGACATCGACGACAACTGGGATATCTGGGATAGCCCCCAGCCCAAGACACACACCCCATCCTCGAGCAGCTCGACATTCCCATCCAAAAGAGACCAGTCGCCCTCGACAAATGCTAGCAGCCCACGGACCAGTGCAAGGTCAGCATACATACAGCGCCCTCCCCCCATCCTTCTATCCACCCGCAGCTAACGCTTGCTTGTGAATTAGCGTGATGGACTACAAAGATCTGGATGTTGAGACCTTCAGCAACCCCGAGCATCCAGGTGGTATCCCGTGGCCTGCCATAACCAAATCGACCCCTTCCAATCTGACACGCACAGCCTCTACCTTGATGGCTGAGTGGGAACGAAGCCTCTCACCGTCTCATTCAGACAGTGTAAAGAAAGGATCCAAAGACGACTAGATATATATCTCTCCCACCACACACACACACATACACAATCTTGATATCACTTTTTCATCTACAACTTTCTTACCACCAAAAGAAAAACTCCACGACATGACGACCATGATTGAATCATTATATATAAAAAAGATCGAATATGGGGACGCATTCTCTGTTTCTTGCGCATCAACAGGAGAAGCCTGCCATGTCTGGAAATTTATACACGAATTTATGGACCTGATATGTTGGCGTTTATCTTGATCGTATTGACAAACTGTTCCTTTTACCTACTCTGATTTCTTCGTTCTTAAACCAATTGGCCGGGTTTTGAGTCCTTTTGCTTCTCTCTATTCTCTTGTATATCGATTATTACCTTGCTTCTCTGAGTCTTGTTATTGATTTGGAGGTTTTTTTAAATTAATATTCTTAACGATTCTACTACTCAATAAATATGCAGTAAACCAGATTGACATAATGGGCCCTTAGGCCAATGCAATTGCGATTAATTAACCGCCCATCTGGTACTATACTTTTTGCTTGAAACGCCAGCCTATTCGACAAAGAGCGTTATACATCCTGTAACTATCACTTCAGCACAAAGTCTGTACAACGAGGGAGAATGAGTCGAGAACAGGAACAGGAGGGACAGAGCATTCAATGATGAGGTTAGTAGCTGGCAGTTAGGTGAAACGGTAGGATTGGGAAACTCGGGACAAGCCAGGGTACTAATTCTGTATTCGGCTTTCTGATAACCGTGTCAGGGGCCCATCAGGACATACGGCAAAGTGAATGGCGGGTGGAGTGACTGCCTGCAGTTAATATTGAAGGCAGGTGGTCACTTCGGGCAGTCACTTCACGTACTGATAGGAGCAGTATAAACAGTCGGCAAAAGGAGGAGCGGAACCCCAAAGAAACCCGCACACAGCAACCTCATCTGCAAGTAATAATACTAAGAACCCAGTCCGATAGAGATATCCTAGTCGATCCCGAAAGGGTTTTAGTAACAGTAGAAAACATACGAGGGTATGTTAGGGGACTCTGTTCCGTAAAAATGACAGTAACCATGAGAAACCCCAATACGTCAAAAGAAACCAAAGCCAGGCGGAAGGAGACGCCTCAAATTATCTCTTCACAACAAGGGGGATCTCGAGCAGAGAGGGTAACTCTGGGGTGTTATTCCTAATATTATCGTGTCTCGGGCATAGCTAATGCAATTTGGGGTATAGACCAAGGAGGTATTGCTACGGGGTGCAATCATAAACGCGAGAAAGCTAGGCTTAGATTCCAAGGTTACCCAGGGTAATAAGGGAGAGTCACTGGATGCAATATACGCAAATTGGAAATCCTGCCAGAGCGGCCTGAACAAGGCCAGGGTTGAAGTGGAGGTGGCAAGAACAGGGTCACCATGTACACAGAGTACGATACGGAGTATTGAACAACTTCATCCTGCATAATTATCACTAGTGTGGCTTCGGGGAGTGAGTTTCAACTCTAGGTTGAATGGATGTTACCTTGCAAAAGTCGATTGCCTAAATACTACCTACCTATCTTTCCCATCTAGCTATGCCACGTAAAGCCCTTCGGTTAGAGTTATGCCTGTGATTGTGATTAAGCCGAACATTGACAGAGTGCTGCTAAGACGTAGAGAACTACCCAGCTCTCTTCGAACCAGCCGGCAGGGGCTCCGCTAATCACAAGCCTTTACACCTTTTTCAAACGCGCTGGCTTAGGAGCTGCAAAATGGGTAACTTGTTGGATGTAACAAGAGGCCTTCACCCCAAGGGGAGGAGGGATTCACATCATAGAAAAGATGATATTTTGGCCGTCTTGTAGTGTCTCCAATTTCATCCTCCAAAGCGTTCAATTTTTCTTCTGTCTTCTAAGCAGAAGGCTTGAAATTACATATACAAATATACATCCCAGCCCTACTTTCTATTGGCTGCTTCTGTGTATATTTCGTAATATTGTGTATTCTGGTGACTAAGCTTATATTTCAATGACGCTTAGCCTAAAGGGAAATTATTTCCATTAGTCATCAGATTTGGTTCACATGACAAAGTTATAGTATACTGAATGGTCTTATGTCAGCAGACGTCCGAGCTGTTTTTCCGTTGAAAATAACTTTTTTTTTTTACGAAAGATTTGATATTGCAAGCTCTGAAGGTGAGAGCCGTTGATGCTCTTTGATGCTTTAATGCTCTCATCCAACTCCTGAATATTGTCCTATTTGTTAATTTGCTTTGCTGTAATAGTTTGTCTTCCTGGTACTCTTGATTTGGCCGAAAAGTCAACTCCAACTGGCAGTACAGCTGAGCCCGGCAATAGAAACCCACCAGTCCCAAGCCCCAAGGTCGAGATATAGCTATACACGATGAGTTTGCCAGGCGCAAGCGGTTCGGGGATAACCCCCGGCTTCACCAGTGCGGGGTTGCCTCCATCAACGACGGGACTAAACGAACAGGAACAGGCTATGGTTAAGATGGTGAGTTACCCTGATGGTGACGGCCTTGAGCATGAGTTCGGACGGAAATGCTGATATGCTGTTTATTCGGGAGATAGATGACCAGCGCAATGGAGTCGTGTCCAGTTAAAACGGTAATGGCGGGAGGAATGGGATTTGCACTGGGAGGTGCCTTCGGCTTGTTCATGAGCAGTGTATGTTTTCTATCCCCCCCTTTTTTTCTCTTCCCGACATCCTCGGTTCAATGGCTTACCTTGAGACTTTTCACCTTGATAGATGTCATACGACACACCTCTCACCCCCCAAGGACAACAAATCTCCTCTCTACCGGTGCGCGAGCAACTTAGACGGGGTTTCAAGGACATGGGATCTCGATCGTATAGCAGCGCGAAGAACTTTATGGTTGTCGGTGCGCTTTTCAGCGGAACAGAATGCTGCATTGAAGGACTCCGGGCTAAAAACGACCTTACTAACGGTATTGCTGCCGGATGCATCACTGGTGGAATACTCGGCGCCAAAGCAGGTCCTCAGGCGGCTCTCCTGGGATGCGCTGGATTTGCGGCGTTTAGTGCGGCCATAGACGCGTACATGCGACAACCCTCCGATTAATCTGGCGTTACCTCCTTTTCTTCACACGGGAGACGACTCTCTCAGGCCGTTGATGTCTCAGACGACAAAAGAACTGCCTGAGAAAAGGGGTTAAAAAGACCCGGCCGAGTCTCCCTTTTTTTGGACAGACTCCCTTCTCATTTCCACCACTTGATGTTGATTGAAAAATCTGTACGATTTATAGAGGTTTGTGCGGGTGCTATTTGGCGGACTATCACAACATACAACTACCGGCGTATTACGGAGTACTTGGCGTTTATTTTGCACGGATGGGGGTCTAGGTTCCTTGGATAGACGGGTTTGGTCATGGCCCTTGGCATGCATATGGGAGTCTGCTGCTGTGTTTGGTCTCCAAGTTGCTTGAGAGACGACGCTCTGGGTTGCTCCCAGCTCCCGAGGATCATGTTCTTGCCGAGCTTCAGCCAGGCTCCGCATGGCGTCCGGTTCACAAAAACACAAAACGATGGACAGGTCGATCCGCGGTCAACTCGGGCTGGCTGAACTCTGATACTATTTCATTAAGGACTGGCTAGGGGTGGACACTCATCCCCAACAGCTTCTCGTCCCCTTCATACGTACGCAGCGAGACCGAAGGACCAGTCGACTCGACACTGGCAGAGGCAGAAAAGATCTAGATATATGTAACCAAAGATGGTGTTACAGCTGTACAACTACTTTATACTAATACGAGACATAATGAGTATATATATACATTCAGTCCACGGACAACTTCCACACCCAAACTTCAGCATCTCAACCTTGCAAGCGACGCCGGACAAATCAGGGCAAGCAGCCAAACCGGCCATGCACTCATTCTTTCGGCAACTTGCTTGCAAAAAGAACTACAAAGAAAGCGAGCCATCCCGTTCGCTATCGGCCGGCAGGGGTGTATTGATGTTATTCTGGACCCTTGGCGGCGCTGTTGACGCAAACATACGTCACACTAGGCCAGTTCAGATAGCCATCGTCGAGCCAGTGGCGCATCGCCAGTCTCCAAGCAGACAAACACAGGATCCCCGTGTGCTAAGGCAACGCTGTGCAATTCGTGAGGATTTTGATTCCCACTCTGCGATGGAGCTCGGTTGCGCTCACTTCTGGGGCCTCCGCAGCTTCCGCTTCACCTTGCGAGATTCCAGTGCGGAGTCTAGAGTGATATCACGGAGTATTACGGGTGCAAGCAGAGATCGCAAACAGCTCAGTTTCCAGACCAAAAAAAGGAGAAGAGCAGTCGAGCCCGGACAGCATCTAGCTAAGATAGCCTCATTCTGTCCCTTTTCCACCGTTCCGCTGATCATCCATGCGCCCATGCCCTAGGGGGGCAAACCCAACAGCGTCTGCAAGTCCAGGAGGGTGGAAAGCAGGGCCGTCGAAAATTTAGTAATATCTAGCTCTTATAGACCGGGAAAATCCCTTGGCTGGTCTAGATAGTTACACGGTCTGATCATCCGGCAGCACACAAGGTAACTAAAGAAAAATATATATGGATAGCCCATATCCGCCCTGAGCTTGTGAACGGTGGTGAGAAAGGTGCGAGCAAGCTCGGTGACCTGTGAAGAGACTGACCATCATGTTGCAACCGGGTTTGAGGACAGCGTTCAGGTCCCTGTTGAGCTTCATCAGGGACCTCTTCTCCAGAGGACCGTTCGCCTTTATTGTGAAACGCATCAGGGCATATCTGGCCATGGATAAGGTACGCTGCCAACCATCTGATGGCCGTCATCCCTGTGCTACGTGCTGACTGCTTGTCGGATAACCAGTCTTCACATTCCTCACCGCTAGGACTGACTGAGATCATAAACCGAGAGCCGCCGGTCAAAGAGCTTGTGTCGAGGTATGCACTATTGTTTTGATATACTTCTGTTGGCGGTGTTTTGCAGGATACAGCATGCAAAACCCCTGCTCAGTGCTTGTCGCTCGTATTCCCCTCCCCCATGCAACAGGGGTATATGATTGGCGACTTTATTCTCCGGAGATCAGGCAGCTAACCGCTAGCTAAATCCACAACAGCTTCCTAACGACGACAGGTGCCTACCATCGAAACCACAGTGTCATTCCACAGCTAGACGGGACAAGGCATTTCATCACCGTTGATGGCGAAGTCGACAAGCCGTTCACGCTCTCTGTATCGCAACTCCGGAACGATTTTGAACAACATGAAGTCATTTGCGCAATGCAATGCGCAGGAAATAGACGTCATACTATGCGAACGAAGTTGAAAGAAGTACACGGCGTTGACTGGACCGATGGAGCTGTCATGAACTGCAAGTGGAAGGGCCCGCGACTCAGAGACGTTTTGATGAAAGCACAACTCAAGGACAAGGACCCGGAAAACAGCTTATTGCATGTCGCTTTCGCCTGCTTTCAAGCACCCTGTGAGGATGACGACTATTACGGTGTGAGCATTGAGTTGTGGAGAGCCATGAAGATGAGCGAAGAAGTTATTTTGGCCCTCGATGTATGAGGAACCTCCCACCGTCAACCCCCGATGGCTCTTTTGACTGACTGCCTGACTGTTCTTTAGATGAACGATGAGACGCTGCTACCCGAGTATGGCTTCCCCGTCCGAGTAGTCGTACCAGGAGTTGCCGGGGCAAGATGGGTGAAATGGCTCGATCGAATCACGGTACAAGCAGATGAATCTCCCAATTTCTACCAGCAGCATGATTACAAAGTCCTCCCTCCAGAGGCTACCACGTGGGAAATCGCAGAGAATTACTGGAGTACCGTCCCGTCAATCCAGGAAATGCCCGTGAACTCAGTTGTTGCCTGCCCAGATGACGGAGAAACCGTCAAATTATCTTCCGACGGCTGTATCGAGGTTAAAGGATACGCTGTTCCCACTGGTAGCCAAGGACCGGTAGTTCGGGTTGAGGTCTCGACGGATGGCGGAGAGAGCTGGGTTGATGCCGAACTACAAGACGACAAGCCTCAATCAAAATGGACCTGGGCTTTATGGAAAGCCAGGGTCAAGACTGAAAAGAGGGAAGACAAAACAATATACAGTCGCGCCACTGATGCAGCAGGAAACACACAACCAGAGTTCTCGCAATGGAATATTCGCGGCGTAACATACAACGGCTACGGTGCATCCTGGAATGTCAACATTGTTTGAAATGGTGGGCGTTAAATTTCTTTCTTCGTGCTTGTTGAGCAAGCGAACTCTCTTTTGTTTTCTAACGAGTGGTTTCTCCAAAAGGTAGCGTTGGTGGTTTTTATGACTTAGCTCCGTTTAATGTTGATGTCAAGCTCATATCCGGGACCATGGGACTGCCCATTAATCCCCTTTTATTCAATAGCACATAATGATCTATATTGCTTAACGCCGCTATCAAGTACATATATCATCATGCTTGTGTAATATATCAAATCACGGCAGCACTATATATTTTTCCAAATGTCGGGGTATAGCTCCTCGAAGATTCTTGCTCTTCAACCACTTATCAGAGAACAATCGGTCCGCATATCGATAAGCGCCATCACACAGCATAGTGACGACAGTGTGTCCCTTTCCGAGCTTCTCGGCAACCTCCTTTGCAGCAACCACATTGAGAGCAGAGCTGGCACCCAAGTATAGGCCTTCTTCATCAAGACAGCGGTACACCATCTCAATACTCTTCTCGTCACTGATGTTGAGTGCTCCGTCAACCAGACCGATATCAGGTTGCAAGTTATCTGTTACACGGCCCTGGCCGATGCCTTCCGTGATACTGCTACCAGTACGCTCTATGAGAGTGCCTCCACTGGTAATGTAGCTGTATAGCACACTTCCTGGGGGATCGGCGAGGAAGGACTTCACCTTGCCGTCACTAACAGTCTTCAAATACCTGGTAACTCCCGCCAGAGTACCACCGGTACCGGTAGCGCAAGTAAAAGCATCGACTTTCCCCTCCGTCTGTGCCCAGATTTCAGGACCGGTGGTTTCAATATGGGCTCTCCGGTTAGCGATATTGTCGAACTGGTTAGTCCAAACGGCGTTTTCAAGAGATTCAGCGTGTCTTCGGGCCTGGTGGTTATAGTTCTCTGGGTTGTCGAATGCGACAGCAGGTACGGGGTAGACTTCTGCGCCCAGAAGTCTTAACAGGTCGATTTTGCCTTGGGACTGGGTGTTTGGCATGTAGATGACTAGCTTGTACCCCCTTGATCGACAGACATGGGCCAGACCGATTCCGGTATTTCCTGCCGTTCCTTCAACAACAGTCCCGCCTGGTTTAAGTAGTCCACGCTCTTCAGCGTCCTTGACCACGAACAATGCAGCCCTGTCCTTGACGCTTCCGCCGGGGTTTTGGAACTCGGCTTTTCCCAGGACGTTACAGCCGGTTTGTTCGGAGAGGCGATTGAGGCGAATCAATGGGGTATTCCCGATCGCTAAGACCCATATTCATTAGTCCTGGGTGCAAAAAGAATCCAAAAAGGTACACGATTCCATTCACTTACCTCCGGTCAGGCCCTTCACCACACCCTGCGCCTTGGAGACCCCGACACCATAGGTGTTCCTGGCTTCCATCTGAGCGGCGGTCTCGGCTGCCCTCAGGGCCGTAGAGGTGAACGTCCGGACCCCCTTTCTAAACATGATGACTATGTAATATATAAATATGTTATTAAATGGTAGAAGAGGTTGTCAATTGGGAGAGAGAAAAGCCGAGCGGTCACTCTCATCTTCGGGAGTTAAAAGGCGGAGGAGAACCGTAGTTTAGATCCGATTAGTCAGAAGTAACGAAACAGTTATGGCGTGATTAGTTCGCGAAGCACATAGACAGCGAAATACCAATGTTTTCTTAGGCAAAATATTAATGTAATGTAAATAAAACCGGGGAATTAAATTGAGGCTCAAGTTCATCTTCGATACAAACCTGCGAGGGAAGTCTGTGTTTCCACATCGGGCAACACCGCGGCACTCGGATGTACACTCCGAAAGTAGACTAGCGTTACCGCGCTTATCTTATCGCGTGTTTGTTTATTTCGTCCCGAAGAGGAAAAACTGACAACCAAAAAGACAGAAAGCGAGCAGGAAGCAACATGTTTTAACCGAAATATCGATATTGATGCCGACATCCGCCGGAGCTCATTTAGATTCTACTTCACTATAACTACCGGCAAAGCGTGACTTACCCCGACACCTTCCCTCACGCACTTCACGTCTGCCCCTCGCCGTCGTCCACAATCTATCGACCATACGACTTGCGAACTCTTTATCTGACACTCGATTATACCTCCGCGCACTAGGCGTAACTTACGATGCCCGGACGCTCCTCTTCCACTCGCCCCTCGTCAGCTGCGTCAACACGCAAGTCATCCGTACCACCAACAAGCGCACCTACTGTTTATATCCCAGAGGAGCCTGCCTTACCCACAACCTCTGCGTCTCTTCGGTCAAATGTCGTCGAAATATTTGCGGATGCGCAGCGCGCAATTACAGGGCATAGGAAACTTGCTATTAAGTTGAGAAAAATTCAGGAAGTTTGCTGTGGACTCCGGGTAGCTAAAGTGGACGGAAAAAAAGGCTCCCGCCTCAGCGAAATTCCTGACTTAGCCGGAGGCGGGCTTCCAGAAAAGGAGTTAAACATTGAGATTTGCCGATGTTTGATTCGAGTAGTCCCGGTAAAGAAAGCCGAAGGAGCGGCCGATAGGGTTATCAAGTTTCTTGGAACATTCTTGAAAGCTGCCACTGACAAAGGTAAGTGTATACGTTTGTTGACTGAGTTGAACAAATTGATCAAGGAAATTGACTTAACTGCTCAGACCTTGAGATTTATTCTGACGATGATCCTGACGAGACACGTGGATTACCGGAGACCCCTTCTTCGCGGCTCACATTCACAATTGTGTCCACACTCATCCCACTACTTGCCGCAAAGGATAAGACGGTTAGATACAGGACGACCCAGATCATCTCGCACATAGTGAATTCATTGGATTCCATTGATGATGAGCTATATAACTTGATACGGCAAGGACTTGTCAAAAGAATCAGAGATAAAGAGCCTACTGTTCGTGTACAAGCAGTTATGGGACTCGGCAGACTAGCAGGGAATGATGAGGAGGATGAGGAAGGAAACAATGGAGACAGCCCCTCGGCTCTGTTGGAGAAGCTTCTTGATGTGCTTCAAAATGATACCAGCGCTGAAGTACGGCGTACGCTTCTACTAAACCTTCCGCTTACCCCATCAACCTTGCCCTTCCTCCTTGAAAGAGCTCGAGATGTTGACGGCCCAACTAGACGAGCTCTGTATACCAGGCTACTACCCACGCTTGGTGATTTCCGCCACCTGTCTCTCTCTATGCGAGAGAAGTTACTGCGCTGGGGTATGCGTGATCGCGATGATAGTGTCAGAAAGGCGGCTGGACGGCTATTCTATGACCGTTGGATTGAAGATTGCGCAAGTTCGTATAGAACAGAAGAAGAAGAGGAAGATGGGGAGAAGTCTTCATCTCCCACAATTGCCGCTCTCACTGAGCTTTTGGAGCGCATTGATGTGGTGAACTCAGGGGTAGACAATGGAATTGCTCATGAAGCCATGAAGAATTTCTGGGAAGGAAGGCCTGATTACCGTGATTCGGTTACTTTTGATCAACAGTTCTGGGAAACCTTGACGGCTGAATCTGCATTCATGGCCCGAAGTTTCAATTCTTTCTGCAGACAGGAGGGCAACGGGAAACTCGAGGACCTAGCTGATGAAAAAATCCCCGAAGTCACAGCTATGGCATTTTATCTGCACAAGTACACAAATGTTCTTCTTACTCGGTTGAACAATCCCGAGGAGGCAGAGGGAGGAGAAGAGCAGACCATGGAATACGAATTCATAGTTGAACAGCTGCTCTATATCTGTCTCACACTTGACTACAGTGACGAGGTTGGGCGAAGAAAAATGTTTTCTCTGCTCCGAGAAACTTTAGCTGTTCCTAACCTTCCTGAAGAGATTACAAAACTTACAGTCGAGGTCCTACGCTGCGTTTGCAGTCCCAACGCTGCTGGGGAGGGTGAATTCTGCAGTGTAGTCCTTGAAGCTGTAGCCGAAGTCCACGACACAATTGTTTCGGAAGACAGTTTTGTCTCAGCTAAATCAGAGATTAGCGAAGACAGTAACCAGCCGGCCCAAAAGGATAAACGCAAAAGCGGCGCGGGACGAGGCGACGATGAAGATGAAGACAGCGAGGTGCCTTTTAACAAGGAAGAGGCCAAGGCTAAAGTTCTCAAGGAAATCGTGGTTAACATGAAGTGCCTCTATATTGCACAGTGCATGCTTCAAAATGTGGAGGGAAATCTTCAAGACAACGTGCACCTTGTGACGATGTTGAATAACCTAGTTGTGCCTGCCGTCCGAAGTCATGAAGCCCCTATTCGCGAAAGAGGACTTGAATGCTTAGGATTATGCTGTTTGTTAGATAAGGTACGTAAATTATACCCCAAGCTGCTTGCTTGTATCCTGATTCTAACATTTGAGTAGTCCCTAGCAGAGGAAAACCTGGGATTGTTTATCCACTGCTATACCAAGGGTCATGAGTCGCTTCAAGAAATGGCGCTCAGGATTCTGTCGGATATAGTCACAACTCATAACTCATTACTTGCGCCAGTTGCTTCCGCAAATGACCCCAACACTGTAACTCCTCCACCATTCCAAAAACCATTATTGAAGGCCTTCGCAAAAGCCCTGAAGACATCCAACCTACCTCATGCTCAAAGTGCAGCCGTCATTGCATTGAGCAAAATGCTCCTCACGAATGCTCTCTCCCCATCTAGCCCATCAATTCCTCCCTCCATCAAGGAGTTTAACGATAATTCCGTTGCAACCCTCCTTCAAGCTCTTGTCCTTGCATTCTTCAACCCAAGGACGCGAGACAACCTCACTCTCAGGCAAGCCTTAACCTATTTCTTCCCTGTCTACTGCCATTCACACATCGCAAATGCCCAGCATATGCGAAAGATTGCAGTCCCGGCAATCCGCACCGTCCTCGCAGCTGTGGATGACTTTTATGCACTTGAGGCAGAGGAGGATAGTGATGGTGAAATAGATGGAAGTGTCGGTGAAAAAGAGACGAAGGTACTCATGTCAGGCGTCGTTGGAATGTTGACGGAGTGGACCGATGATCGTCGCATTATCGGCCTAGGTGGTGGAGGAGACCCATTGGCCCCAGCGAGCCTGTCGAATAACTCGACACTCCGGCCGAGCGAGAGCCTTCACTTAGCTCTCGCTAAGGATATCCTACAACGAGTTCTGGGTGTTGGGGGCTTCGCTACCGCACCGCGAGAGGAAAGGAAATACTTGCTCTCGATGTTAAGCAAGCTACACTTGCCCACTCCCGCTCCAATGCCCTCATCAAGAGCCAGTTCTCGTGTTCCAGAGGGAGCTCCAGATGAAAGGGAAAGTTTGAGATCCAGCATCAGGACTGACAATATGACTTCCCAGCTCCAAGAAGATGACGATGAGCTGCCTCTCCAGGTTAAAGACCTTCTAGATCAAGCTATTTCAGCTGGTGTCGCTAGTGATGCGTCAAGCCGAAATGCACTTGTGAAAGCAAAGAATTCTATCCTCAAGTTGCTTGCTGGTATTATCAAGCCTTCAGATATGGATTCCAGCACCATGTCTGCACGGCCTGGTAGACGAGAGAGGGTCCGTGTCAAGGATGAGCCAATTGAGGAAGAAGATGAAAATGAAGTGACTGTAATGTCACAGGCGAGCAGGGCCAGTTCAGTGGCAACAAGCAACATCAGCCGCATTGAGGAGGAAGATGAAGGCGAGGAGACGGAGACGGAAAAGAGACGATCATCAGCTCGAAGGTCAGAAAGGTCAGAAAGTGTGGCCAGTACTGCTCCGGGTGATGATACAGAGTAATTGATATCCAATTGTAACTATCTCGATTTCTCTGTCTACATTGGCCCACCTGTACAGTTTCTTTTTATGCTGAATGATATATCAGCTATGATCTAATATTTATATACTGACATTTAAATGGGGAATAGATCCAAACCAAGGCAATATGCGTAACACAAACATTCGTAGCATACATAGAGTCATTCTAAGGAAGTATGTATGAAACTTTCGGGACAATGTAGAATTAACTACAATGGAGGAAGTTATAAAGGCAGGTTTACACTAGTAAAACAGAAGGCAATTTTTGAGAAGAGGTAGATAGTAGAAGGCCGGATATGGAAAATTCAATTAGAAGGAAAAAGAAGCAAAGGAGAAAAGAAAATAAAACAGACGAAAAGGAAATTCCTCCAAGCCGCACTCCAATGATAAAAGACAACCCACATGCCATCCCAAAAAAGAGCCAACCCATTTCCAACTGATGGCCAAAGGAAAACACTCCATCCTGCAACCAAAACTACCCTTGCATTGTCCGTTCATGGGGCAACCCTCCAAAGCTTGAGAGATGGAATCAACACAGTAACAGTAACGTATTAAAGGGGACTGAACAAAAATATATGGTGATGGGCGAGAGAAAAGGGTACAGGCCAAGAAAAGAGAATAAGGTAGGGGTAACAATGGAATAGCAAGGGGGCAGGCAGTGATATGGTAGGTAGGTGGGCCGGCAAGGCAAAGAAAAAGGTAAGCGATCAATGTAGAAAAGGAGGAATAAGGAAGAAGAGAAGAAAACATTTTCCTGGCATGAAGGGAACAGAACAGACACGCCGCATGCCATGTATAAGGTAAAATACTCCCGACTCTCCCGCTTTGCTCGTTTTCTCTTCCCGTCCGCTGTATTCCGACCTTCCCCCGTTTCCCAAGACTCAGTCAAATTCTTTTCAAGGTAAAAGAAAAAATAGCACGGAGGAGAAATAAAGTAAGATAGAAAAAATAAAAGAATTAACAAGATAACCAATGTCCTCCCACTGGGGAAATATTTTTTGCGTCAAGGAGAGGAACAAAATACCCGTCTTTCTGTAACCCGTTTCCAATTTCCTTCCGATGTTTTGGATGCCGCTCTTTTGCTTTTTGATTTTGCTTCGCTGGTGTAATTATTTTTTTTTGTATCGTTTTCGGTGTGATTTTGACTGTAGTTGTGTCCAAAAGAAGAGTGTGCTTTGGTATATTCTCTTTCGCTCAAAATGCCATAAGAAAAGCAGAAGCATCCGTCCAACATCCCACACCCCCGCTCCAAGAGACCAAAAAAGAAAGAATAAAACCCAGGAAGAATCAGATCCATGTTCGCACATCGAGTGTTATTTGGGACCGGTCTATTGAACTGCTTTTTATATTATTCCGGAAAAAGGCGACTGAAAGAATGAGGTCAGCCGGAAGTGTTTAGTGGTATGGTGGTTTTCTGGCCCGGGTTGAAGCGGTTAACTTCTTGTAATCGACCGGAAGATGTTGCGAGTGGTGAAAGAATCTTCGGCTGGGATGAAGATAAAATGGTAGGAGACCGAGGCCGTCACTAAAATGGGACTGAAACAAAAACAATGCATGGGTTTGGGAGAGACTGCACATATAAGAAACGGGAAAGAAAGAAACGAAGAAATAAGGGCCAACTCCTTCAGAGATAGACTGAGAAGGAGTTCTAATGGGACAATCTTGGGGTCTTAGGCCTGTATAAAAGAAAGTTTCGTGTCGTATAGGATTGCAGTGGTGTAGTCAGGCTATCCACAACAGTCCAGCGAAGGCGGATTCGTTCCGGGTTTATGCGGGAGACTTGTTGGCAGATGCGCCGTTTCTGCGTCCATGGGGCTCATCTCCGACAGTCAGGCCTCCAAGACCAGTTGAAAGGAAGGCAAAGGGATCCGATGCTCCGTCACCACTGTAGAATCCGCCGCCATTGGAGGTACCAACGGGCTGAGGGGTATGGTCGGCAGCCGTGAACGCAGCCTGGGTTGCAGGATTGCCGAAGGAGGCAACGGACTGAGAGGCGCTAGTAGAGCCATAACCGCCATGGTTCATTTGGCCCATGGGTGGTGGGTAGGGTCCTGGGGCATTGGCAATACCGGATGGAAGGGAGTAGGTGCTGGGTGGACCGCCAAACTGCTGACCAAAGCCGCCGAAATTACCACCGCTAGAAGCAAAAGGTCCAGCCCCAGGAGTGTTTGCCATGGAAGGAGGACCTCCCATGCCGAAACCAGACTGTGGATCCATGGGAGCTGGGAATGCAGAGTCAGCAACAACTGCGGCACCTGAACGTGGTCCACCGCAGCGAAGACAGTTGATGTTCTTCGCAAAGTTGTGGTAGCCACAACCGTCAGACCCGCATTTCCAGTCTCCAGCACGGAATGGCACAACACCACCATTTCCTCCCATTCCTCTTGAGTGGTGGCCCATGCCATGGCCACCGTGACCTCCGTGACCTCCATGGCTGCCGTGGCCGCCGTGACCACCGTGATGACCCATGTGGTGTGGTGGTGGCATCATGTTAGGCGGTCCATAAGGGTAAGCGTATGGCATTGGGTCTGGGCCAGAGCCAACAGCTGGATACGAACAGCGGAAGCATGCAGTACGACGCTGGAAGTTGGAGAAACCACAGGATGGACACGTCCAATCGCCAGGACGAGGACGATTCTTGCTAGGCGGGAACGGAGCCAGAATCTCGGCGGCACGGTCGAGGACACGGCTCGAGGAAGGGGAGACTTCAATTGCCTTGTCGTTCAATGCACGGCCATTCATGCAAAGACTCTCAGCAGCCTACATGTGCACATGAGCCAATGGTTGGATTATTATTATTATTATCATTATTGAAATAAGGTAATAAGCATAGACTTACCTCTTCATGGGAAGAGAAGACTGCAAAGCCGGTGCCAGTGGGCTTGTGCTGGTCTGGGGTTCTCAAGGTCCAGAAGGCAATAGGCCGTCCACCGAACTGAGTGTACCAGCTCTCGAGTTCGGACTGTGTGGTATCATGAGGCAAGCCACTCATATGCAAAACCTTACTACGCTCTGCCAAGAACGCACGAACGTCCGCTCTGGCGTCCATGGGGCGGGTCATAATTTCCGGGTGTTCGTGGGGAGGCTGAGACTTGCGGATCAGGCCACGGAGCACTCTGGCAAGTGTGATTACTTCCTCCATTGCACGGCGAGGAGACGCAGGGGCAAGAGCCTGCAGGTGGAAGGGCAGGTTGTGCTTAATGGGGGCGGAGGATTGGACGGGCTCGACCTCGAGGGCGGCACAGATGTTGGCCAGGTCGCTGGGACCAAATGGGAGAGACTCCGGGTGGTGCTGCTGCCATCGTTGATACTCGGTGCGAAGGTCGAAGGTGCGGGAATGCTGCAGATACGGAGGTAGCACGACAGCTTTATCACGGGCCTCCCTAGGCAGCTGCACACGCATGTCCCATGAATCCAGCGTCACAAAGGCGAACTCGAGGTTTTTCGACAGGAGATTCTCCTGGGCAAAGGTGTCGAAACGATTGATGGCATCGCGGAAAGTACCTGCGGACCGGACGTGTTCCCACGTAAGAGTAGTCAAGCTCGCTGTAAGTGTTTGCCTGGTTAGCTTAAAAAAAAAAAAAAGTCTCCACGCCAGGTCCGGCGAGTAAAAAATATATATGTATGATATAAGAAAAATAAAAGATATCAGCGGAATTGGAGAAGACGTACTGCAAAGAGGCGTAATGGGAGTGTTGACTGGCTTCACCAGGACACTCTCACGGTGGATCTGGAGGTAATTGATATACGTGGTCAGCAAGCTGGCCACTCTGAGACGGGCTGGGTGAAGCCACGGCGGCCTACCTCTTCACAGTTCTTGGTGTCCAGGAGTATCCATCCAAGCTCAATGACTTCGGCAGAGTCCTTTGTAACGTAGACGCCATGTTCATCACAGGTTGTAGCGACGTGGATGATGATGTATCGGTCGAGTTTTGGGGTGGGAGACTGGATGGACGCCATATTCGATGCTTGTCCGGGCTGATCGACGGCGACGACGGCGACGGGAGGCGATTACGGTGGATGAGGGCGAGTAGATGCAGCGAGCTCAGCACTGACGGAGGCAGCAGGCCGTTCGTTCTTCAATCCCGAGTGCGTTGTTTGTAGATGGATGGGCGAGTTCCCAGCAACCAAGCGGCCAAAGAAGCAATGGAAACGAAGCCAGCAGCAGCAGTAAAAACACAGTGAATGAAAAACAGGAACCCCCGACGATGCAAACCCCCCCAGTTAATAGCAAGAAAAAGAATAATATAACCAAAACAGAGAAGATCCTGGCAGCGGAAAAAGAGAGCGTGGTTAAGGATAGAATCGAAGGGGACTTGACGGGGAGACGGAGAGACGGAAGGACGGAGAGAAGAGAGGGAGAAAAGAAGAAAAGGGAGAGACGAAGAAGAGTGTCTGCGTCGTCTTCTGTTTCTTCGTCTTCTTCGTCTTCTTCTTCTTCTTTACGAGGCGAGGGAGAAGAGAGAGAGAGAGAGTGAGAGAGAGTGAGGGCGAGGGCGAGGGTGAGAGATGTCGGTTGTCTGGCTGCAGGAGAAGAAGGACGGAGGACGAAAACGAAAACAGGTGGGCGGCTTTTTTTTTCTCTCTCTCGTCGCTCTCTCTTTTCGGGTGGAGGCTTTTTTTGCTTCTTCTCCAGTCTTGGGCTTAGTTAAGAAGACGAAGCGTGAGACGGCCGTTTTGGTCGCGAGCAAGCAGCAGCGCCGGCGAGGTCTCGCTGGGCTATTCGAGGGACGGGCGAGGGCGAGGGCGAGGGCGAGGGCGTCTCGTCTACGAGCTACAGGCTGCGCGGAGGAGGTCTTCTTCATTGCTGGTGGCGGGTGGTGAGAGCGTCTCTTCTGTTGCGGCCATCCTCGACCCCAGCTCACTAACTAACTAACGAGTTGACTAGCAGACGAACCACGCAGCATCCAACCAACGGGCCAGTCAACAGGACGGTGCCCATACGGGGGGACACCAGGCTGACTGGAAAAGGACGCTCGCTGCAGTGACAAATCAGCCTGCTCCAGGGCTTACGAATGGGCTTCACGCGGACGCCGGTGGGAGCCTACAGACACAGATGCAGATGGGAAGCCCGAGAAAGTCCTTGTCTCTACGAGAGATGGCGTGTGTGCGATCAAAAGAGACACCGATTACACCCCGGTCGATGGCTATCACACAGTACGCCCTTCTATCCTGCCCGTCGCCAAGCGGGACAGCCTGTTTGTTGGCCGTCCTGTGTCCTCGAGCTCCCAGCATCCAGGCGACAAACAAAAAGGCTACTCGACCACTGCAGCTTCCCGGGCCAAGGGGACGATGCACGGGGACCATGCATACATACGGATAATATACGCGGGCAAGGACGATATTCTCGATGTGTTTTTCTCCCCGCCGGGCAGTGAATCAGGATTACTGTACTTTTTTTTTTTGTTTTTTTTTTTTTTTTTTTTTTTTTTTTTTTTTTTTTTTTTTTTTTTTTTTTTTTTTTTTTCCTTTTCCTTTCCAGCTCTCTTCCACGCGTAGAAGAGGAGAGTAGTTACTCTCATCATCCGGGAATGCTACTATACGCACCATCCTTTTTGCTCGTTCAAGTCAATCCCTGGCTGATGCAGGCCACGACTAGCTTACCCGCACACGAGAGAGCGTACATATAACTAGCTGCACCAGGCTGCAGCACCCTACGCCAACGTCACGATTCCAAACGGCGACTATCAACTTTAATTTGGTGTCTGCCACGGGTTGCTGGTTAAAGCAGTCATGGTACTGGTGCCAGATGACAGCGGGCAGCAGCCGCTCTTCAGCTAATTACCACAGCCGGATCTTCGTCTGTGCTACTAACTATCTACTAGTGCTTTTGTTTTTCCAACGGACAGCCTCTGGCCCAAGGGATCACCCCTCCTCAGTCAGCCCTGGGCTATGCGAATATATTAACCAGTTACATTGTCACCCTGTGCGCTAACCAACAGGCCGCCACAGAGCACAGCCCTCTTGGATGATATTACTTGAAAGCCGCAACCTTGGAAGCTGATATTTAAGGGTAGATGCCGGTAGTGTAAATATTGCACGTATGAACCTTACTTATTCATGGTACCACTAACCATCTGTCCTATCCATTCCTCCTTTATCATATATGCTATGACGGCATGTCGGTATTACA
This sequence comes from Trichophyton benhamiae CBS 112371, assembly GCF_000151125.1. NCBI lineage: Eukaryota > Fungi > Ascomycota > Eurotiomycetes > Onygenales > Arthrodermataceae > Trichophyton > Trichophyton benhamiae. The sequence goes on along the minus strand of NW_003315098.1, from coordinate 182,774 downwards.
CAGCAATGCTATTACCTAGAGGACTCGGGCGATCGGGCACCCCATGGAAGTAATACCGCCAAAAGAAGTGTGGCGGCTCCGATATCACGTCGCTAATGCGACTATTCCGAGTACGTGCATTTTTCGCGCCCTCGTGCTGCAGATTGCTTCCGCCTTTTGTCAAGCAATTTAGTCGGGTTCCTTACCTGGGCTTGTTTTATACCCTTCTATAATACTGGGGCAAAAGCTTGATTATGAGGTCATGAAGGTCTAACCGATACTACCTTAGTCTCGCCCATGCTCTTTATGGCCTGCAGCAAGCAAGTAGTCCGGGTTTATACTTCGGCTGCCTACTACCTCAGGCATGCTAGAGGAACGTTATATGAACAGTTCTGCGGAGAGAAACAAGGATAGAGGAGAGGCACAAGTTTCTCTATTGGTTGCAGATAATATGTGGACCGTCTTTGGCCTTTCTGTGTTCTCAATTTACATATTCCCTCGGTCGCTAGAAGGGGACATCAAGTTACCATGACGTCTCTATTCCTCGCATATTAAACCCAACAACAAAGGCGTTCATCTGATACTATAAGACGGAGTATACCGGGTAATGATATCCGAATGCACGTATTTTAGGCAGAAAGCATATCACGAACCTACTTTATTGCCCAATACTCCTCCAACCTTGCAGGGAAATATGTCAATGGCGGAGATCCAGGGATATGGGACCCATACATTCTATGAAGCGCTGTACATACTTTCTCAAAGCTGTGTAATTGAACACGATATGGCAGCTAGACAAGAATATGGCAGAATCTACTCCCCATGGGATTTCTTCCCTGCAACATTTTTCCATTAAATATGCAAGTACTTCTTCGTACATGGGTTTGAATAGCTTTTGGCCATTCCTACCACCCCGGCCTACCCCTCATTAGGGGATACAGAGTGAAAGAAAAAGGATATAATACGTATAATCTACGTTTCTGCCTCTTGAATCTGCGAATGGTGCGAAGCTGTTACCCTTAATATGGTCATCGCAAGCGAGCGACAAAGAAGGTCGCGCCTACAAACTCAGCTTGGCGCACGGCGCGGCTGCCGCGTTCGGGAACTAGTCCTCTTCCGGCGCTGGGCGCCTGCACGCCCCACATTAGCGGCTCAAGAGACAGAAATTCAGGTACAGCAACGAGAAGCAGCTGAGTCGTGAATGTCGACGGTGTCGCGACGCCTGAGTGACCAAAAGTGGTTGTGGAACGACTGTGTTCTGCATCCGGGTAGTCACTTGCAGAGCGTGATGGAAAAACTATAAAGGCCACCCATTCAATCCACCCTCCTCGACTTCTCTTTCTCTCTTCCTTGCAGACTAATTACTTGCGCCTTGACGTTTATTGGCTATTGCTTGGGCTTGTATTGGCATCACTTGTTATTGACAGGCAAAATGAAATTCAGTACTGCGTCGATGTTCGCTACCGTTGTAGCTTTCGGCATCGGCGCCACCAAGGTATTTTATTAGTTCCGCGACCGGGTAACCAGTTGAGAGCTAAAGTACGCCTAACATGACAACAGGTCTATGCAAGCCCGCTCGCCGACACTCTTCCATACCCGATTGGGCCGCTGACATACATTGGCCCTATTGGGGTAAACGGGAAGAACGTGACCCTTGAAGGCACTGTCCAGGAGATCTACTCCCAAGCCAAAGATCTCACCGGGTCAATACTAAAGCCAGAGGACCCCCCAAAGGATGGCCCTAAACATAAGCTCCAGACCCGTTCTAAGGTAGTTTATATTGACCCAAGGCATCCAACTGTTTGGCAAATCTAGCTGCGGATGGTTGTTAACGAGAGATAAAATCCAGGTCTCGCTTAACTGTCACCCACAGGGCGACGGTGCTAATCTCAGAACAATCCGAGATGGCATTAAATATCTTAACGGGCTCAAAGGAAATTGTAAAGCCCCGCCACGGACATGTACCCGTGTGAGCTGCTCCTGGAAGGCAGGCATCTACCTTTGTAACGATGTAAGTTGTATAATCCCGGCTTACTATCAACACTTACTGAGTTTATGCGTGGTAGAACACGCATTCGGTCTCTGTTCCTTGCAAGCAGATCGCAGAATATGCTCAGGATATTGTAAATGTATGCGTTACGAATCCCGAGGTTTCTTCACTTAGAGGTCAGGAGTTTGACAGCGACAACTGGAACGTTGTTATCAAAGCTGGTCATTGCTAGATTTTTGATCTTCAAGACGATGCGAAAGGTTCATCGGTAGCCTTTCGCCTTTCGACATCCCCTAGATTCATTTCCAACAGATACTGGATAGTCTCTTCAGGAAGAGAAATAGGGGATCCCGCTCCAGTATGCTACTTATTCAATTAATCCGATCAACGATAGATGAGGTTAATGCAAGCATATCTCTGGTAAACTGGGAACTCGTGTGTTGTATTATATAGGAAGGGAGTAACAAAAGGAGAAACCCATCAAGGGTTGTTGTCTATCTGTAAATAGGCCGGAGACAACTTGGCTTGTTGTGTTAGCAGTAGCTGACGCGCTAATCCCAACCAGGCAATGCCAAACCTTCCATGCGTCACTACGTCAGTTTGCGAGTTTCCTCACACAAAATGCCATCCTTCATTCCCCAGAACCCCAGATCTTTTCCCGCTGACGAGTAGTTCCATCAGTGCCTAGCTCGTTCGTCCTTACACAGCATCTATCACTTGACCCGACTGACTTGTCGAAGTTTCGATACTCGCTACAGCAATGGATATGAAAAAGAAGAAGCGGAAGGTCCTGCTCATGGGCAAAAGCGGCTCGGGGAAGTCCTCTATGCGATCGATAATATTCAGCAACTATGTCGCAAAGGATGTGCGGCGGCTGGGAGCTACAATTGACGTCGAACATAGCCATGTCAAGTTTATCGGTAACCTAACCTTGAACCTATGGGATTGCGGAGGGTAGGTTACGTTGCGGCATCCCCCCTCCCGAGAGACCGTGGTTAGCTGCTGACATATGCCCGACCTCCTAGACAAGACGCATTCATGGAAACGTATCTCGCATCCCAGAGAGAAAATATATTCTCCGATGTCGCCGTGCTGGTATATGTTTTTGATATCGAATCCCGTGAAGTCGAGCGAGACCTCGACACCTACAGCGCTATCATCGGTGCCCTCCAAGAATTCAGTCCGAACGCCTATGTCTTCTGTCTCATACATAAGCTCGATTTAATCCAGGCCGAACACCGAAGGCGGATATGTGAGGAACGGTCGGCCTTGATTCGCGCCCGATCTGGCTCATTTTCCATTGATACCTTTGGCAGCAGTATTTGGGACCAGTCGCTGTACAAAGCTTGGGCTGGGATCGTACATAAACTTATCCCAAACCTCTCCGTGATAGAAAGGTTTTTGCATGCATTTGCAGCAAAAATCGATGCTGAAGAGGTGGTTCTGTTTGAAAGATCGACCTTTCTGACCATCACCTCTGTCACGTCTGAGGTGGGCAAGTTAAATCCTATCTACGACCGCCACGAGCGGCTATCAAACATCATGAAGGCGTTCAAGCACTGTGCTGCTAGGAATACGCATACAACCCCTGCGTCAGCAAGTTTCCTGGTCATGCACACAAAGACCCCACAATTTAACGTGTTTCTCGGTTTGTTCACAGACAATACGTACATTCTTGTGGTGATACCGCCGGGCGAAGCAGCGTACAACTGCGCGGTTATGAACACTATGCTGGCTCGCGAGGGGTTTGCCAAAGGCTCATCAGGAGGCAGTGCTGACGGATTCCCACTTTCATATTCTGATACCCCGGCTAGCGTACCGAATGGACAACACAATGGACATGGCTGAAAAAAGATATATCCGGAGAATCCGAATCACGCCACGCCGTAAATATCATGTCCGGGCAGACATATTATTATATATACGCCACCCTCGAACTCCAGCAGCTTCCACTGTTACTCTCTTCCTACGCCTATTTATCGCTGTTACTTCATTGGCTATCCTTCTCTATGCTGTGAGAGCTGCTCAAAGATACCCGTTTCTATTTATCCAGGAACACCATAAATGCAATAATTGGTCTCTCTCCATTTTCTCTTGAAGATTCTCCTTTGTCTTTCTCTTTTCTTTCGTGCTTAGGGTTAATAAGTAGCATTGTATCGGGAATTAATATCGATGATAGATGGATGATGCCGCCACCTACTTAGGATGGACCAGTTAATGAAGCAATGTGTACGTGATTCAAACCGATATATTCAATTCCCTCTCTCTCTCCTTTCACCAATACTTTCCACCCCAAATTCACTGGGCAGCCAAGATGTCAAGAGACGAAGTCTTGAAAAGTCCATTCCTTCAGGCATCACAGATGAGGAATCCTGTCAGGTGAGCCAAGCATAACCAGGCCGTAGACACTCGTTAAACGAGCTTGGCTAATTACTCTGCATTGACTAGTTAGCAAGTTAACTCTCTATTTCTCTGGGCGCTGGGATGTATAATAACGAGGAAGTATAGATCCGGCGTATGTTCCCAATTCCACGAGTCGGGTATTTATCGGGCATATAAATAAATTCTAGCTCCGGGGGAGATTTCCTCCACATTCGATCTGGAGCCAACACAATTACTAAGAGTAAATAACGGAACCACCGGAGAAGTAGATGCTAAGCATCACGCCCTACGCCATAGACCGGTCGATCAATGCGTAAATTGCGTACTCGGCGGAATAAGGTGTTCTCCCAGATAGAAAGATAAAACTCTCTCTAGAAGCTTCTGGGGTACGGAGTGCTCCGTAAATTATCTGTAACTAGTCAGAATTGGTAGCACCAAAAGAGCTTCCCTTAAGCTAACGGAGCTATGGAAGGGGGCTAATTGTGGCGTGGAGGATGTCAAGGTTGCAATTTCGTTGGGGTTACCTTTCACGAGGCGAGCTTCACACGTGATGGCTGTGATCATCCCGTCAACGGTGTTTCCAGCACTGAGGAACAGTTAACGCGAAGAAACCTAACAGCTATCATGGGTTCTATTGTTAGCATATTATTGTGAAAGTGACTGCTCTTCTGCCTATCCCTGCCTGATAGGCCGTGGGAGTGCTCAGTACTCTGGGCTCGAGCCGGTCAAAATCGCGCAACCCCCCTCAAATTCCCCAGACTCCCAAGAGACCTGGGTGGCCAAGAGTGTAACCCTGTCGGGCACTATGCGAAAGTGGCCGCCAAAGCTTGCCAGCATTATTCATTTTTCTGGAAATGCGGAGGTTCTGCTGGGCGAGGGAGCGCATGTTTGTTTGGTCGCCAGACAGCGTCACTAACTAAGCTCGGCTCTTGGCGATTGCTTCTGTGGTGGTCAGCGAGCGAGATGAGCTTGGCACGGGGCGAAGTGTGGAGGAGGCGGACAGAGATACGAAGGGATCTCAACTCGCAAAAGTTGAGGCAGCAGCCTATATCTGACTTGCGGGGGCAGGGAGCTTTCGCATGCGACCAGCTCTGCGAGGCTTTAGTACTTTATATCTGTGCTCCCGTATATAAGACTGGGCGGCCTTGGTGCTGATATAAAATATATATTTCGGACGGCCAACACGAAGGCGACGCAACCCTCTTTCGCTGGCCGAGGCTGAACCCCACAGTCTCACAAGCCTGTTTTCAGTGGGCCGTGGCAATAATACTATGTATGCAGCGTCTCGCACCACACGGCAGAGCAAGTCGTAATAATAATAATAATAATTTGTTATTTCTGTCAAGCAAACAAGTGTAAGTAGCGTGGGAAAGCGTGCATGCTTAGTGATGCAAAGATGCTGGTCGCCGCCACCTAGCATGTACCCATTCGATGTCATGTACGGAATAGCTGGAATATGGGATGGAGCTTTTAGGTCTACTGTGACTGGAGGAAGCTCGCGCCCTTATATTGACACCAAAGGGATCCATGATGTCAGCCTGGAGACAAAGCGCAGCGTTTCGGGCATCACTCGCTGGTCTAGCGTGGCTCCTTTGAGGTTGCGTTCATCAGGCTCTTCGCTCTCAGCTTTGATAACAAGATGGCTCATCAATCGCTGATAAACGATGAGATTGCCAAGCACAACAAGGTGTGCTTCCCCCTGGCACCCAAGCAACCAAGCATCTAGGCGATACTTGGAGTGGTAGGGATGCAAACAGAGGCCTTGTCAGGAGACGGAGACACAGCACTTTTCGGAGAGACTTCCCAAGGGCCGACGATAACAAGTCAAGAAGCATCGTCTATCCTGGCTCCATGGCGGTAACTCGCGGCGTTCAGTCGGACTCATCACGGTTCAGGACGAAAAGGCGGTCCTCTTCCACAAGGGTTAGAAGGGCTATTTTGTCGGTGGAGATTCGAAAATGATAACAGAGCCTGCAATCCTGCAACTAAAAATGTCCATTCTCTCCTAAGTAAGTAAGATATGGCATATCGTGACCTTGCAGCACTAGCCGACTGGTTCGGATACTGCATCCATGCGGAGAATTATTTGGAAAAAAAAAAAAATCCTTCTCTATAGTATTCCCAACCAGACGTCACTGGTTGCAGTTTCTCCATACAGGGCTCTAAGAAGGGATGATTTTATGTTAGCCAAACGTAAGATTCGATTTGCTTTGCACATCAACAGGGACCTGGATAGGAGGTAAAACCACTTGCAAGCAGCATCGGGTGGAGAGAGGTTGGGATTAATGGCCTTCGGTAATGCTCTCCGACAGGAGGAAGTTGGCCGTACTCCGTAGGCTCTTGTTTCACTCCACGGAAGCTGAGCTTGACGGCAGCCACCGGGTTCCTGTAATGCTTGTCTTCCGGCACCTCTTATCTTTCGGCATATCCTTCGCACCCTCTCTTTGCCGTTCTCTCGATGCTGGTACTCCGTAGCGGTGGTGGTGATGACGATGATGTCGATTTGACGTTACTTATGTAGATCCGCAAGGGGGGTCAACACTCCTGTCACATGACCCGCCCTCGAAAAAGCCACTTTTTCTTCTTCTGCCTCGAACGACCAACGTCAACGAAACAACGAACGTCGGGCTCGTATTCACCATGTCCACAGTGTGTCCTACGCTTGTTTAGCTGATCTAACAACTTCTGGAAGCTTTCCTTTTTTTTCTCTTCCGTCCGTGAAACCTAAGCAAGGCGCGCTCGCCCGTCTTCAAGCTTTGCACCCTTTGACCCTGAGTCGGAGTCGCCCCCCGCCTCCATTATTGTTAATTTTGGCCTGGGGGCGTAACCAAGCCTTCGATTCGGCCGCCATCAATGCACTCACCAGCGACGGATAACACTAATACGCCGCGTGATGGGCTAACAAATATATCCTCCAATGGAATACTCCATATATGACAAGAGAACGAGAGCGAGAGGACTCCCCAAATCTCGGCTTGACGCATTTGTTCCAGTGCCCAAGTGGCTGTCACTGTCAGACTCCAGACAGGGGCCCCATGCCGCTGAAATTACAACCCCGGACGACAGGGATCTTAACTCACGTTAGCCTGCAATCTCCATGAAATTTCATACTTTTGGTGCATAATAGCGATAAATTATATGGCTGTCCCGAACGCTTGCATCAGAGAAGCCCCCGTTTGATAGGTTGGGCGGTTTGTGGGAGTCTCATCACGGAGTAACTCGCCATGTCTACGCAGGTCACCACCGGCTTCTTCCCGGCACCGCACCAATAGGATCCAAGGGTACTAATACCACATACGCCCAAACTATATACGGGGTGAACACGCTTTTTCGGGACGCTTGACGGAGTACTCGACCCAGCTATGGAGATGGCGTTAAGTCGGAACCTCTCCCTCTCTGCAACCCTAGAATGGTTAAACGGGAGTCAATAGGGCCTTTGCCCACTTTTTTTGCAAATTTTTTACTTTTTCCTCGCGTTTTTGCACAGTAGGCTATGGTTGTGTTCTTTTGGGGCTGATATAAATACTACCCTTTGCGCCCACCAAGGCGCAGCCTGCTGCATTCTCCCTCCGACCTTGCCCTCTCCCGCCTCAAGACTGACGGTGTTGAAGCTCTCCCACGCGGCACCGTATTTATAGAGTGTCTAGAGAGCCCTTGTCGGCGTGTCGAACTAGCTGCCTCAATAGCCCCAGTCCAGGCCAGACGTCTCCGGCTTTTGCCAACCGCCCACGATGGCGACCTGGGAACAGAAAGATGGCCCTCTCAGTGAGACAATGCAGACGAAGGAGGAGTTTTCAGATCAGACCGGCGAGATACAGTATGAGACCGATCCAAACACCAGCTTGCACCGTGGACTGAAATCCCGGCACATTACTATGATTGGTAAGCTATGATAGATCCAGCTTGCAGCTTGGACGATATCGCTAACAGCTGTTAATAGCTATTGGCGGTGCAATTGGAACTGGTTTGATTATTGGTACTGGAGCTGCTTTGGCAAAAGCTGGTGTAAGTTGAATTTCCGCGTTAAGCCATGAGTTTCCACTGCAAAGCGCTAATGTGATAACCTTCAGCCCGGGTCCGTTTTTATTTCTTATCTCATCGTCGGTTTCGTCGTCTGGATTGTTATGAGCGCGCTTGGTGAGATGGCCGCATGGCTACCCCTTGCCAGTGGTTTTACTGGATATGCCGTTAGATTTTGCGACCCTGCTCTTGGCTTTGCCCTGGGTTACAGGTTAGTTCCTGCACCTGCATGTATGCGGTTTTGTTCTTTTTTTACATTATCTTTGCTAACAAGTTGTGATAATAGTTATTACTGCAAGTATATTATCATCACGCCGAATCAGCTAACTGCTGCTGCACTGGTCATACAGTACTGGGTTAAGCGAGATAAAGTGAACCCCGGAGTATGGATCACCGTTTTCCTGATCGTCATTGTCGCGATCAACTACTTCGGCATCAAATTCTTCGGCGAGTTCGAGTTCTGGCTCTCCTCGTTCAAGGTCATCATTATCCTTGGAATCATGCTCCTGACTCTCATCCTTGCCCTCGGAGGCGGTCCCGATCATGACAGGAAAGGGTTCAGATACTGGAAGGATCCAGGAGCGTTTAACACCTACCTTACCCACGGCGCATCCGGCCGATTCCTTGCTTTCTGGTCAACTATGGTTCAAGCCACTTTCGCTTATCTCGGAACTGAGCTTGTTGGTGTAACTGTCGGCGAAGCTCAGAACCCTCGAAAGACGATTCCCCGTGCTATCAAGCTTACCTTCTACCGAATTCTCTTCTTCTACTGTCTCAGCATTCTCTTCCTCGGAATGGTTGTGCCATACAACCACCCAGACCTCCTCTTTGCAAACAAGTCTTCCAACAGCGCCAGTGCATCTCCATTCGTCGTGGCCATCCAGATCGCCGGAATCAAGGTTCTTCCATCCATCTTCAACGCCTGTATCCTAATCTTCGTTTTCTCTGCCGCCAACTCCGATCTCTACATTGCAACCCGAACCATCTACGGTCTGGCTCGTGAAGGCAAAGCTCCCGCTATCCTTGCCAGAACCAACCGCAGCGGTGTCCCTATCTACGCCCTTGCACTCTCTACCATGTTTGCCTTGCTCGCATACCTGAACGTCTCGGACGACTCCAAGGTTGTGTTCGGCTACTTTGTGAACATGGTTACCATGTTCGGTCTTCTCTCCTGGATTTCCATCCTGGTAACACACATCTACTTTGTGCGTGCTCGCAACGCCCAGAACGTTCCAGAGACGTCCCTTGCCTTCAAGGCACCATTAGGTGTTCCTGGCTCTTATGGTGCTCTCGCCTTCTGTATCCTCATCGGCCTCACCAAGAGTTTCAACGTCTTTGCTCACAGCCCCAAAACTTATGGTAACTTCGACTATAAAAACTTCATCACCTCTTACCTCGGTATCCCTATCTATCTCATCCTTCTCTTCGGATACAAGTTCTACACCAAGACCTCTGGCGTCAAGGCTGCAGAGGCCGATCTCTGGAGTGGAAAGGATGAGATCGATCGTGAGGAGGCTGAGTTCCTGGCCCAGGAGGCTCTCAGGAGAGAGCAGCAGGGTGATGCCGGCTGGTTCTACAGGACATTCGTATCCTGGCTATTCTAGACATCATGTTTACGACCCAGCGTTGATGTTTCTTATGAATAAATACAGTTTCATGCCTTTCTTCTATTTTTGAGTGAATCTTTATGGAGTATATAAGATAATGAAAGCCATATCTCTCTCAAATTTGTCTATATATACTCTGTAACTAGTTATTCTGGCAGCGTCTGGTCTCGTCGCTTCGCTTCCTCAGGCCCGACTCGTTTATGCACGGCCGACAGGGTTAACCAACACTAGCTAAGCAAGTCAACTCACGACGTCCCTCTGATTTCTCGTCAACAAAAGAAGAAAAGGCTCAATCCCGCATTTGCCCACCGCTGTGATTGGCGTATATATGCATGCAGATATCGAATGTGCAGGAAATAAAGAAAGATGGCTGGTCGATGACTCGCTAACTCTTTGGTGATTCAGTGTCTGCTGGCGATGCTCGCCCCCTCTCCCCCTGCAGCCGCTCCGTTCTTTATCAGCTAACTACGACAAAAACAAAGTTGCGACAGGGGATTCATTCTCAACCTCACCACCGCACACTTGACACGGTTCACGCTGCTGATAGCCTTGCGGACCTGTCAAAACGTGCCAATGCTACTTCTATCGCTTCATTAATATTTGCGCTACTCGTCGTCTTAAGTTGTTCGTCGCGTTGAGCGTTTGTTTTGAAGCTTCTCTTCGTCTTGCGCAGCGATAACTAACGAACTGTTTGGATATCAACGTCCTCATCACAACCTGAGTACTTGCATGGCGGGGTTATAATTTCCAACTCAGCTGGACATTGGCAGGTATATATTGTATCCTATCTGCATCCTCTTGACATTTGATGTATAATCTTCCTTCTCCTGACGATGCTAATGTTCAACTTAGCTCGTTAGTTACATGTGCTTAACGGACTCCCTCAGATACCACAATGAACAAGCAACGAAAAAAATCCGGCAAAGATCTTGAGCGGATAATTGAAGACATAAACATTGGTTTTGACCTCGATTTACCAAGGGTACAATCCCAAGGCTCCTCCGAAAGTTGTCCCGCTGAACAGAAATGCGTCAACCACATTATCTACCTGTACTGGCAGGATCATCTCCACGAGCCCCTAATGGAGTTATTCAAGTGGGATAGACAACAATTCCCCAACCGCCAAATATCTGGGAGATCCTTTCAAAGTCATTTTGCTGACCCGCTCTCATCTACTGCGCTACGGCGGGGGCTTGACGAGCGTTTGAGGCTGCGTTCTGAGAAAGAAAAAGCCGGGGTTTATGAATATTGGTCTAAAATACTATATGATGCTGCTTGGATGACGAAGTACAACTTAGCTGAAAGCACCTCTCCCGCGCGACCGACCAGCTCCGCGGACACGTCAACCATCGATACCCCTGATAAATGCATACCGGAAACAAACGGCAATAGGTCAGCTAAACGGAAGAATAAAAACAATTCTGAGGTATTTTCCACCGCGCCTTCATCCCCCATTTTTGAATTTGACACATGTTCATCATCCGATGCTTGCGACGGTGGCTACGGTTCTGATACCTATACGCTCTCCGATTTTGATAAGTTTGATGGATTTGATTTTGATTTTGCTGTGGAAGCTTTGACTGATATTGATGGTGAGAATCCAGACTCCCTCTAAGAAGCGCAAGCAGCTAAAACTTGGAGATTATGGAATTGTCCCCAGCGCACCCGCGAAAGGGTCCGCGCCGTGTACGACATCTCCTCGAATTGATACGTTGCAGTCCAAAATAAACGATGGGATGATTGTGAAGAAAAGTCCCAGTCGCAGCATGCGCCCTGGGCTGTCGAATTCGAAGGGCCTTTCCTTCAACGATTCTACCAGCCCAGGTCGAAGCTTTTCCTCAACGACTGTATCCACTGTGCCAAATTCTCGTGTTACCACGCCCTTGACTTCCTTTGCAAGTGCTACGTTTAGGTTGCCAAGATATCCGGTGATGCGTATCTCTCCCACTCTCACGCCATTAGATGAAGGAAAGCTCATTCCAATGCTTTCGGACCTAGTGACCAAAGGCCCTTTCTCCAAACGGCTTGAATGGTTTAAAGATGTTCCTCTACGGCTTCGATATGAAGTTGAACGCTTGGCGCGGGCGTGTGATATCATGCCTGAGACCATACTCTCGGAAGATATCCTTATTGAAGACCAATCTTATCATACTCTTTTCCAAATCTTGTCTCGTGGGCCATACAAAAACAAGATTGAAAAGCCAAAGTTGGGAGTTTGGAGGGTAGCAACCGAAAGCTACATGGATCCCGAAAAACGGACCATGGTAGTTTTCAGTGGCCAGCTTGAGTGGAAGGATGAGAGATTGGTCCTAGTTCTGAACCCACTGAAGCTTGAAAAGAGCCACAGATTCGCTCGAAGATACGGGGCTGATAGGTTCCTGGAGGTATTACTCCCTTCAAAGCATCCAACCAAAAGTGGACGTGATGCAGAGATCTTTGGGAAAGCCTTAGGCAAATGGCTTTCGAATGAGTACCATTACCTTCTTGGCCGTAGATGGCGTGCATTCTATTTGGAGGACCTTAAATCAAAGTCGAAGACAACTTCCTTCAGTGGCTCTGGGCGTAAAGCGTTCCTATTTGCCGTTGACGGTGAGGATTTCCTTGGGACTCCTTCAGGGATTTCGCCGATGGATGAGACTTCGGAGAACCACGCCCCTATGACGGTTGAGCAGCTGGTTGACTGGCACATTCACTATGCCAGGAACACCCATCAGGAATACTCCAAACTGTTTACTAGAATCCGCCTAGGACTCTCGAGGACCACAGCGACCATTACTCTTCGGCCGGAGGAATTCATTTACGATGATGATCCAAGACAAGAAAAAATGAGTGACGGATTTGCCATGATGTCCCGCTCGTTAGGAAGAGCAATTGCAGATTCCCTGTGTCTATCCAAGGTTCCAACCATTTTCCAAGGTAGAATTGCCGGAGCTAAGGGAATATGGCTTGTTGCCAAAGATGATCAGGACATCCACGTGAAGGGACTTCGAAATTTTGAAACTGAGAGAGGATATTGGCTGGTCATCAATGCATCCCAGCTGAAAGTGCAGCCCCCCCCCCTTGTGATACTAGTTTGATGTTCGATGAGCACCAGTTGACTTTTGATGTCTCGTCATACTCCCAGCCTCCCCAACCGGTGCATTTGAATATCCAGTTTTTGATGGTACTGCAAGACAGAGGTGTCAACAAGGAGTACATACTCTCTCTCATCCCAGACGAAGCAGATAAATTTTACAGCGAATTCTTACTCGTCCAAAACGGAGATCCCGTAGCCTGTCGAGCCTGGGTCAGGAAAAATGGAGGAGATGCATCCTCTCAAATCCCGGCTTTGAATGAGAGTACTTTCCCCACTAACCACACTGCACAACTCAACGGGCTTCTTGATGCCGGGTTTTCACCCTCGAACCTTGCATTCGTACGAAGACTATTTAAAGAGAATTCTCTAGGTGGCTTTGTGCAAAAGCTTGAAGCCCTCAAAATAAAAATCCCACAGTCGACCTACGTATATTGTATACCTGATCCCTATGGTGTGCTTGAAGAAGGCCAGATTCATCTCGATCTTGGGGATAGCTGGGAAGACGGCACCACGGACTTGGATGGTATCGATGTGCTGGTTGCTCGAGCTCCTGCTCATTTGCCTAGTGATATACAGAAGTGCCGAGCTGTATTTCATCCTGCACTAAGATACCTGAAGCACGTGGCTATCTTCCCCACCAAAGGCGACGTTCCTCTTGCTTCCCTACTTTCCGGCGGTGATTATGATGGTGATGAAGTTTGGGTTTGCTGGGACCAGGAGATTGTTAAACCGTTCGTTAACTATCCCATGCCAGAAATCCCGGAACCTGAGGAATACGGCCTTGTGAAGGTGTCTCGACGTGTCGGGGACATGCCATTCGACCGTTTCATGGAATACGCATTCATTTTCAATATGTCGCAAAACCCTCTTGGCTTGTGCACCAACGAGCATGAGAGGTATTGCTACCATCGGGGTGGCATTGGTTCCCCTCTTGCAATACATTTCTCGGGTTTGCTTAGCCACCTTGCAGATATACGAAAGTCCGGGTACGAGTATCCGGCGGAAAATAGGCAAAAATACCGTGAAAGCCTGGGCCCATTAACCCTGCGAAATCCAGCTTATAAAATCGACAAGGCATCTGAGCAGGACGGAGAGCCTATTACCTGGAAGTCGGACAATATCCTCGACTGCTTGAGGTTTGAAGTTGTTGAAACGGTTAAAGCGAGGATCTACTCTCGCCTAAACAATGACTGCCCTTCGATTAATATTCCCAAGGTAGATGAAGATCTCATAGCAATCTGGAAGAAAACCTGGGACCGCGCAATTCAAGAAAGGAACTCTGGGTGTTCCAAATTATTGGATGCTATCAACAAGCTCCGAGAACAGGTTGAGGCGGCCTCTGAAACCTATCGAAGAGTAACCGACAAGCTGTCCCATGCAGCTAAAGTTACGTTTGCCGCTGAGTCCTTGATGGCCATTAAGCCCCCTGATATTGACCATCCTGTTGCTATTGTCTGGAGAGAGTCCGCTTATGAATGGAAGAACCTGCTGGCTTCATGTGCGTACCAGTGTTCGCCAGATTCCTGGTTTACATGGCACGCCGCGTTCAAGGTCCTTTGTGATATGAAAGCCAGAGCGAACGGCCACTGGTACAGCGTCCAAGCGCCTATCTACCATAGATTGACAATGAACAAGTCAATGATGAAGAAAATCGAGACAGATCGCCGTAAGGCAGAGACAGAGGAAGAGCTGTTACTCCTGAGATCTCTTGAGGAACAAGAAATCCTCGATAATGATAGCGATGATGACTGGTATTCAGTTGTATGATTTTGAATTTCGGATACCCGATTTTATTTTTACATTCATCCCTTTCCTCCCTTTCTTTTATTTTGGCTTTTAGAGCAAGATACCCTTATTTATGCATGTTCTTTTTTACGAGCGAACTGCGAACGCAACATACACTTTAGCAAGCAAGTCTCTGGTGATTATTATGTTGATTTTGATAGACCAGGATAGAGTGTTGGAGTACAAGTACTTTGAGTACTATTTTGGCTCTTCATGTGAAACCCACCAGTCCCCGCTCGAAACGCTACAGGTTGGCCATGATGAACTAAACCTTGAATTTTTTTTTGGTTTGTTGGGGTTTGCGACTGTTTATCTTGTTCCTTCTAGGTTACAGAATCCCTTGAGTGGTGCCATGTACGATTATTCATACCATGTGGTTATCTGAGGCAAAGGTGTTGCTGGGTTTATCCATGTTGCTGTTTGATGAGACGGCAAGTTTCGATTCTGATCAAGAGAGATACCCTACGAACTACTTGCATCACAATGTTAGATTAAGTTTATCTAGAATCCGATGCACTGTTCTGACATCGACTCCATCTCTAGACATGGATTAGCATTGTCCATCCGTTTGTATGTATGTACTTGTACATTGCCCTTCTTGCCCCGGGGCTTGTCCCAGCCCAGCAGACTGTCTCCCCCCCGTTTGGTTTTACGTAAATGACAAACCACGTGTTTTGCTTGAGCTGGTCTCGTCTTAATACGAGGATATGTGACGGATCAACTCTGGCATCTGGCTTCGGCAGAGGACGCCTTTTGGCAGACGTCCATGACATGATCAAGCAAGCAAAACATGGCGCAGCTGCCGGACGTCGTTCCACCCTCCCTTATCGCCGCCGTCGCCGTCGCCATCCGCCGGCGCTTCGTCCCCTTCGGCCGCGGGCTTATCGCCTTATCGTTATCTGATTAGATAAACATTCAAATCGAAAGTCTTGGCGAGTCGTGATTTTGTACCTTCCAAATAAGGAAATAGGGCGCTTCTCCCTCCAGCCAATAGAATCACAGCGATCCATGACTAAGCCAAAATCACATGCTGCAGCCCCCAAACAGTCACATGTCACGAGCTCGCGCATTTTTCTGTTTTTTTTTTTTTTTTTTTTTTTTTTGTTTCTTTGCGTCGTTTCAAAGGCGACGAAAGCGCGAGATCTGCTGTCTGTCCAGCCAGTGAAGGCTCTTCCGGGCACTGCTGGCCTCCTGGGGGTTCCATCCCGCTTGCTGAATTGCTGGCCGTGGACGTGGTGATTGGCATCTGTGCTGCTGTGTATACTATATTACTACTTACTTGCTCTGAGTTAACTAACTCAACGTAACTAAACTAACTAACTACTGGGTAGGTTGTGGATACCCGCCTCGAGGCTGAGCTTCTTTTTTCTTCTCTTTTATCACACGCAGGCTCCCAACCCTTGAAACTCCCCCAGCAAGCTCGAACGAGTGGCCTCTCCTCTCCCTCGTCCTTCTCGTCTGCTACATATACTCGCCCGTTCTCGTGGGAAACCAGAGCAATAACTCGCCATCAAGCCATCGCCGTCCCGAGTCCGGTGTTAATATACAAACTAGATCCCCCGACGCCAAGACAAAAACTACCCGTCGTCTTCACGTGCAAAATCCGCAAACGGCAGAGCGACGACGAGCAGTTGGAACAGGCGGTTGTCGAGCGCGGTTGGGACATGAGATAGCTGCTTCGTTTTCTCTCTCTTCGTCTTTGCGGCACGGCAACATGACAATGATCCAGGCCTTCCCGCCTAGTAATGCAGGAGGCCAGGCCGCTGTCCAGCAGCTCGAGTCGCAGAATACCCCGTTGGCGCTTCCGGGCTACACGCCACAGCACCAGCAGCAGTCGCAGGCCATGACCGACTCTCCTC
The DNA here is from genome assembly GCF_000151125.1 of Trichophyton benhamiae CBS 112371. Taxonomy (NCBI): domain Eukaryota; kingdom Fungi; phylum Ascomycota; class Eurotiomycetes; order Onygenales; family Arthrodermataceae; genus Trichophyton; species Trichophyton benhamiae. The sequence continues at coordinate 166,076 of NW_003315098.1, read as the reverse complement.
CCCCCCAATACCACCCTCCCAGCGCGGAGCAAGCAAGCTCCAATGACATGGAGGTAGACAGCGTTGGCAGTGACACGCGCTCGAGACGCGGTACCAGTGTCATCTCCATGGACGATATTGAGGCCGCTCAGGCTCTAGAAGGGCTACGCTCAGGTATGATAATCTTCTAGTGTCAACCAACTGTTCTTTTATTTTTTATTTTTTTATTTAAGGATCTCTGTCTGACTGATGCTGTGATCAACTAGAATACACGCATACTCCTGCTCCTTCAAGGTCTTCTAATAACGCTACCTCTCAAGCTCCGGAAACCACAGAGCCAGAGCCGTTGTTATCCCTTATCACATCACACCCGTTGCTCTCGTCCGCAATCAACAGCTCAATGTCGGTCTATACGTCGTCCAAAACATACTCTCCCAAGTTCAGATACGGCGCCGAGTTCATTGAACGGAACATTGGCCCCCAAGTTCTGAACACGGTGGGCTCGGTTGGCAGGCGGACCGGAGTTGAAGGCGGCCTCCGCTGGGCCCTTCAGCGTAGGGAGAGCGTCAACAACAAATCCAACGCCAACTCCAGTTCCAATAGCAATAGCCAGGCCGCAGAGACAGCAGACATCGAGAAAGGCATGCACGACCTCCGAACCAGCCATTCAAGACGGTCATCAACCCTTTCGTCTGAACCCCTACCACCTTATGATAACGCTTCTTCCCCGAAATACGACGAGCTGTACAAGGGTAATCAACAGCCCCAGCAGCAGTCTCAGACCCAATATTCCTGGCAAAACCGGCTCATGATATCCACTTCGGGTCTCGGAGTAGCAATGAGCGAAGAATCGCTCAGAAGCTTGACCTATTGTCTCACCTGGCTGCAGTGGGCAAACAGGCGGATCGGGGCGTCCGTGGGCAGTCTCAAGGAGGCACTTAGGGAGTGGGACACTTCTAACCAGCTTAATACGGAAAGCAGGACAAGTGAAGAAGGCAGTCAGCAGCAAAGCCCTGCAATACTCTCACAGCAAATTCAGCAGGTCAAAGGGGATGTCCTGCAGACGTTGAAGATGGTGGTCGACGTTGTGTCCAAGTACGCTGGTGGAGCCTTGCCCGAGAACGCCCGCAACCTCGTCCGAAGACACCTCACATCTCTACCGCAGCGGTTCCGTATTGCGTTCAACTCCAACGTACCGGCAGATGGCTCTGCTCCTGAATCTGAAATGAGAACAAGGGCTTTCCGTGTCCTCGTGCTGGCTGAAGAAGGCCTTGATATGATGGGCCAGGTTAGCAACGTCGTAAATGATACTCTCGTCAGCGCCGAAAACTGGTGTGATACACTACGACGACCGAGGCCATCTGCAAGCAGCAGCAGCAACAACAACAACGATAATAATAATACCAACACACAAAACATGCCACAACCTCCCCCTTTCGATAGTGACCTGGACCGCAAGGTTCCTATCCCCATGCCAGCTCAACGAGAAGACGTGGAGATGGATGGTTAAAAGCAACGGTGTACTTGTCTTGCGGAGATGATTTAATGTCCTATAATATACGGCTGCCATCTTATCACTTTCTATGCACGTTTATGGCTCTGCTGAGCTTCCTTTCTCATTTTTCCTCTTTCTTTTCTTTATACCCCCTTGTTTTCCAAAACTTGAATGGCCGTAGGCCAAGCGTCTTCTTTCCTTTCCTTTGTCTCCCTCTTTTAGGATCCTCTATTGTTCTCACGATGTATTCTGGCTGTCGAATATGTTGCTACCGTGTTCTAACTAGGCGTTCTTCCTTGGGAGTCTGGATATGCAGAAAATCGTTCTTTAGTAGACCCATAAACTGTTTAGGACTCTGTTCAGTCATGCTCCAATAAATGGGCTTTTTCTTTTCAAGTATTCTCATCCCTTGCAGTAGGTGTTTTTGGTGAGTCATCACTCTAGGGGGCGAATATCACAGCCCCTTTTTTTGATGCTTGTAGACTCTACTAACGGCGGATAACCACGCTACAACTAAGTATAAAGCCTTCCTAGGTATATGTGACTACGCTAGAGAAGATGTACAGTAAGAGGAATAAGTATGTTTATGCACCGGCCAGACCACTTTACTATTACACTCGTAGATGAGGATATACTACAGCACAGGACTACCATATCTTACAGTGACTACGGTGAGCTACAGTTACGGAGCTACGGTGACTACGGTGACTACGAGGAGATGATGGAGATAGAAGTTGAACGCAGCAAATACATTTATTGACTGACTACATGATTGTTAACAGGACAGGCAAACATACATGCGTGCATACATACATACAGGCAGGCAACAGAACATAGAACATTCAAATCAAATTTTTTTTGGGTTTTTTTTTTTTTTTTTTTTTTTTTTTTTTTTTTTTTTTTTTTGGTGTGCAAGATGCACACGAGAAGAAGGAAGAAGAGACAGAACATTTTAGGTCTTCTTCTTTTTCTCCTTCTCCTCCTTGTTGTCACGCCCCTTGTTGTTGTTGCGCAACGGTGTGGTGACGTTGCGGGGGCGGAGTCGGCGTCGGGCACTGAGAGCCGTTTGGGTGATGGCTCCAGTCCGGGTGTCGTAGATTATCACCCTGTCGATTCGCGACAGGGTGAGGATGAAACGGCGGGCGTTGCCCAGGCCGTTGTTGCCGGTATTGTCGTTGCCGGCGTTGGTGTTGCCGGCGTTGGTGTTGCCGGCGTTGTTGTTGCCGGCGTCGTTGTTGTTGGTGTTGTTGGTGTTGTTGTTTTGAGCAGGCATTTTGGCTACTGCAGGGCAAGTAAGGGGTGATTAGCTATGGCTCCCTGGTAGGAGGTAGGAAGGAGATGAGAGGACGGTGAGGTGAAGGAGGCACTAACCCTGCTCCTGGTGTTTTTTAATATATATATAAATATAAATATATGTCCTTTGGTAGGACAGATGAGTGCCGCTGGCAGTGGTGTTTGCAAGAGACGAGGTGAAGAAGGGCTCTTTTGGCGGTGTTTTCAGCGGATTTGCTTGCTTTGGAGGAGATGTTGAGATGAAAAGAAGAGAAGGAGGATTCCAGTCGAGGAGGGGGTTTATATAGACCATTTCATTGCCACAAATGGCAGAATCACGACGTAAGGATGTGAGCTTTCCATGGTTGAAGCAGTGCTGAAGCAGAAGTCGTGATGTCACTGAATCGAGGAGTACATGGGCGTTGTCGACGGCGAGCTTCAGACTCGGGATATCAATGCCCATAAACAGCCCCTGAACGGGCTTGAAAGGAGCCAAAATCACCACCAAATGAAAGGTGCTTCAAAGACAGATTCCGTAGCCGTTTTTTCCAGGCCCAAATTGGCCTTTTGGCAGAGATCATGCCCATAATGCCATGGACGAGGTGCAGGGCTTCTGACAGCTCTGAGGTATCTTTCCTTCTGTGGCATTCTAAGGCATGACGCACAGGAGAGGGAATCTGTGGTTCACGATGGAATCATCGACTCTGCAAGAGCGGCCATGGGGCGGCGGCGAGGTCTTTCTGCTTCTCTCTGCGTCTCTCTGCGTCTGGCTGTCAGGGTCTACGGGCTCGCCCACCTTGAAGCTGCAGTTGCCGGCCTGCTCTCCTGCGCCGGCGAGGTGCTGCGAGGCTCCCCTTCACTGCTGGGGCTTCGCCTTGGCCGGCAACTTCCTGCAGCGTCACCACACAACCTCGACAGCTCGACAGCAGCATCGTCACCGCATCGTCACTGCATCGTCATCGATCTACTCTCTCAGACAGAATTACCCACGGCAGCATGGACGGCGCTAACATCTCCGGTCTTGTTCAGCGTGTATCGACGTCACTACGAGCTGGCACAGCGCTGGGCCGGCGTGATGCCCAGTCACACACAGAGCAGGAGGAGGATCTTACCTATGCTGTCCTCATGGCTGACCTCATCCCCCTTCTAGCAGTAGCAATATACGTCTTGCTAGCTGTAGTCATTGGCTGGAAGCATATTGTCGCGGCGGTGACGAAGGGGCGAGCGTTGTTTGGGAGCTGTCGACGAGGAGGGTGGCCAATAGCAAGAAAGAGCAGACACAGAGACGCAGAACAGGGGCTTAACCGACACAACAGATATCTTGGTATGGACGTGGAGGCATACGGGGGATATTATGAGCTGGAGGAGCTTGAACAAGGGGACGATGAGGACTCTCGGGAGGAGGAGGAGGAGGATGACAACGATAACGAAGGTATATTCCTATTACATTATATACAGAGTGGGCAAGCGCCTCAGCAGCAAGAAAGGGACCCGGCGGAACCGGTACACAAACCACCACTTGACGATAGTCGCCACTCCCTAGACAACATAATTACCACGACTTCAAATGGCATTTCTAAATACTTCCATCCTACCTCTGGGAGACTGAGAGATGATATCGTGCAACCTACTCAAACAAGGCTGGATAGGATGCTTGGTGATGACGAGGATGAAGGGCATGGAAACATTGCTTGGTATAAAGCGCTCCAAAGATTTTCAGACAAGTTCATTCTGAAAGCCCAGGCATGGCTTGATAAAGACGAAGCAAATATTGAGAGGGTCGAACATAGGGAGACGTCAAATGTGTGTGGGGAGAGCAACCGCGTAGTCCGGCAGATCCTACGCGAACGGCGGGAAGAGGAGGGATATAAAGATGCAGAGGACAATCTGCACTGATTTTGGCCCAGACAGGCTGAAATTCAAGCGAAGTTATACATTTGTTCTCGACTTCTTGCGATATCAAAACCTCCCGATTCTTGCGATGTCGTTTGGGCAGGTTTTTTGAGGTTTCGCTTTTATACCCCAAGCGAAATTAGCTGCATGACTAAGCGCGAAAATGGCCAGGATTTGAAGTCTTTAGTTTAGGCGTATTTGATTGGTCGGCGGTCATTCAAGCGCTGACGTCCATTACTTCACATCATTTTCTCATCTACTCTCCAGCACCAGGCAGACTGCACAAAATGATCTCATCCATGTCTATATCGAGTCCATAGGCTTAATACTATTGACTAGCTGTAACTACGGGTCTAGTCATTGCTTCCACGGTGCTGCTTGCTTTCCGTCCAAGTAGAAAGGAAGTGCAACATGTTTGTCACGCCTTCCGCCAGCATGGAAGCTCCCATGGAGTTTCTGTATATACCCAATAGATGGATGTCTGTTTCTCCCGCATGGACTGTGCCACTCTCACCACCTAGTAGTCATCATGGTCATCGGGTCATGAACACTTTTCTTCCCGCCTCCTGAGATACCCTATTAACGCTCTGCCGCGACCTATCAGGTGCCATTCTTCCCAGCCTCACAACTACCTAAGAAAGAGTGGAAACAATGATGTTTCTCACTCAACTCGTATCAGCGCTGTTTCTCTTCTTTCTTGGCCCTATCTCCTATGGAAAACCAGTCGAGACTTTTGTCCTCCCCCTAGCTCAGGATGCTCCTATTCCGCCCTCCGAAGACCCCTTTTACCAGCCTCCCCCAGGATATGAAGAAACCGAACCGGGAACAGTTTTGAGACAACGCAGACCTCCTTTTCCTATTTCGTTATTCCGGTCTGCTCCGATCGACCTAGCTGCAACCTATCAGGTCCTTTATCGTTCATCCGATACTTTTGGACAACCAACCGCCACCGTTTCGACCATCCTTATTCCTCACAATGCAAACATGTCAAAAGTCCTATCCTACCAAGTTGTTGAAGACGCAGCTTTCATCAACTGTGCCCCTTCGTATGCTCTTCAGCTCCATTCAGACCCAGGAGGCCTCTTTGGAACGATCATCATACAATCCGAGCTACTCCTCATAACTGCGGCCCTTGAGAACGGGTGGGTTGTCACTATACCGGACTATGAAGGACCCGCAGCTGCCTTCTTAGCTTATTGGCGTGCAGGTTACGCAACACTAGATGGCATTAGAGCTACTCTTGCTTCTTCTGGGTTTACAGGTGTGGACCCAGATGCAGCGGTAGGCTTGTGGGGTACATCTGGAGGGAGCGTTGCGAGCGCTTTTGCTGCAGATTTGCACCCCAAATACGCGCCAGAGTTGAATATTGTTGGGGCAGCGCTAGGCGGTGTTGTTCCAAGCATTACTACGGCTTTGCATAGTCTCAACAAAGGGTTTGACGCCGGGATAATCGTCTCTGGTGTTATTGGGCTTTCAAAAGAATACACCTATATGCAACCCATCCTAGAGTCCTACCTTGTGCCTCATCTACGGGACAAATTCATGAGTGCTGGTAAAAAATGCTCGGGAGCAGTCTCTTTGGATTTTAGAATGGAAGATATATTCAGTTACTTTAAGGGAGGGGAGGAGTCTGGTTTATTTGCTGATCCCAGAGTGAAGGCGATTTTAGATCATAATGCCATGCCGCAAGGAGTACCAGAGATTCCTATTCTCATTCTCAAGTCGGTAAATGACGAGATCAGTCCGATATCCGATACTGATGCCCTGGTAGAGAAGTATTGCTCCAACGGGGTCACTATCGACTATAAACGGGACCTGCTATCTGTACATACCATCCTAGCTGTCACTGGCGCTCCCGAGGCAGTGCTCTGGCTCAGGGACCGTCTTGATGGAATAACTGTTGAGAAAGGATGCAAGACCTCTACCATCTTTATGACACTGCTCCAACCGGGAGCCCTGGAAGTCATGTCCAAGACTATCATTGATAACTTGTTGAATCTCTTGGGGAAGCCCGTTGGACCAAGGTTGAGAACTGAAATTGTACATGTTCCTCCTCTTTAAGTGTTGAGACGTTTCGTTTTCATTGGCCCGCTGCTTATACCATCCTGCTGATTGTCTGCTTGCTATACGCCTTTACACCTACAGCCATTTCCTCTAGACTCGTTAGTCCTACAGTAATGTCAGAGTAGAGATATGTTTAGTTTGCCCAATCGGGTTGTGGTAGAAATCTTAGTTTTGTCCTTGACTTTTAGGTATTCCCGGCCAAACATAGGGGTTACTTCGCCGTACTGTTTGCTACAGCAGCGTATACATTAAAATGAGATGAATATCTAAACAAATATGTACTCCTACGTATCGATTTTTGACTACGGTCGATTGCTTTACGTTTGTTTGTGCCCAAAATATAACCAAACAGTATTTTGAATAATACAGAACTATAGGTCTGATCGTGTTATACTACAAGTTCATAAATAGCGACGTACTGCGAGCATTAATCTTCTCTGCAGCTTACTTGACCTGGATAAGAGTTCGGACTTGATCATTCATTTTGCCCGGAGCTCTCCATCATGATCGACTCACCTGAATACCAGTTTGTGCTTGTGACCTTAGCCTTGGTGGCACTGGTTCTCTTCATCTTTGTGTTCTGTGTGTGGATATGTTACGGAGTCAAATCCATTATGACTCCTAGTGGCAAAACCAGAGACAGGAGAGAGCGTGGTAAGATTGAAGCCGTTATACCAGCAGCATAGCTTCTGACATCCGTACAGGCTCGATGATACCGCTCAGTAATTATACCTCATCAGGATCAAAACCTGTCCAAAAACCATCCAATATTGGGAGTGAACGTCCCAAAGTTACACCAACGGAAACTAGGGTTAGTGGTTGCGGTGATAATATGTGCATTATATCCCCCGGCTAAGAAAGAATAGGGTGCAAGTAGCGAGCCTCGCAGATCTTCGGTGAACGACACGTTATCGCTGGATCATCCATTACCGGCTCCACCGCCCTGTGCTGTTCGAATCCCGGGACTTGTTCGACCATCAACTCCTGCAATACCGGTTAGAGTGCCGGAAAGAGGTGGAAGGGTATCGCCTGTCGATTTCACTACCCCGAACCGGATGACTCGGTGGGGGTGACCATAGAGGATTTTGGGGGAGTGTTTTTGATAGAGATATCCTCATACGGCAGATTTGCAATGAACATGAAGTCCAGTACGCCGGTCATGGTCTATCAAGTACAGAGCATAGAGTTCTCCAAAAATAGTATTAGATTCGGATTAGCTGGGATGCGAGTAGACTCGTTAGAAAGGGATATTGGCTGGATAGAGTGGGCATTCGTAAAGTATTATAAAGTCGAACGCAGGGTATCCGCTGCGGAAACAACCTGGAAACCATAAATAACCTATGAAAGTAACACGATACTGATCAGATATCGCATCCATAAAGAAGAGGGGGACTTATCCCGTAGAACGGTTCTGCTTCCTTCATAATTGGCTGCAGTAATTGCACTCTATACTTGAAATCTTCAACCCAGTCGAGTGTGAACAACGATAGTGCATCTAAGGGTATAATCGACAAATTGGAAACTCTAAGGAGTTATGCTTTTGTTGATTTCTGATATCTTTTGCCTTGGGGAAGTTACGATATTAGGCTGGCTCCGACTGTATTGAGTAGGGTATAATCACACAAGGTAGAGATCGAAGTTAACAATAAGAGGTAGGGCAATACTGAATCACTCGGTCCTTCGCCACTTCGTTTCATCCCCAGCCGTTCCGTTCTCGTTGTTTGAGGCACCAGCCTCATTCATTCCTTCATCGTCATCTTCACGCGGCCTTACAGTACCTGCTCCTGCACCCAAGGGAGCTTCCTCTCCACCCTTCCAGTTTCCATCTTCATCAAAATATTCGTGGGCGTTCTCTGCGGTAATCCAGCCACCGCTTCCAGGTAGAGCTGGGGGTAGGCCACCTGTGTTGTTTCCAGGGAAAATCAGACCATTTTGGAACAAGGCACTACCTTGGAGCTGTTGATGGAATTCCTCACCTTCATCCGCATCTTCGTATCTGTCTTCATCGTCCTGCTCGACAGGGTCAGGGTGGAGATTAGAACAGGCAGATACAGCCTCAAAGAGTGCCTCAATTTGGGACTGGGTCTTTTTATCTTCTTCTTCAGCTGACATTTCCTGGTCGGTAGGTTGGGTAGCGGGGTCCGAAAGAGGAATGATGGTGAGCGAAATGCTATCTTCATCTACATCCTCATCCATATTTTCATCTCCTCCACTCGTGATGGCCAATTGCATGTAAAGGCCTTGCACAGTATCATTATCGGAAGAACTCGGCAGGGGAAGCCGTTGGATCGCATGTAGAGATATTATCGGATACGGGATTGCGACACCACTGGACGTCTCCGTGGAAAATAACAATAGCTTTCTGCTAGAAGTCAGTATAATATTCTACGCACGAAGGAGCGAGAAACATACTCAGAAGTGACCCAGACACTGACACCCGGGAGAGATAGCTCTTTGGTATTCTCTGCTGCCTCATCGACTGTTGTACCTGCAGTGGCACCGCGTTCTCCCTGTGCTGTGCCATTCGATGAGCCCTCTGACGTCGTGGACCGCAGACTATTCAGAGCAGGGGAAGCTAATAAGTCACGCTCCAGAATAACCACTTTGCATCTCTCGCTGAAGTGGTGTAAAATTGGTGGTCCGGAGTAGAACGAGGCAGGAGTTCGCGACTGATGCTCTGCGAGAGGTACGAACGAGGAGGTATTTGGGGCTTCATGAAGGACTTCCATTATGGTAATCAGTTGAAGTTTGGTGTCGGCACTTTGCTTGCTTCAATGGCCAACTCAGACTGTGCTTGTTGTTTGTTTTGGAGGGTAATGGAGGCGTGCGAGGCGGCGTTGAGGGGAGCTTGGTGGAGCGAAAGTGAAAATGATAAGATCAAACTTTGTTTCAACGTCATCCCTTTGCTACTAGCTAACTAACTAGCTAACTAGTGAAATGCAGACTATTTATTGCTGAAAGAGAGGACTCGATGAAGGAGAGGACAAGATAACTTTGTAAAGCATTCAATAGCTATGAAAATAAACTAGTTATCTTTTTCATTGACAAGAACTATTGCAGGTGACCAAATCTTTCCCTTGTCGTAATTTTCTCCGTCCTCATTCCCAAACGCAACTACTGCTGGTTGAATGATAACTAAAATCTCTTTGCCATCTAATTTTTTCTCACCCTCGTCAAGCTGATGGAGGCGATGCGCAATCATTGATCGATCTGTATGGTGATAAGCCCTTGTATTGCCGGCGAACACAGAGTTGCAAGTCATATGAGCTCTGTGGCACCATAATGATAATGACAACTGCATTGCATGGGCAAAGATGTGATATAGATCATCCAGACATCCATCTTGAATGGCCCCAGGCTTAGGTACCTCTAGAAGCAGACCTATGGGCCCTTTAAGGAATAGTTTAGCCATTTCGGTACTGTAGCTTTCGACAACCCGTGGCGATGCCAATGATGATTCAGGCGAACCTGGCTGAAGTTTTGTTAAAAAGCGCAGCAGCTGGGAGCGCCATATGTGTGCTTCGGAAGGGGAAGCTGTGGAGAGATCAGTCCTACTCTGGGAATAATACGGGAGGGTGAGGGTATATAGCTACCATTTCCCATTGTCTGGTATAGGCCAAACATCGCGGAGTGAGAAACAGGTTCCGAATTTGTGTTAAAGCGTTGAAGCGCAAAAAAAGGGTTAGAGAACATCGGGTTGAAAATGGATGCGGCGAGCATCGCGTGGCCAATAAGAACAGGGAATCTTTTCTTCAGATGCGGAGCCATTTCCTTCAACAAGGAGTCGAATGTTGATCGTGCAATGCTGCCTTTGAGATGATCAATTATTGCACCCTTCTCGAGGTCCGCAAGGGGCCTCAGACGGCTGCTATCTTGGACTACATATTTTCTCACCCATGTCCTTAGTCTTTCTTCGAGTCTAGAGAACTCATTACGAATCTCTTCATCCCCTTTTGGAATCCACGAAGTAGCTTTCATCGAGCGAAGATTAGCTTCTTGAGCGACGCGGAGGTCATTCAATAATTGTTCCTCATTGCAGCGTATAGAAATTACTAACTGCATGAGTGAATCTATTTCTCTGTCAGTACCCCAATAAGAGGTGCCGTTGAACTTGATATCCTCAATCGAGTAAATAGTGACCTGGTACAGTTCTCCAAGAAAAGGCTGAGCTGACCTATTCGATTATCACGATCCTTGATCTCGCGCTTGAGATATTCGATCGTCGCTTGATGGTTACCAATCTCTTGGTCATGTTTATTCACTCGGCCTTCAAACTGAGATCTAAGTTGATGAAGCTGGGACATCATGGATCCTATCATATCCATTTCACTGACGACGGCAGCCTCCGCAGCGGGCTCTGATTCCTTTGGATGCCATAACCATTAGAATGAGATAAGCAGAGGCCAGTCTAGGGGACTAACATCCTCCAAACGCCTGGACACTGGCTCTGTCATTGAACCAAGGCTTGGGCTTGACTGGCGTTCCGATTCTGAGCTGCAGCTGTATTTGATGCGCTGTAAGATATTAGCAACTGTATAACTAACATGTAAGAAAACAGAGGAAATAAATGAGCATACACTTTCTGTCATCTCAACATCCCCAGCGTGGTAACTAGGCATTTCACGTGTAGATGCCTCCATATCGCAGGTTATACTGGAGTCAACGACCTAAGTACAAAACCTGAAAAGATGAAGAAAATTGATAGCAACTGAAGTAAGTCCCAGCTTAGATTAGGAAATCTTAGATAAATGGTGGGAAGTTCCATTAAAAATTTTCTTCACGAGCTAAACCAGGCTCCTAGAGGGACAAAGGAACCAAATATTTAGCTAAATAGAATTGAAGTCCTGGATATAAGCTCGTTCTTTTCTCCTGTTTGTCTTATCAAGACGCCCATGCAGGTAGACACCTGCAAATTTGCAGAAAGAAGAGCCAGAAAAATGGCACCCAGAACCCCCATGAAGCTCAATCAAGCGACATCGCGCCATAAGATTATAGTTGGAATTGATTATGGAACCACGTTTACAGGTAAAGAGGCCGTTATTGATTAGAAAAGTGAGCTGACGTATTTCAAGGAGCCAGTTATGTGAGTACGACAGGCAGTGATGCCAAAGATGTCATCATCATTGGAACGTGGCCTGGTCCATCAAGAGACTCTGAAACAGTCTTCAAGGCGCCTTCACGTATTGCATATCCCCTCGATAATCCAGCAAACGAAACCATTCGATGGGGGTTTCAAGTTGAACCTGGCATGACCACCTACTCTTGGACAAAGCTGCTATTGGACCGGAACATTGCACTTGGAGAGTTTGATGACCCAACCCTTGAAGGGGCTTCAAAAACGGGAATTTTGCAACTTCCTTTTGGCAAATCCGCAGTGAGTGTTGTAGTAGACTTCCTTAAAGAGGTCCGAGCCCACGTATTGAAAATGATTGAGAAGCATATCACGAAGGAGATGCTTGGAATCACTCCCATTGAATACTGGTTCACAGTGCCAGCGATCTGGTCGGACCAGGCAAAAGCGCAAACAAAAGCGGCGGCCCAACGTGCAGGCTTTGCCTACAACATTAAACGGCCTAATGACCAAATATTCATGGTCACCGAACCGGAGGCTGCGGCCATTGCAGCTTTGAATAAGACAGCCACAGATGGCCTCGGAGCTTCCTTCAAGGTTGGTCACAAGTATGTGTACATCCGAACGTTGACTAACTTTCACGTCAAGCCTGGTGATGGAGTTTTGGTGTGTGATTGCGGTGGCGGAACAGTGGTATGTCAACCTTCACAGTTGATATGGATACTATCTCACAGCCCACAAAGGATATTACGACGTATTTGATCAACAAAGTTGACCCAATTTTGTCTTTTGAAGAGCTTTGCACAGGAACCGGTGAGTACTGGATGTCATTATCTTAGCGGTTGAATCGGTTGCTCACCCTAACGGTAGGCGGCAAATGCGGGTCGACGGCGATAGACAGAAATTTGTACAGACTTATGTCTCGACGATTTGGAAAAGCCTTTGATATGCTTCCTGCTAAAAAGAAAGGTCCAGGAAGCGAATTTATGAGAAAATTCGAAATTGTCAAGAAGGACTTCGGGTTTAACATAGACGAAGACAAAATTTATGAGCTGCCGCTCAATATGAGGGCCAATAAAGTGAAGTCTGAATATTTTGACGATGAGGAACGCCTTGTCCTGCTTTCAAGGTAAGAAAGTACTCGAGATATAAGCGACAGTAGGAACTAACTGCCGGTTTAGCAATGATATTCGACAGCTATTTGACCCAGTCGTGGATCAGGTCATCGGGCTTGTTCGTAAGCAAATGGATGACGCCGAGGAAGCAGAAAGCGGTATAATTAATGTATGGAACCAATTTGATATCGATCTCCCCTGTTGTCTGTGTTTGAGCTAATGTGAATAAGCGAATAATCCTCGTCGGCGGGTTTGGTGATTCTGAGTACCTCCGGGAGAAAATGGAGAAGTCTTTCTTTGGCATCACAATCACTGTCCCAGATAATCCGTAAGTAGAACGCTCCCATTTAACCAATAACAGGCTAATAAGCTTCCATGCTGCAGACAAACTGCTATAGTTAAGGGAGCCGCACTTCGAGGGCTCTGGGGCCTTCAAGTAACAACAAAAAGATGCCGTCGCCACTATGGATTTGAATGGAGCATACCATTCCGCCGAGGTACCGACCATGAGAGAAATGCTCATATCGATGAATTCACAAGGAAAAAGATGGTGGGTGGGGTCATGAAATGGATGATTTCCAAGGTCGGTCACCCATGTTGACAAGATGGAAGATGTCTGGATAAGATTGGCTAACAAGAATTAGGGAGAAAAATATACGGAAAATCATACACACACCGTTGATTACACTCAGGTATATCATTCTGGAAGTTCGATGATAATTAGATTCGTGCTCTTTTCAAGCGATTCAAACGAAGCACCTGAACGGGTTGAACACACAAGTATGTATTAATCTTTCCCGCTTCACTTAGCACCTCTAATACCATTTATTATGTAGGTATCAAAAAGGTCGGCACAATCTGCGTGGACATCACAGACATTGACTTCAGCCTTTTTAAGAAGAAAGTAATCGACGGAGTGCTTTCATATCAAGTTGAATTCTCGGTGAAGGTCATATTCGGAGCTCAGGACGGTGTGTTGAAGTTTGAAACCACCTCACAGGGCAAAGTTGTTGGGAAGACAACCATCGACTTCACAAATACCAAGTACTATTGACATCTGAAGTTGGAATGACAAAGCATGGGTGGTTGCTGAAAACCAAGGCGAAGGTAATGGATAGGATGATAAACCAGAGTTTCCATGAGGCTCCGTTAGGCAGATATCTTAGAGCGAGACTGGGGGGAGTGAGGGTTCTCGTTGCAAAACAAGGCCATCTGGCTTTTGAGCAAAGAAGAGCCCAGTTGATGGAATGAAACTAGGCCTCCTCTACCTGAGATCCATTAGATAGATTAGATAGCCTGGTTAACATCTGGAAAATGCCAATAACCATGCCTCTCGCTGTTGCCGTAGAGATATCATTTCAGTCCCAGTCCGCCGAATGCACGGTCGAGTTCAACACCCTCACTTCTCGGTTCCATTGCCGGAGAAGTGTCTTTATTCGTCTGATCAGCAACCGGCCGGTCAAGCAGACTCTGATGTGCTTCGGTCGATGTCTGTCCTGACGCATGGGTGGGTTGTAGAAGCTTTTCCTCCCGGTCTAGCCATCCGGGAGCAACTCGACGCTTTTCAGCTAAATCTCGTTGCTTGATGGACTCTTCCCACTCCTTGATTGCGGCCTCTCCCTCTGACTGTCGCTTTTTCATGTGGTCCGCCAATGCCTGGCATGTTGCGAGGATATCGGCCGGGTGAGCGGCATGGCCACTCGACGAAACAACATACTTTGGTTTCTCTGAGCCGCTGGCATCGGCTGTGACAGAGGGTGGTAGAGAGGAAGGAATCGACTTGTATGTATATGGCAGAGTAGTCGCCGTAGGCAGAGAAATGAACGGCGAGACCGTCAGCGGAATCTGGGCCAGTATGGGATGAGGTTCTGGTCTACCGTTAGCAGCGTCCGCAAGGCTTAAAACCGCAATACCACTCACTCTCTGAATCAAACATCATGCCTAGCCCATTTATTTTCTGTCATTTACGATCCTGTTCTTGCTCCTGACCGCGATGACGTTGATGGTGGTGGTGCTGTCCCGGTTGCTCGTGAATGTGGGCGGGAGATAGAAGGTTGCAGCAAATAAGAGAGCCGCGAAAGCCGCATCCACCTTAGCGAGCGACTCTCCCAACGTCAAAACTTTCGAGAGACAGCCAGCGACTGCTCCTGGATATCTACATCACGGCCTGCAGCTTTGCACATCAACGACCAGCTCGCTCGATCGGACGCCTCGCTGCCCCCTAGCCAAGCGACCCTGGTCTTCACTAGTGCCCAACTATCTGAACTCGAAAAGCCACCCACGCTCGCCGTCTATCTCTACTTTCGTCGTCAGCCCTACTAACTATCATCGAACACGCGACCCCAACCTGGCTGCGGACATTAGCTACGACTCTTCACGATCTCGACCGCCTATGCTCCAGCTCTAGTATCGCCGAGAAGCCCATCGAAGAGCTGCGCCCCCTCGATAGCCCCGTGTCACGGTTGAGATTGACAGGCATATCGTACTGTACCCCTCCCAGGCCACTGAGAACTCGGGCTGCGCCACCATTCAACCCGCCAAACAAGAAGCAGCAAGCATGGAAGGGAAACTGGTGCAAGCGGTCACGGAGAAGAAGCCCGTCCCTGAGATTGACTTCACCCTCCATACTATGGAAGATGGCACGCAGGTATCCACACAGGAGCGTGTCTGCAAGGGTTAGTTGACAAGCCCCCCCTCTCTCCATTTCTACCTGCACACAGACATTTAGGGAGTATATTGCATTGCGCATTTTGCTGATGGTTCAATCACAGAGGTGCAAGCCCCGGCTTTCAACACACCTTCGAACGAACAATTTTGGTCCAGCGAAGATCCCACCAAGCCAGACCTGAAGTTCCTCAAGCAGCACTTCTTCCGTGAAGGTCGTCTCACGGAGGAGCAGGCACTATGGATCATCAATACTGGGGCATCAATCCTCAGGTCAGAGCCGAACTTGCTGGAGATGGATGCTCCCATTACAGTGTGTGGTGATGTTCACGGACAATACTATGATTTGATGAAGCTGTTCGAGGTGGGAGGAGACCCTTCGGAGACACGATATCTCTTCCTTGGAGACTACGTTGACCGAGGCTATTTCAGTATTGAGGTTAGTGAAATGATGGATGTGACAGTTTGAGAGACTTTACTGATAATTCCCATAGTGTGTTCTGTACCTATGGACTCTAAAAATTTGGTACCCCAACAGTCTTTGGTTGCTACGTGGAAACCACGAATGTCGCCATCTCACAGATTACTTTACCTTCAAGCTGGAGTGCAAACACAAGTACTCCGAGAGAGTCTACGATGCCTGCACAGATTCATTCTGCGCCTTGCCTCTGGCTGCAATTATGAACAAACAGTTCCTCTGTATCCATGGTGGCTTGAGTCCTGAGCTGCATACATTGGAGGATTTGAAAACAGTAGGTGTTTCATGTATTAATCCCTTCTACGAATGCTCACAATTGCTATAGATTGACCGTTTCCGGGAGCCACCAACCTATGGGCTGATGTGCGATATTCTTTGGGCCGACCCTCTGGAAGACTTTGGTCAAGAGAAAACGGGTGAACACTTCATCCACAACAATGTCCGAGGATGTTCATATTTCTTTTCCTATCATGCTGCTTGCGCATTTCTAGAGAAGAATAACCTTCTATCCATCATTCGAGCCCACGAGGCTCAAGATGCCGGGTACAGAATGTACCGCAAGACCCGAACGACCGGATTCCCAAGTGTTATGACCATCTTTAGTGCGCCCAATTACCTTGATGTCTACAACAACAAGGCTGCGGTCCTCAAGTATGAAAACAACGTCATGAACATCCGCCAGTTTAACTGCTCACCACATCCTTACTGGCTCCCCAACTTCATGGACGTCTTTACCTGGTCACTACCGTTCGTTGGAGAGAAAATTACGGATATGCTCATTGCCATTCTTAACACTTGCTCTAAGGAAGAACTCGAGGAAGAGACTCCCCTGTCAGCATCCGAAGCTCCACCCTCGCCAACTCTTCCATCAACAGACCCCGAAAGTACCGAGTTCAAACGACGTGCCATCAAAAACAAAATCCTTGCTATCGGTCGTCTATCCCGTGTATTCCAAGTTCTCCGAGAAGAGTCCGAGCGGGTTACTGAGCTTAAAACTGCTACTGGCGGACGTTTGCCAGCAGGAACGCTCATGCTTGGCGCCGAAGGTATTAAGCAAGCTATCCACAACTTTGAGGACGCTCGAAAGGTCGATTTGCAGAACGAACGACTACCACCGACCCATGAAGAAGTCACTAAGCGTGCCGAAGAGGATCGACGACAAGCGCTGGAACGTGCTGCCCAAGAGGCGGCTAACGACACGCATCTAACAAACGTAGCCCGAAGAATCAGCATGTAAGTTGCACCGCTTTGTTTTTCCCTTTCAACACTTGTCCGCCCAAGCTAATATCTTTCACCTAGGTCATCTGGATCTGGTCGACCCCGAAAGCGAGAACCGTCATCTTGATGCCCCATTTTTATCCCATCCACCCATCCCTTGACATTCATCCCATCATTATGACTTCCAGCTTAACGTATCCCCTGCCCAGAACTCGACAAATCTGAATCCTTTTGCTCTTTTATTTTAACTGTTTTTTTGAATTGATTGAATGACTCCCCGGTGATGATACCAAGACCTTAATTCCACTAGGAGAAATGCAAAAGCTGCATATCCTGTATGAATCTTGAATACGTTTTTCACGAACAAAAAGGAATTGATAAATTCCGTTTCCCCTTAACGTCAACCGGCCTGGCCTCCTGGTGTCTGCCGTCAATCACATTCCTGACCCTTGACGTATTGTACTGGGGAGGAAATCGGAATAAAAAGGAAGAGAGAAAATATCAATAATAATATTTGCTTGCAACGAGGAATAAACGGCTGGATTGATTTGGGGTTTCTTTTGCTCTGATAGCTACAAGGCTTAGCAGTACTGGAATCAGGCGGCCCATTCTTTTCGCAAACAAGTTGTCAGTGATAGCAGTATAGTAAGATTTAGGGCTCCACCGTCTATGGATATAAAAACTATCGATCACCATTGTATTTGTATGATAGTTATTCCCCCTATAGCTACAATTTACACCCTTTTAGTACTTTTATACCCTAGTGTCCAGGATGGTATGCTATACAGCGTATTTACCCAATGTATCACAGAATGGCCGCCAAGAAGCTTGATTATGGTGCGTAAAAATGGCTTAGTCATCTAATATATTACCGTCCCTGTATTGAACGAACACAAGCTTGTTTTTGCTGCATCGACAACTTTGCGAAGAAGAGCGCGAGAGACATCACTGACAACCCGCAGCTCACCTGCGCACCAACCCCAATGCCTGGGAAATATCATGTCTCCCTCATCCAGAGGACGCCGCTCCTAGCCAGGCGGCTATTCTTTTGCCCATCATGCTCGCAGATACGCCACCTCTCCTTCAGTAGTGGGCCAGCTCCCACGGCCAGATCAACGATCAAGCACTCAGCCTCGACTCTTTCGGGTTCATCGATTGTCAGTGCTACCAAAAATATTCCTGAGAGGTTCCAGGAGCTATATAAAGCTTTAGAGGAGCTTAAAAATACTCCTGGTAACCATGTGGATTTGGGCAGATTAGAATTGGCGCAAAGAGGCATTGAGACGGAGAACCCATTGATACGAATTGCAGGTGCGTGAGCATATTCCATCGGCTTTGGTAACTGCTCTTCTTTGCACTTATTAAATGTTACTTTCGCAGTGTTCGGTTTGGGCGGTACCCAGACTTCCGCAAGGCTTGTACGGCTACTACTTGCTGACCCGCTGGGCCCAAAAGAAGCATGGGAAGACCAGCTTGACTCTCGTGCTAATAATGACTCTGGCAGTTTCCTTATAAGGTCAGTACTTTGCTTGTCTGCTAGGCATGAGAGGGGGCTAATTCTCAGCAATTGTTTAATATAGATACGGAGATAAATATGAGGTATCGCCAGGAAACAGCCTTCTGCCAACAGTCTCGATACCATCCAACTTGCTTCGGAAAGCAAATCTAGAAATCCTAATGTCACCATTAGGTACAAATATCATCTCGTTAAAAGAGCCAATTGCGAACTCCCTACAGATTGCAACAATATCCATTCCATCCACAGACGGGAGCCCTGCCACACATATCCAATACCCAGTACATCGATCAATAATATGCGGTGACGGGATCGATGGCCTGTTTACGTTTGCCAAATTAACTGGGAGGACAGATACAGGTGAACTCGGTCCAGTAAAGGCAGTATTCCAGGCACCGTTGAGCAAGAGTCCAGAGAACGGTAATGGATACGTTTCATTTATTGATATTGACCGTGCTGAAGTGGCGTTGGATAAGTTCCGTGAGTCAGCCCAAAATGCAACGGCTTACCAGGAAGGATGGGACGGAAGCAGGATTCAACCAATTATCGACTGGCTCGCGGCGGCTCCCACGGATCAAACTGTGTCTCCTGACATCCGGCATCTGCTCGATTCCGTGTTGAATGAGGCAGATACAAAAATCAAGCAGCACGAAAAGAAAACATTGGCCGATGTGCAAGCGAGTTCTGTTCCCGAAGAGGTACGAGAATCATTGAATGCCATGATCTCGGGATGGGCGGAAAGGGCTCATGAGGAGCTTCGGACTTCGTTAGACGAAGCTTTCAGGTGCAAGAGCTGGCAAAGTTTAGTATGGTGGAAATTGTTCTGGAGAGTTGATGATGTTCCCATGATATGTTCCAGTCTGTTGCAAAAACAGTGGCTCACTCAGGCTGAGAAGGAGGCTCTATGGATTGGCGGACGATTCCAGCAAGCCCGATTGTTGGAAGACGATTCTTCTGTGGGTAAAGAAATATGCACTCCGTCTACGGAAGATGCATCACCCGAATCTCCACGCAGTGCTCCTGTGTTCACTCCATGGCGGACACAAATAACGGAAAGCCGAAACAAGCTCACAGCATCCACTATCATGCCACTACATTCTCTCGCACAGAGTCTAGTCATGTTCAGCTTGTCAACTACTGGGTTGACTTCAGCACTATCCGCTCTGACATATTTCTCCACCACCACTACTTCCCTTAGCGAGGCTGGAACCTTTGCTGCAGTGGGTTTAATTTACTCGGTTTGGAGACAACAGAAAAAGTGGGACTTAGCCCGCAGGACCTGGGAAACAGACATTCGTGAAGAAGGCCGAAAAGCGTTGAGGTATACGGAAGATTCCATGAGAATAGTAATACGTGACGGAAACAGACCAGCGATGCCGCCTACAGAAACTGAAGTTAAGGAAAGCATAAAGAGGGCCAGAAATGCCTTATCAAATGTATTATAGATAAAAAAAGGGTTTTGTTCTTCTGTAATTATACCCCCTTTACTGCATGGATTTGTGTTTAATAGGCATTACCCTCCCATGTCTAAGTAAGCTCCACGCTTCCTTCAGGCACCCCGCTGGTGCTACGTAGCCGTCTAGCGAAGAACTGCATGATGGGCATCATTTCGTCCCTATTTCGAGGCATGGTATCTTCCTTCTTGCTTCTCCAGCAGACCACGTCCACGTATTCAAACTCCTCCTTTGTCCGACGAACACCTACATCCGTCACAGCGCTCTGCGCACCATGACCACCCAAGACTAGCACTGGACTAGGCGATTTATTTTGCCTGCTTCCTCTTTCCTTGATAGCTGAAAGAGGCAACACTCCGCCGATTGCAACGGTACCACCAAGCTCTCCCCGGCCAGTTTCTGATAGATGGAATTCCAACGCTGCGCTCAGCGCAACACTCGCCCCCTGTGCAAACCCGAAAAGTAATATCTCGCGAGCCTTGTACCCGAGCTTGTCTATCAATGTTGACCGTATGATATCTGCGGCTATCATGCGGGTAGCCCTAGTAAAGCCAGGGTCTTGATCTAATGAGTCCGCTTCAAAAACAATGTCGTCACCCCAGTGAAAACCGGGAAGGTCGAACGGCAGTGGAACAGGGCCCTGGACAACTACACAGCTTGTCTCGGGTAGATGGAGAGCCGATGCAAAGCTAGTGAAAGGCGCAGGCGTATCGCCTAGTCCATGGAGGATGATGAGAACATTTGTTGATCGCGGTGAGTCCGGTGGGGTGACGGTGACGGATACAGAAGATGGGAAGTCGCTTTCTTTAGGGATATCAGGCATATTTAATTGCTTTAATGATTAGCTGCGGGTAGGAATTGACGTTTTAGACATTGATATCCAAGCGGTGCAGAGAACGAGGAGTTGAAATTATTTATTTTCTTCATCAAACGATCGAAGGCTGATGTCACAAGTGGTCCGTAGTTAAGTTAACTCACTAGTTAACTAGTTAAGCTTTATGAGTTGAGTTTAAATTGAGGGTTCATATTTATTTACAAAGTCAATCCGCTATCACTTTTAACAGTCTAAATATGTACTCAAAAGGTATGTCCTATATATACTTATCTAGCAAAGGATATGTTAAGTAATCATCGCACAGCTCAGCCCATATCCTGAAAAGCGAGATACTCAACTGGATATAGAGGGATAAGGGAGTATCTTCCTTCATCGTTTGCAAGTGAACCCATTCTCGACGATATAAAGGGGGAACCCCATTAGACCTTGCCAGAAGGGTGGAAGGTGCGCAGCTATCGCCCGGACTTCCCGAGCCCCAGTGTTGCCGACAAACCAATAGGTATCCAAGAACACAATCAGCGCAAAAAAGTGAGCCAGGATAACAAGGGCCCGTGGACGACCCTCTGCTACAAGATCGATGAAGCGAGGATCCACGATAAAGGGGAAAACAACAATTCGCCGTCGTATCGGGCCGGGGGGTCCATCGTAGTTGTGAAGTATCCGGAATATACTGCCGAGATATCCCATGGCTCCCTCGTACGCAACCCTGACACCATCATCCCAGAAAGCCGGGTCATCGTTGTCATCAGGATCCTTGCTTCGAGCAGTCAAGATATGTTCAAAGCTTGGTCGAGGATCAGGAAATTCGTGCTGGGCATTATCCTCGTCCAATGTTAGTGGGGTTGATCTGATTAGCTTGGCTGTGCAGGTGGAGGGATCATCCCCAATAGCTTCCATGGCGGTTTGAAAGAACTTCGCATTGCTGCTAGTTATGCGAAGCCACTCTATGGGAGGCGCATAAGGTTCCAGAATCCGTTCTGAGAGCATCACGAAGGCTACAAGACGCATCAGATGAGTGGTAAGCATAATCACATCGGCCTTCTCCTTTGAAAAGGAAATAAGCTCTTTATGATGATGTTTGAATGCAAGCTGTAGATAACGATGGTGATGCTCCAGCATAGAGGATTCGGAGATATTGGACGGTAGTTTTCTTGTTTGATGAAGACTGGTGACTGCATAGATACTGTACAGCAGTCCGTCCGACTGGAAGGCCATGCGCGGGAGAGCATCAACAAAGACCTCATAAGATGTCTCCGGGTCGAACGCAATTGTCGGCCCAGTTTCAGTGATATAAAGATGCATCAATTTGAGCTCCAGGATCCGCCGGTCTTTCGTTTCTGCGGGCTCACCCGCTTCCATAGATTCATCTTTAGGAAGGCGGTCATAGATACAGGGCTCCTCAACACGCTCGCAGTTGCGGCATACCGGCTTGGTTTCATCACACTTGCTAGTCATTAGTAACTGATTGTAAATGCACCCTGTACGGAGTACCTCCAGGGACAATTGACCCTGGTAGTCCTTATATGTGCTGCTGCACTCACCTTGATTCTCTTTGTCCGGCATCTCTGGCAACCGACCCGGGACTTTCTGTGAAACTGCTTCACCCCCTTCCGGCGCCCAGAGGCCTGCTGCTGACGCTGCTGCTCGTTTATAAACGAGATTATTGGGGGTACCTCCGTCATGCTGAATGCATCTGCCTGCTCATCTCAACAAATGGCGGTCCTTCGTTCCGCTTTTGGTTAAACGAGCCTGAAGGATCGGTTACTAATTCCCTCGCGGCTCTGCCCGCGGTCTAGCCGAAATAGGTTAGGTCGTCACGGAGCTTAACATCTTCCGGAATAAAGTTAAGGCTGGATTATATAATGAACGCAAAACATTGGGCTCGCGACGCTTACTTCTTTGGGACGCAACTTCTGCGCCATCCAGCCTTCCTGCTGGATCCCGCCAAAAATCCTCCCTTCTATTGAGGCTGTATAATGGAGCCAGGACTGAACTATACTCATCTTTGGTTACCGGACTATAACTGTCTCGCAACTGATTCCAATTCAGGACACCGAAGCCATGACGCATATCTCATTCAAGATGTCTATAAAATTCGAGGTTAACTCCTCTGGATGTATACCATTTCTCGAAAATACATAGCCCAGCTACAATAGAGCAACTTGAACACAATATCCCCAACTATATCCCCTTACGACAATGAAGTTGTCGCGCCTTGCATCCCTAATTGGCGTAGTTAGTCTTTGCTCGGTAAGTTCCCTGAGCGTGTGAAGTATCTATTGTTCCTAGCTTCTAATATTTTTCGGGGTAGGCCTCTCCATTGGGCATTGAGAAGAGAGATGACACATCAATATCAGCAATTCAACTTAGCTCAGACAAGTCATTTCACTACGAATTGCTGCGTGACCTATCTCTGGTGCCATATGAAGGTTCCGACGTCAATGAAGTTCTCATTGCGGCCCGTGAAATCAAACCCGGAGACTTCGAAAGCTATTACACTGCATTCAATAAACTTGCCACTCGCGTTCATCAGCAGGCCAAAGCCATAAACGTTACCGACCATCCAATCTCCGCTCGCAATACCTTCTTCAAAGCAGCAACCTATTATCGTTCTGCTGACTTCTTTTTGCGGGGAAACTGGGCCGACTCCCGAGTTTATTCTCTTTGGGATAAACACTTGGAAGCATTCAATGCAGCAATTTCCTTACTTCCTGTCCCAGGGCAGAGGGTAAGTCTGCATGCCAAGGGCGACGACCTCAACTCAAACTTCACAATACCAATTATATTTTTCGGCTGTGGCTTGCCTGGCCCGCGACCGACAATCATAATGGGAAATGGTTTCGATGGCGCGCAGGAGGAAATGTATCATGTTCTGGGCAAGGCAGCCCTTGACCGAGGAATCAACGTTATCACTTACGAGGGGCCCGGCCAGCCCACTGTTCGCCGAGAACAGAAGCTCGGTTTCATCCCTCAGTGGGAGAAAGTTGTTACTCCTGTGGTCGACTATGCCATCACGCGCCCTGAAGTCCAAGCCGATGCTATTGGTCTCATGGGCCTTTCATTCGGCGGGTTTCTTGCACCTCGCGCTGCAGCGGTTGAGCACCGTATCGCTGCTGTCCTTGCTTTGGATGGCATTTATGACTTCGGCGAGTCCAATCTGAAGCCTTTACCACCAAAGTTGAAGGAACTATTCAAATCTGGGCCCGAGAACGCGAAACTTTTCGATTCCATCTTGGCAGAGGGTCTAGCAGAACCGTCAACTGACACATTCACCAAATGGGCTGTTCAGCAAGGTTTGTGGTCGTTTAACACCGAATCACCCTTCGAATGGCTCTCACAGACCCAAAAATACAATATGGATGGCTTTGCACAGAACATTACTGCGCCGGTTTTCGTGGGTGATGCGCAGAACGATCAATTTTTCCCTGACCAGGCAAAAGTACTGGCCGACAAGATTGGTAGCAAGCTTGCTACTTATCACGAGTTCAGCACCGCTGATGGAGCCGGCGAACATTGTTCTGTTGGTGCAAGTGTTTTGGCGAATCAAGTGGTCCTGGATTGGTTTGAAGACGTTTTGCAGCATTGAGTCGAGTGATGAGCAGGGATACTTTTCAGCAGAAATTTTTCGTCCTACTCTTAAATAGAGATTTTACTACTAAATAGTTTTATAGAATTGTAAATGCCACGGGGTACCGTATAATATAGTTTAGATATAAACTTGTGCTATAACTAATGCCGCCCAATTCCTCAATGCCACCGTATCCACCTGCCTAACCACACAAGAGTAAACCCAGAGTATTACTCTCTGTTTCATCTACGTATCCTAAGGTACGTCTCTATCTTGTTTACTCGCGTCTTATATCTCGCTTTGTCTCACCTTAATACTCTTTCTTATATAAAATAACTGCTCCCTAACCCAACCCTAATACCTCTAATCCTTTAAGGCCTAAAACTTACTCTACCCAAGCAATTCAGCCATTTTGTATATCAGTGGGCGGCATCTGAGCAACTAAGCCTTTAACGAAGGCTCGCTTTTACATTTACGTCTGTTCTCGAAACCTTTGGCCATCGTCGTCTTCACGACTATAGGCAGCCCTGATATAGAGCCTGTCCACAGCGGACTGTTATAGCAACCATGGGGTGCCCTTGCCCCTCAATACGAGCTTGCATATTTGATATGGATGGACTACTGATTAACTCGGAGGACAAAATAACCTCGTCTATAAATCAACTCCTCGAAAAGCACGGAAGACCACCCTTTACTAGATCAATTCGAGCCAGACTAATGGGTGTCCCCGGTTCCACAAATAGTGATATGTTCCATGACTGGGCCAAATTGCCCATATCTCGCGAGGAATGGGCCCTCGAATCGGCTAAACAAATGCGACTATATTTCTCAAATTGCATGCCAATGCCGGGTGCAGAGCAGCTTGTATACAACCTTAGTCGTGCGCATAGTGCAGCATCCGGCGAGAGAATAAAGCTGGCATTAGCAACTGGTGCGAAACGACAAAGCTACGAAGTCAAGACCTCAAGACCAGAAACAAAGCGATTGATCGATCTCTTCCCAACTAAACATCGAATTTTGGGAGACGATTCGCGGATACCGAAGGGCCGGGGAAAGCCAGCTCCTGATATATACTTAGTCGCGTTACAGGCACTAAACTCGGCAGTGAGTTTCGGCGAGAGGGTCATATTACCCAGCGAATGTTTGGTCTTCGAGGATAGCTTGGTTGGGGTCGAGGCCGCTAGACGGGCTGGGATGAGAGTTGTTTGGGTGCCGCACCCGGATCTCTTTGCTGAGTATCGAGACCAGCAAAAAGACTCTCTCATTACTAGCACTGGAGACTTCCAGACAGGAGATGAATGGCAACCTGGAGAGATGCCTAATGACTGGGGGGAAACAATTCAGACGTTGGAGCATTTTGATTATGAGAGATATGCCATCGATTTGTCGGTTTGAGTATTCATGTCCCTGTTTGACATACACTTTTTTCTGTATACGGTGTTCTGACCGAATTTAGATATGCAGAGATATCCGTTTGTCAGGAGTTAAATCCCATTCGATTGTTGATTCGTATTGTATAGTTTTTGGCATGTTCATGTTAATTTGCAGACAAGAAGTTGTAAATAGAGACTGACCTGGCTCGTTTGACTTCCACCTCATGATCGTGTTCCGCCCGATGCGAATTTGATATCAACAAACTGACTGCCAAGGCTGATAAATGACACTGTCGCGTTGTACAGAGTACATCGATAGTAGATGTGACAGGGGAAGTAGCACCTCGTATTTAGCTAAAAGCGTTAGAAGTCGATAACTGCAGAAGGTCGTCAGTTGTGTAACAAGTATGGCGGACGTTGGCGTGTCCTCGGGATGCCGGCATCGAAATAAGGGTGTGAGAAAAGGGACGACATGGGCCTTGCACGATAACTAGTTATCGCTAGTTAGTGAGTTAGTTACACGTTTCGAGAAGGAATAATAAGAGCTCTTCTCGTGGTGGCTGCAATGACAGCGTTAGCTGCAGGTTAGAGGGTCTGGGCTTTGATTGGAGCGTGAGCAGTCACACGACTCATGAGCTTCTGGCAAATAGACAGCTGTCGTTGTACGGAAAACAGTAGTCCAGGAACAAGATACGGGGTCTCTTTTCGTGGCAAACAAATGTCCGTCCAATTGCTGGCTGCAGAGGATGATTCCACGAAGATCCTTTCAGCATCAACAAGAGGATAAGGTTTGTTTCCCTTCGTCCCTCCCAGGGCATCCCGCGAGCCACATTGTGCGCTTTCTCCTCTTCCGCACAAGGAGGACAAGGCGTTTGTTAGTAGGACCAATCATCCCAGCTAGGGGGTTTCGTCTGCTTGCTCCCGCATCCTTCCCGCCGGCCAAACAGCAGCCACAGAGTCAACTTATCCGCATCCATCCCGCCTGTGTTGTGGTCGCCGTCACAGCATCATTCCTTTTCTTCAGCTCGTCGCTCGTTTCATACCTCTCTTCTGGCATCTGTTTCGTTGTTCGTCAACTTGCTGTCACAGCGAGCGAGAGCAAAAAGAAACGACGACGTCGAAAGAGGCTGAAATTGCTTCTTTTTTGCCTTTGCTGAGTCATCAGACACGTGCGTCTTTGCCGAAGCCGGTTTGTACTTTTGTGGTCGAGGCGCAAAGATGGAAAGACTTATATATCAAAAGACACCGCCGAGGCAGACCTGGAGCATCTCGCGACAGTGATTTATGGCAAGAATTGTTCATTTTACAGTCTCTTCAGCAGCAGTTGGCGATGAATTTACACAGGCACACACTAGAGAATGAAGTTTGCAAAGTAAGTCCCACGCTAAGGAGGAACTTGGCTCCTGGTTACCTTCGAGAGAGGAGTAAGCTGACCACCATCCATCTGTAGGGACCTTGAACGGGAACTGGTTCCTGAATGGCGGGCGAAGTATTTGAACTACAAGGCAAGTTGGAAGGCCAAGCAATGCCACCCAATGCAGATCCCCGAGCTGACCTGTAGAGTTGGGATGATCTATAGGGTGGGAAGAAGAAGGTCAAAGCCATCGCAAGAGCTCTCCGACATGTCGAACAGGCATCATGGACTCCCGGGCGGCGGAGGTTCAGCCAAATTAGCGCTACACGCCGTGACTCGATCCAATTCCCGTTGACGCCTAATGAAATACCTGGACTTAGCAGTGTAACGCAGGGTCATGCAGGTAATTGGGCGAACCAAGCCGCACCGGAACGGTCACCGCTTCGAACTCCAGCATCTCGATTCGACCAGACTGAAGGATATGGAAGCATTGTGCCACCACGACCGAGCCACACAGTTTCTCCCTCTTTAGTTCCTTCCTCACTTCAGCTTCCTGATCCCGCAATTGATCCAGATGACAACTATTTTACGCCCCGGAATGAATCATCTACTCTGCACAACGATGGGCTTCTGGCACCCTATTCAAACAAGCAAAAGAATCTTCGCCCTGGACAAAATACACAATCCGGGCGCGGATCATTACGCAAGCAAATAAGAGATCGGCGACCTACAATTGGCACCCCTGGCCCAAGGCCTTCGTTTATCCACCGAATGTTCTCATCTAGCCCAGAATATGAGAATTCTAAAACCCAGGCACCCGCACAGGAGCAAGCTCTTGCCGAACTGAAAACTAAGGAGGCCGAATTTTTTGCTTTCATGGACAAAGAGCTGTCAAAGATCGAAACCTTCTATAAGTTAAAAGAAGATGAATCGACTAAGAGGCTGCAATTACTCAGGGATCAACTACATGTCATGCGGGACTTACGCCTTGAAGAAATCAGGCTGAAGAAAAACCAATCAAAATCTGAATCTGGAGAGGCCACGAATGGCATCAAAGGCCCTGCTGGCCAGACCGCTGCCACCTGGACTAGACCTTTGGCCCGTGGTAGAGGCTCCCATATCGGGAAGACAACCAAGGCAATGGCACAATTATCAACACCTAGCGGTCCAGTACCACGGGCAATGCCGGACGAGCAGAGAGATTTTGTCACCCGCAAAGAATACCAAAGTGTACCTTATACCTCTGCAAAGAGGAAACTAAAGCTTGCCCTTTTAGAATTCTATCGCGGCTTAGAACTGCTTAAATCATATGCTGATTTAAACAGAAAGGCATTTCGAAAGATGAATAAAAAGTATGACAAGGTTGCATACGCCCGCCCCACTGGGAGGTATATGACTGAAAAGGTCAATAAGGCATGGTTTGTACAGAGTGACATTGTTGAGAATCACTTAGTTGCAGTTGAAGATTTGTATGCCCGTTATTTTGAACGAGGGAACCGCAAAGCTGCCACTCATAAACTGCGTGGCAAAGCAGGGATTCCAACGGACTACTCCCCAAATTCGTTCCGAAATGGGCTAATGCTAGCCGGGGGACTCGTATTTGGTGCGCAGGGCCTTGCCTATGCAATTGGTCACTTGTTCAGCGATGAAATCGACGTCAAGACAGAAACCAGTTATCTTCTTCAGGTACAGAAAACAGATACCTCTACTACGATGGGAGACCTTTCTAACATTTTTTTTCTCTAGATATACGGCGGATACTTCCTTATCCTTGTTCATTTCTTTCTCTTTTGTTTGGACTGTAGAATTTGGACTCTGTCCAAAATCAACTATATTTTCGTTTTTGAATATGACACCCGCCACGTTTTAGACTGGCGTCAACTTTCAGAGGTAGGTGATCCTAGTGGTCATGCTTCAGCTCTGGCTACCTTGCTAACGTGTAGTTATTTAGCTACCATGCCTGTTTAGCCTCCTCTTGGGGCTATGCATGTGGCTAAACTTCCGCTGGATAAACTCGTTTTATATATATTGGCCTGTAGTCTTAATTGGCTTAACCGTCGTTACGTTATTTCTACCCGCGCGAATTCTTTACTACCGAAGCAGGCTTTGGTGGGCGTACTCGCATGTAAGTTCTATATTTTCTCACTTTACGGTCCACTGCTAACAATGCTACAGTGGCGGTTGCTCCTTGCAGGTCTTTACCCAGTGGAATTTAGAGACTTTTTCCTAGGAGACATGTACTGCTCCCAGACCTATGCCATGGGGGTAAGTAGGATATTTTCTCTTCTAAGTAAAAAGAATCAGTTCAGCTGACGGAATATGCCTAGAACATTGCACTCTTCTTTTGTTTGTACGCAAATAAATGGGATAATCCGCCCATGTGCAATTCTTCACACTCCCGCATATTCGGCTTCGTGACTACAATTCCGTCCATATGGCGTGGATTTCAGTGCCTTCGCCGTTATTATGACACTCGCAATGCGTTTCCCCATCTCGTCAACTTCGGGAAATACTCTTTCTCTATACTTTACTACCTAACCCTCAGCTTATACCGTATCGACAAGTCAACCGCCTTGCGCGGTATATTTATCACTTTTGCCTGCCTCAACGCCATATATGCATCCGTTTGGGATTTAGCCATGGATTGGAGCTTGTGCAATCCCTACTCAAAAAACCCATACTTACGTGATTTTCTTGGTTTCCGACGCCGATGGGTATACTATGTCGCAATGGTAATCGACCCTATACTACGTTTCAATTGGATCCTATACGCCATATTCATACATGACATACAACATTCGGCTGTTCTGAGTTTTGCCGTTGCGCTCTCTGAGGTATGTCGTCGTGGAATGTGGACTATCTTCCGTGTCGAAAACGAACATTGCACGAACGTCGGCAGGTTCCGAGCTTCAAGGGATGTCCCGCTTCCATATGATATATCCATGACCGTATCCGATGAGGAAGCAATGTCTTCTATACCCGGCGCGTCTACCTCATACAAGGGGCGGGAGTCAAAGGCTTCGCCTCCACACGCCCTTGGACGCATCCCAACAGGTGGAACCGCTGTGTCGAGCGGTGCTGCCACACAAATGCCCGATCTTGAGAGCGGTGATGGCGGAGATGAATCCACGAGCTCACTTCGGCGCCGACGCTATTCTCAACGCGAAGGAGGTACTCCTCCCAGTGGAACATTGGCTCGGGTAGGCACCATGTTAGCCACAGCGCACGCTCAAGACTTTGAAAGAAAGAAACGGCCTAGCATACTTGATGAAGGGAAAGATAGCCCGAATAACGGCACGAGTACGGATGAAGAGGAGGAGGAAGAGGAAGAAGAGAACGGTGGTAATGATGTTAATAATAATAATGGGTATGAGGGTCATATTTCGGAGGAGTCTGATCAGTCCAGCAATAATAATAGGGAGGGCAGGTCCGGAAGCACCGGTGGTGGTTTGCGTAATTCTGGCACTTGCAGCAGCAGGGCAAGTCGACATGCCATGTAGACTGGGCGAGCCTGTATCACTGGCTGTTTATCCAATGATGATACTAAAACGTGAAAGAGAATCAAGAGAAGCACGAGGTCTATGTATGACTGGTGTCAATAGAATTGGTTGTTGCAGTGCCACACACCCTAGATAAAATATTACACGTACATTATTGAAAGGATTGACAGCATTTCAGACAGATTATTATCAGGTGCAAGACTTGTACGGCGTTTACCTCCATGGAATGTGGGGAGTGAGTTTCGCCTCGTCATCGAACCTGAGTCGCGTGCCACTTCCAACAAATTCTTGGATATAAGATATGTGGAGACGTATAGGATGATGCATTGTCTAACGGCTTCATTTACACTTAAACTCTCTTTGGGACTGGCATATGGGAGTATTCGATAAGAATAACTATCTATGCGTGCCGAGATATAGGCCCTGAGAACGTCTCATGGTAACTAAACCTGAACAAAAAGCCCTGAAAAATGAATGACATCATGCAGTGCAAGTAATAATAGACAAACCATACAAAACCGTGTGTAAAAACGAGATGCGTCTCTAAATCACAACCTGTGGATAGAGCCTAGAGTGAGGTACGAGGGGAAAGAAAATAGAAAACAAGCAGTACAAAGTAATATCACACCCGTGGAACATGAAACCAAAAACAACATCTGCGCCAAGGTTGGAATTACCAACGTGCCATTAGTCAAGTTCGTGTGTTCGCACCTTGATCAGTTCCAGGTGGTGGGACGAATAGTGCGAGCATCTGGCCCGATATGTAGTTGAGTGTAACATATCGTATGTGGCGTACTAGTATAGCGTACGTCCTATATTATACCTCTTATGCGACGACGGCGTCCTTGAGTTCATTGTAGATGGCAGTGAGGCCCTCTTCAGCCAACTTCTCGAGCTTCTCGGTGAGGGTGGAGGAGAATTCCGTAGTGTCGTTCTCCCTAGCACCTCCAATGATTTTCTTGTAGTCGTCAGAGCCACCACCGTTCCAGGCGAGGAGCTATAAGTAGTATTGTTAGTAAATGTTTCAAGCGAGATGATAACTATGGGGGGAGGGGTGCTTACGTTGGGGGTGTCAGATGGGATATCAGAGAGGAGGTCCTTGGAGGCGATAGAGATCATGTTATCCTTCATTTCAGCTGGAGTGATCTCAGCAACGGCAAAAGCGGAGTCGGAGGCAGGCTGGAGGGAGAGGAAGTAGGCCAAGAGACCGCAGATGTGGGGGGAGGCCATGGAAGTTCCGGAGATGGTGTTGACGGCGTGCTTGCTTCCGATCCAGGTGGACTGGATATTCAAGCCAGGAGCAAAGATATCGGTACATTTGCCGAAGTTGGAGAAGTAAGCACGCTCATCAGCGAGAGTTGAGGCACCGACGGTGATGGAGTTCTTAGAGCCAGCAGGAGAGTAGTTGCAAGCATCAGCGTTATCGTTACCGGCAGCAACGGCAAAGTGCATTCCAACAGCAACAGCCTGGTCAACAACACGGTCCAAAGTGACGGACTTGCCGCCTCCCAAGCTCATGTTAGCAACACTTCCCTTGAAGCCCTTTCGGTTACCCTTCTTGGCCTCGCCGACCGACTTCAAGTGACTTTCGGCGGCCCATTGGACACCCTTGACGACATCAGACATGGTACCAGAGCCACTGGTTCTCAAGACCTTGACAGCGTAGACATTGGCCTTCTTGGCAACACCGTACTTCTTGCCAGCAATAGTACCGGAGCAGTGAGTTCCGTGGCCGTTGCCGTCAACGTCATCGTCACCCTGGGGAATAGTCTTTCCCCAGCTAGCACGGCCTTCAAAGTCGACGTGATCGATGTTGGTGCCGGTGTCAATGACGTAGGCATCAACACCCTCACCACCCTGGGAAGCGTAGATGTACTTGTTGAATGTGCCGAAGTTGAGCTTGTCACGGTGAGAGATACGAGCTAGACCCCAGGGAGCACCGTTCTCAGTGGCAGCCTTGAGGGTGTGGACTTCAGAGTCCCGCTCGATGTATTCAACCTGTATGATCGGTCAGTATGCTGGAGAGAAAGAGAAAAAAAAAAAAAGGCAAATAAGGAGCAAAGAAGGATCCGGGGGTAGCTGGCAAGCTCTTCGAGAGCTCTTTCAGCCTTGAGGTGAAACTGACGTCAGGATGTCTGCGGACTTGCTCGATGACTTCTTCATCGAAATGGCCAGAGTAGCCGAGGAAGCCACCAGCAAAGTCGAATGTGTGCTTCAAGCCATCAAAGGCCTCATTCTTGAATGTGAACTGGTTGCGTTTCTTCATACGCTTGGACTCGACGGAGGTGTGAATGTCCTGGACCCAGTTCTGGTGAGCTAGGGCCGAGGTGGAGGTGACACCCTTCTTGAACACAACGATGTATGAATCCGGAATATCTTTGGCGTTCGTGGAGGAGAGGATGGGAGCAGCATTCTGATGGATGGAGTCAACGATCATGGGGGAGGCGTATGCCAGCACAGGCAACACCGAGAGGCTGAGGAGGCCCTTCATGGTGACGAGGGCGAGTCAAGGACAGAAGGTAAGGATGGGAAGCTCGAGAGATGGAAAAGCAGGCAGACTAGAGATGGACGATGTGCTGGATGACTCTGGCGATGGTGATGATGAGTGAAGAAGAAGAAGAGGCGGCAGAGACGGAGAGTTAAGAAGAGACGATGATGACGGGGAGGAGGAGGTTGGAGGTCTGAGGTCGGCGGTTGGCGGCAGACGACTTGCCCTGGAGGTCCCGGAGGTCGGAGCGGATGATGTAAGATCCTCGCGCTGACTCATCGAGATCACGTCACATGTCTTGCTCCCAACTGGAGCCTGGTGGAGTGGAGCTGCGCTTATGTAAGGTTTGGCTGCGGTCACGTTCGCTCGTTCGTACTTTCCCAGTTTGATCACCAAGAAAAGAAAGAAGCGACGCCGCAAGGGGGAAGCTCGTGACGAGGCTTTTACAGGGGGTTACTACTCCGTACTGGTCACTATCTACAGGGACAGGACAACCAGGGGAGAGGAAGGCGGCCTTGCTGGCCCAACATCTGCAAGCTTCGAGTCGTCATATCCGGGGACAGCTCCAGCAGCTCCAGCTTCGCTCGCTAACTAGCTTGTTAGCTCGTTAGTTAGCTCCGCAGGGATCGTCGGGGGGATAGCTTCAGCCTGCCTGAATCTCTAGTTAGATCCGTACGGAGTACTCCGTATCGACTGCGGCCTTGAGCTCTTCTAAGACATCACGTAGACACCGACTATCGATTAAGGCGTCTATCCGGTTTATAGCTCGTCTTATCGCTGAGTTGCGGTCGAGGCTTCTCATTACCTATCCTAGCTAGAAAACCTCTCGCGTGACATGATAAATTCGCCCACCTATTGTAGAAGAGAATAGGAGATTGGGCCTTTTTGGTTACTATTTTTATCTATAGCTATTCCACTACTATATCTAAAATGGTACATAAAATATATCGAGTAGACTGTGTTACATGGTGGTTAAACACAGCCTACAAGCACACCACATCTAAGTATAGAGAACGGAAGTCTCGGAGTCTCCAAAGGCTCTTTTTGCCTTCGGTAGAGAAATATATTATATATCCCACGACTTCAGCCAAGAACATGTTCTGTAATCAGAACCACCAGTCCAGATTCCAGAACATCATTTGGAATTGGCAGGTCCGGGAAATCCGACAGTTCAGGGTCGTCTCGCTCCTGTATTTCCTTGTAGCGCCTAGTTGCTGAGATGCCACCCTCTGAGGAATCTGCTTACCCAGATGCCACCGTATCCATCTACCTAACTACATAGAGTAAAGTATTCTTAGGATAAACTTCTCTGTTTTATCTATGTATTCCTAACCTATACTTTACCTTATTTTATTTACTTCTTATGCCTATCTCATTTTGATTTCCTTTCTTACTCTTATAAAGAATTCTTATACCTTTAACCCACTAGCCCTTACCCTACCCTATTTCTTGTAGATATTTATAAACCTCTCTTCCCAACTGGTATTCCGAAAATACTTCGCATC
Organism: Trichophyton benhamiae CBS 112371; assembly: GCF_000151125.1. Taxonomy (NCBI): domain Eukaryota; kingdom Fungi; phylum Ascomycota; class Eurotiomycetes; order Onygenales; family Arthrodermataceae; genus Trichophyton; species Trichophyton benhamiae. The sequence continues at coordinate 131,234 of NW_003315098.1, read as the reverse complement.
AAATCCCTCGACGTCTTTATGTGTGCATGTTCTCATCTCCTCAAAGAGCCTCTCTTCCACCAGTCGGCGAATTTGCTCGCTACCACGCTGGGAGGATGACGTCGATCTCCAGGATGTGCCCTCTGATGTGGGAGAAACTGTTGCAGGAGGGGTGAGTTGGGAGAGAGGCTTAATAAGTTGAAAAACTGCTTTCCAGATATCGACTTCCGGAGCCTTTTGAAACACTGGGCGTACCAGGTCTCGATAGAGACTGTAGTTAAAGCTTCCCTTCTCCTTTAGGAGGTCTGCCAGGTCCAAACCCACTTTTTGATCGTATATCTGTGATGAAAGATTCAATGCTGCATCAGTTCCCACTAACGTATAGACAAGTTTCGTTATTCCACTTTGATAGAGACGGTCGAGTCTATCAAAGACACCATCGGAGGACCTCATCCGTGAGTCGTGGACTTTCTCTGCCTCTTGAAGCAGTCACCTAGCCGATCCAGCGAGTCATATAAAGGATATTGCTTGATAATGTCGCGCTCATCCTGTGAAAGATCCATCATTTTCCGAGAGTAATGTGTGTATTCATTATAGTCCTATGCAGTCAACGGCTATGAGGACTTTCCAAGAGTAAGCATATGGTGCTTCTGAAGTGGAATATCAACCAGATCGCTTGCTCGGAGTCGTTTCGCATCACCCTATTATAATAAAACAAAGCTGTAGATATTACGGTGGAAAAAAGGGGACGTGTGGTGTGTGTGGAAGAAGAAGAATTGGAATTGGGAGGTACCTTCCACTTTAGGTACCTTGGGTTGTAAGAATCAAACGACTTTGGTAAGGCCAGGCCCGGGCCTTGTCACGTGATGCGTTTCGCCGCGCGGGAGAGTCGAGGAAAGATATCTTGACGCAGCTTCGAGGGCGAATTCACCTTCATTTGATGGACTACAGAGGACTCTGCTGGAGAGATGCCATCTTGTCCGTCCATTGAGAGTTTACACGTTTCAGTCACTGTTAACGGCAGAGAGCTACAGTTCATGACCGAAGTTTCTCGCTGATAAACTAACACTAGAGACGTCTGTCTACCTGTCACGACCAAGTATGGCTGGCTGCATCACGCGATGAGATTGATAGCTGGTGACTGCAGACCTTATACACTGCATATTCGCCCAAGATGAGCGGCGCGCAACCTCGCTCGAGAGTGTCGTCATCCACCATCTCGGTAGAGAGACTGACCCCAAAACTCCAGCCCGCAATCGACGGGTTAGCTAGCTGCTGCCATAACCTTCCAGGGTCGATTGAAGAAGCATCCGAAGCCACCGAACATATCCTTCTCATACACCATACGCTTATCGACGACCACCAACCCCAAGAGGCAAAGAGCCTCTTTCGTCAGCTCAGAGGGTTCGAACATGTCTTAGGACTACTAGAACGTTTGGCAGATCTATACAAACCAGACACGATAGGGGATGCAGACGGGAAGCTACTTCTGTCAATTATTAAAGATTCCCTATGCATCGTTGCGGAAAGCTTGAAAGATGATCCGGGAAACAAACGATATTTCGGCAAACGGGATAATGTGGCTGGAATCATCGCGTATGAACGCATCCTCTCAGGCCTGGCTGTCAAACTGAATAACACCCAGGATGTCGAACTCCTTTATGGCGGCCTGTTGGCAGCTGGTCTGGGAAATGAAACAATGTCACAATTCTTCTCAACTGTCAGGAAGAAGGCAGAGGACGCTGAGTCAAACACTTTGCTTTCGCTCTCCGAGCTGGTTAACCGCAGTCTGGGAACTGGGGAGGTAGTAGAAAACCCAGAATTTTTCGGGCCGTTATTGCGATTATGGCTGGCACAAACTGCTGAACAAGAGACCTATCCAATTCTTCGACTCTCGGTTCCACTATGTCTTACTCGTCTTGCTTCATTGTCCCAACGGAATTGTCTAGCTCTCCATTCCACAGGCATTCTCTCTCCGCTCTTAACCCTTGTAACAGTACCTGAAAGATCAAAGGATGAGCTAGAAGCATACTTGAAACTGGCCACAATTTTATGCCAGCATGGCGTTAACTCCCTGCAGGATGCTATACAACTCTACCAAAAGGCCCAAAAGGCACCCCAAGTTTCCAGGTTCCTATTAGATGCATTGAAGTCTTCAAAAAGCCCTCCCTGTGTGCACTTTGACCTTTCATCCCATGGATATAGCTCGATCGAATTGCCAACTTTGGGGAGACCATTTCCCTCTATTACCTCTAGTGGTTATACTCTAACCATCTGGGCACGAGTTGACAAATTTGAACCAGACACCCATACTACCCTGTTTGGTGCCTATGATGCTACACAGACATGCTTCCTTTTAGTCTATCTTGAGAAGGATACTCATAACCTTATTTTGCAAACCTCAATTAAGGGTGTGAGACCCAGTGTTCGTTTCAAGGCCATGAAATTCCTGCCTGGTCAATGGTACCATATTTGCATTGTGCATAAACGGCCCAAAACGCTGTCTTTATCCCGTGCACTTCTTTTCGTAAATGGTGAATTTGCAGAACAGCTCAAAGCGGATTACCCGGTTGTACCAAGACTTCGGGTGAACCAGAAGAATCCTCAGATTCAAGCATTTTTAGGAACTCCTCGGGATCTCGCTGTTAGAGTTGGGAAAGGCGTATCTTCCTCGAAATGGTCACTGGCCTCTGCCATTCTATTTGATGAAGCTTTCAATGATGACCTTATTGCTGTGCTTTGTCATCTTGGGCCTAGATATTATGGGAACTTCCAGGATTGTCTAGGCTCCTTTCAGACGTACAGGGCGTCTGCTACCTTGAATTTACGCAATGAGAGTCTCCATGCTGGCAAGGAGGACCAGTCAGACATTGTTTCCGTCATTAGACAGAAAGGCAGCATTTTGATTCCCGAAAGCTCTGTCCTGCTCAATATATCACCCACCTCAGTTATGGATGATGATGATACCAATAACATTGATGAATCACAGTTGGTGAAATCACTCTCAAAAACTGCTGGCAAGAATTTAACTCAACTCACCAAGGTCAAGGGCAATTCTATTGTCATCAATGGAGCCGTTCCCGCAATTAATGAAGCTCTAACACAACCTCATGGAGTTGCAATACTCACGGGAGATCCGGTGGTCATTGTCCCGCAATCTCTAGATGATGTGAGTTGGCGAATTGGTGGGTGTGCAGGCGTCCATCTCAGTTTGGTTGAGGCGGCAACAACCCGCGAATCGCTTCATCTTGCTCTAGAACTGCTCTTTGAAGCTGTACAGGACAACTGGAGAAACAGTGAAGCCATGGAAAAGGAGAATGGATACGGTATACTCGCCATGCTCCTGCGGGAAAAACTTGGGTTTCCATCGCCTGTGCAGAGTTCTCCTTTAAAAACAACTCCAGTGTGCAGCACTACACAAGAACGCAACGAGGCGTCTATGGAGCTTCTACTACCAATCCTCAGATTTGTAGGGTATGATTTTGAGAACCCGAAAAAGTCTTTAATCATAAATCCATTGGCATACAGGATCCTATTAATAGACCTGGATATATGGAGGCAAGCTGATTTGCCATTGCTGGAAATATACTATTCCCAGTTCCGAACTTTTTGCGTGGAGAGTCATTACCACAGGTTCAACTCAAAGCGGCTGTCCAGAATGCGTATGTTCTCACCACCCTTAGGCCTTCTGCTACTGCAAGACATGCTAACTTAGTATGTATAGGTGTGATCAAAAGGCTTATAGAAGCCCTGAAAGCGGAAATTTTCACAACAGCAACTTTGAAACTATTCGTGGCAGCATTTAAGAGCTTAGTGGGTGCTTGTATGACTGCGGAAGTTCTTCGTTCTGTATCGCTGTTCATTACATTTTCCATACACTCAGCAAAGCAGCGAGTGAACAAAACCAACAAAAATAGAAATACCCGTCTTGACATACGGTCCCGACGAACAGGAAATTTATACCCTGATCATGTCCCAGGCTATGTTTCAAAGGAACAAATTGGGGTGGAAATTTTGCGGGTGTTCACCGACGTCTTTTGTAACAGCGAAGATACGGCCAGCATCCAAAAATTTGCCAGGACAGTCACTAATAAGGTATGCTTCAGCTTCACAACTCTCGTAGGAATTTACAACTTACATGTCGTTTATAGTGGCTATTATACCTCCTATCAGAAGACAACCCAGATGTAGTGATATTAGTCACGATGATTTTATCTCGGCTGTTTATTGTTCATGGCACTGCTTACACCAAAAAATTTGCCGAGAAGGCGGGTGGGTTCGTGGTGATGCGGCACCGACTCAAAAGGTGGTGGAACTTAGCACCATTATGGCCACTATGTTTCTCCATCCTCTTTGGTCTGGATCCGGGCTCGATTAACTTGGATAAAACTTCCGGTACCTCGGATCTTCAGCGACTCTTGTCTTCCCCTGAGGCCCTCAAAGTGTCGTTTCCAGAGGTTCTGCCTGTTATTACAGGAATGCTCCAGCTTGGCTTGAAAGCATCTGTGATGCCTAGGAGTGGTTCTCCGTCCAGCCATGCAGAGGATGATGATGGCGTGTATGTGGTTCGTCCTAGGGCGGATTCAGGGAGCAGTTCATTGCGATCAGGTTAGTGTTTCTGCCATTCAATTAATCATTCTTAATAGCCAACCCAGCGTTGGAATTATGTTCTTTTCTTCTCCTTAGGGAAACTAACTATTCCACACAGAAGTTAGCACCCCGGGGCCTGTATCATCGGACCACGACATTTTAAAATCCGTTGTGGATTTCCTGGCTCATATACATGAAAAGTCTCAAAACTTTCGGGATTTTACAGTGACATCCAATTATGTAGAAGAACTCCTGCGAGCTTTATACCCTGTAGTAGTTGGCTCTGATATAGTCAATGCAGGTTTTGAGCTAGAGTCCAATTCAGAAGGACTACGATTTGGTGGGGATTCGGTTACAATTCAACCACTCCAGGGGCCTAGACCGATTGTACGCACTAGTACAGTTGAGGGGACAGATGCTCAAGATAACGACAATGAGCTTCACCGATCGTCATCATTTATCCTGGTATCATCAAATAAATCAAAATATTCCCCTTCTCCCGCCCGATTGCAACAAATTGTGACGCCTGTGCCTGATGCAGCAAGCCCCCGTCCAAGCAATCCTGTGGCCAACGATATCCTTGATATCCTTTTAGCCGTTTACACAGATCAGCTGTTCGGACGCAAAGAGTTTCCAGGATTGCAGTTGTTTGCCAGGATACCTCCCGGGTTTGTAGAGCATCAGATATATTTCGAGTCCTGGATTCTTAAAAACCTCCTTACACATTTAGAAAAAAAGATATCGAAGGACAAGAAAGTGCTAACTGAACCTCGCGTTTTGAACAATTTGTCTCGACTACTGTCATACGTGGCTGAAGCCGTGTATGGAGGATGGTTTATTGATGGAGCAATGGCTACGTTGAACTTTATCGGCCCTGTTCTGGAATACTTACAAGAGCCAGATATTGCTTCTTTGAAAAGCGTCCGGCTTTGCAGCCAAACGATTGCTGGCATCCGTTCGACGGTATTTCGGACTGTACTCCTACGACTTTCTGCAGCTGAAGGAGAAAACGCATACACCTTCCTACAACAGCTCACATACTGGCAAACAGTCCTTTTGTCTCATGAAGAGTCTCCCAACGAGCAACTCCAACTAATATATTATTTATTATACTCTAAAATAGTGACGGAGAAAGAAAATGTTCGCGTGGCAGCAGCAGGGTTGTGGAGAATTACCCTCGTTCAAAAACCGTCAGAAACCTCTGCAATTCTTGGTCAGGCTACTCCATCGCTCCATAGGCGGCTTTCATTAGGCTTCCAAAAACTCGTTGGAATGGACGATGATAGCTTTCTTCACTGGATCGATGACCAACGCGACGACCTTGATTGCTTTTTCTTCGGTGCTCTGTGTAAAGGCTGGGAAAGCTTTGTTCGTGATGAGAACACCAAAACTCAGGAAACGGCGCGGATAAGAGCATCTAAAAGGAAGGAAAAGTTAAAGCAGTGGACCCAGACTGAGTCTATAAACGAAGAGATCCTGCGTAAACATGGCATTACGTTTGGGCATTGGACAGCCAATATATCCGTGTCGGAAGGTTTGAAGCATCAGCGAGCAGTCCAAGACCAACAGGATGATTTCAATTTCATGGCTTCTGCTTTTTCCCGGATGTACACGAATTTGAGGCGTGAGAATGGCTTCCTCGCAACTCAATCAAAGCATAACTGGCGCCTGGACCAGACAGAGGGACGCAGCAGAATGCGTTTACGTGTAACACCAGACGATTCAACTGCCAAACGGGATTATCAGCCAAAAAGAAAAATCACTAATGATACTCCTGAAATCAAATTGGATATTCGCACACGCCCTGCGCCCAATAGTGATATGATTAATCTGTCACCTCCCACGATTGTGCCCGACTCCGTTGACACGGATTCTCTTGATAACGAAACTGAAGATAAATCTGCCACTGAGGATAGCTTTGAGCTGATAGACGAACCAACGGGAAACGACCCTTATGAAGATAAGAATCGGAAAGTGATGAAAAATCTCCAACGAGGCGATCAAGTGCAATATGTTTGCAACATCTCCCGCATTATTGGGCTTGAAGCTTGTGAAGGCCTGTTGATATTGGGAAAAATCAGCCTTTATATAATGGATAATTTTTTCCAGCGCTCTGACTGTGAGATCGTCCATGTGTCGCAAGCGCATCCTGATGAAAGAGATCCTTATGTTCGCGTCATTTCTGGCAGAGAATCTGATGATCGGAAACACAATAACGGCGCCCATAGATCCAGAAGCTGGATTTGGGCGGACGTCGTCAGTGTGTCGAAGCGCCAATTTCTCTTCCGCGATGTTGCCTTGGAAATATTCTTCTCTGATGGGCGGAGCTACCTGTTTACTCTTATATCTGCCAAGCTACGCAACGAGCTCTATAATGAGCTGATATCCCGTGCACCCCAAATACATAGCAGTACTAGCTCAACAGAAGACTCATGGCGCTTTGAGACTTTACGCAGTGAAGGGAATAACTCACAGTTCTTTGGATCAAAGCTTGTGAACGTCTTCAGCCAGATGCCTTCCCACCCGGCAACACGAAAGTGGCTGAAGGGCGAGATGTCAAACTTTCATTATCTGATGCTTGTTAATACGCTCGCAGGCCGAACCTTCAATGATTTGACTCAATACCCTGTATTTCCGTGGATTCTTGCTGATTATACCAGTGAAGAGCTCGATCTTACAAACCCAAGAACCTTCCGTGACCTTTCGAAACCAATGGGATGTCAAACGATAACACGCGAAGCAGATTTCAGGAGCAGATACCAATCTTTTGCAGAAATGGGAGACGAAAATGCTCCACCCTTTCACTATGGGACACACTACTCTTCTGCCATGATCGTGTGTTCATACCTGATACGACTCCAGCCATTTGTCAAATCCTATCTCCTCTTGCAGGGCGGAACGTTTGATCATGCCGACCGCCTGTTTTTCTCAATCCCTGATGCGTGGAACTCGGCATCACGACTTAATATGACCGATGTTCGAGAGTTAATCCCGGAGTTTTTCTACCTGCCAGAGTTCCTCTCAAACTCCAACAACTATGACTTTGGGATACGGCAGAGCACAGGCCAATCTATTGATTCTGTGGAGCTTCCTCCATGGGCAAAAGGAGACCCAAAGATCTTTATAGCTAAACATCGCGAGGCGCTTGAAAGCCCGTTTGTCACCCGCAATCTACATCAGTGGATTGACTTGATCTTTGGTGCCAAACAACGAGGTGAAGCGGCTCTGGAAGCCGTCAATGTTTTCCACCATTTGTCTTATCGTGGCGCCAAAGATCTTGATAGCATTGAAGATCCCATGGAGAGATTAGCAACCATAGGAATCATCCATAATTTTGGCCAAACCCCTCACCAAGTTTTCCATAAGCATCATCCAGGGCGGGAAGAAATCCAAAACAAGCCCATTCGCCTGGACTCTTCTGCAGACTCATTAACCCGTTTACCATTTACCCTGCTAGGTAAGGCTATGTCTCACATGTCTTCCTCGATCTTCTTTTAACATGGCTTCCGCTTCTAGATATTCAAGAACGAGTGGCTTCCCTATCTTTCTCGGTGAAACAAGACCGCCTTCTTTGTGCAGCAGCATTTCGACTCAACATCCCCCCAACCTATGATAAGTATATGGAGTGGGGGTTCTCAGATGGAAGCGTCCGTTTTTATGCGGCCGAGTCAAGAAAGGTACAGTACAATCTCCTCTAAGTTTAGACTGAATATTAATGCTAAATTTCCCATCTTGACAGTTAATTGGCCATTTCGAGCATGTCCATATCGGCCAACTCTCTTGTGCTATTTTTGCCGATTCCCAGACCTTGATTACTGCTGGCACCGATTGCACCATAGCTGTTTGGTCATTCACATCGACATCTCGATCCGTTGACCTCCTGCCAAAAGCCTCTCTCTTTGGCCATCGGTCACCAGTCACCGTCCTTGCTGTTTCACGGTCATTTAGCACAATTTTATCTGCTTCTAAAGATGGTCAAGTCATGCTGTGGGATCTAAACCGACTCGAGTTTTTGAGAGAGTTATCAACTGGCCCGCCAGTTAGCGTAAGATTCTACTTCTGACCCCATGGTGACTATCCTTTGACTAACTCTCCCCTTTAGTGTGCCCGTATAAATGATGTAACTGGAAATATTGCCGTTTGTCGTAGCAATATGGTTTGTCTCTATACGTTAAACGGCACCCTTCTTCTCGAAAGACCCGTCTGCGAACAGTCAGATGATAACGTCCTCTCCTGTGCTTTCTATGAAGGGGTTGGCAATGAGTGGTTAGAGCGTGAATTATTTTTTACTGGCCATCGGAAAGGACTGGTGAACGTAAGTGACCGATTCGGCGCACACTTTCTTCCATATTTTGCTGATCTAGCTACTAATTGTGGATAATATAGATATGGAGCAAGTGCATCAGAAATGGGGTGTTTGAGCTGGATCTCATCCGCCAGCTACATCACGTAAACACTTCGCGTGGGGATGGAGCAGCAGCTCTTGCAGGAATTACATGTGTTCTTCCCCTCTCACATGTTGTATATACGGGTGACGAGTCGGGGCAAGTTTATGAGTGGAATTGTGTGCAGCGCCATTAGACCTTTGGGCGCATGGAGCTGCTGGTTGGCACTTTTTTGTTTACATTATAGACGATTACGATTATGATAAGTGTTGATATTGCTCACAGCCATTTGATCCAGCTCAACTTTTGCAAGATTTTATAGGGTTAAATTTCCAACAGGATAACTACCTAAAGCTGGCCAGAACCTACTATGAAATCTCTCCTGTATACCACTCGGTTGTCAACCAACGCAGAGGTGGTAATCTAAGCATATTTACTACAGTCTGCATTCACGTTCTTATTCGTAAATCGAAGCCGTTACAACCTAAGCCAAGGTCTAATAATTAACCATTCCTTGCTTTAATGAGATAAAATTACGCAGTACCGTTATTGAATTTTAACAAATTAATGTAGCCCAGCACCGAAAATCATCGAATGTAGCCAGACAGACACTAGCTCATAGCTTGGGTATGGTCTGTGAACCCCAATTTCATATCTCAATACGACTTCGACGCAGTGAGCCAGGGGAGTGGGTCTCGACTGGCAATGCCAAGACAACGGCGCGGTCCTTAACCTTGTCCGAACTCTCGACGATATTCGATTTCATTTACTCGGACATTTTTGAGGCTTTAACTTTCCCTTTACTGCGGATATCAGCCCCTTTCTCAATATTTATAAAAAGGTATTGACATTAGTACCGGAAGAACCGGAAGCGATTTCAGTGGTAACAGATTGAATTTTCGAACTGTATGGGCCAGACTCTCCACGTCGTCCAGGGTAACCTCACTGCTGCCCAACCTCATCATCCATTCTATGGTGGTGACATTGGTGCATCAATTCAAGGACTGACGTCTATAGAATTTAACGGTAGATCTCTAGTGTTCAACTTCCTGTAGGGTCGAGTAACATATCTAGAAGAAGAGACGATGGATCGTTGCAGGTGCCAGAAAATCCCCCTCCCTCCACTTTTTCCCCTTTTTGGCATTCGCTTTACCAGTTCGTTAACCAACTCAGGCCTTAAATGTGAATAGATCGATCTATTAGAGAAGTATTTGGGTGTCGAAGTGGTGGATATGACGGAAAGCTGCGTTGATGACTAGCTATACTATCCGGCTTTCCGAGGGCAAGATGCTGACATACGGGAGAATACCTCTCAATGGATCGTATCACAACAACAAATTCTCAGCACCGCCGGATTCATTTAGTGGCGTTACTTTGGATGACTTATATCAAAGGGAGAATTCCAAAGCCGAACAAAAATCTAGACCCGTTCGCGCATACAATCAAAACGGCAACCAGAACGGCCGATAAGTGTACAATCGTAGCAAGAAGGAACTATGCACTAAATTATGGGTCATGAGGTTACGACTTCAAGGTTCATCAGTATACCGGTCTGTGTTCGTGTTATGGCCTTTAGGGAATATGGAGGAGTAGATGGTAACTCTTGTTACTCTACGCCATTGTTAATCAGCTCTTGTGAGAGCCCTGACTCGTTGAACAGACCATCCTAGGATATCCATTGGTATCCGATTGTCTAGGAATTGTTAAGGACACTCAGATTGATATGGATTCACCTTGAGAAATAGACAATGCTATTAGGACTCAGTGAGAGAATCAGAGGAGCATTGAATCTGCAGATTTAGCCTCCATGGCACCGGGAAATCTCGGAACATCAGCTTTTTTGTTGGAGGGCAGAATGTGATTGATACTAGACTAGCGTCGCAATTGAGCAGCCTGAAGAGTTGGTAAGAGCAATGGCCAAAGCAGCCATGGCATGTAAAGGGATGCCAGGAAACAAAGAGTTGAGCAAGGAGTGTATAGGACATGGAAATTGGAGTCAACTACATGCTTGTATTAACTAGCTCCAAACCTCCCCAGGGCTGCTCCTGGGTATACTAGTCGATACTTGTTCCAGGGCGGGCTCACTTCCCCCATATCGTTGGTCTGGTCCTGTAATGTCCCGTTGCACATACACTGTGATGCAGCTAGCTAGAAGATCAAATGTTAATGTTTCCAAATAGCGGTTGACAGCAGAACTAACTAAAACCAGCGAATCAAAACCTCCAGTTCCTTACTTCACCGCTTGCATATAAGCAGTTTAAGGTTTGAGCCTTCCAACTGTGTTTCCTCGAACGTGGCTCTCTGTTTAACTAGCGGAATACTCGGCAATGGGATATCTCGGGTCAGTTGACCGTCATGGAGGCAGTATGCGGCTCCTCACGGAGTCACAGACGGACAGATGAGCCAGCTCGGCCAGGGGAGAAGAGGGCAGCACAGAAGAGCTCGACGACCTCTGTTCCATTGACTTGATAGAACGTCGCCCTTCAGCCTTTAGCAACGACGCTAACTAACTAGTTAACTAACTAAAGCTGCCATAAAAACTCTTGCTTTCCGGTGGTTGATGTGCAGGCGGGCTTTTTATATCCCAAAAAAATAAGCGCGGCGGAAGCTCAACCGAGACGCTTTCCGCGGGGTTACGCCCGAGAGGGAGCCCAGCCCCACCGGGAGAGAAAGAAAAAGGAAGAGACGGCGAGCTGCTTAGTGAGCCAACCAAACCAGCCAAAGAGAGCTTGCCACCTCCGTCCAACGTTAGGTTTATATGAACCACGGCGCCCGCTTCAGGAGTTCACCTTCATCTATCTTCCATCTCATCTGGACACAGAACGATTCTTCGTCTCCATCTTCGCAGTAACAGCCGGACTGACCTGCTAAATCGACCCCGAAGCCTCCCGCGACTACACAGAACGGACAAGTTGGCGTTTCTATACGTTGCACCAAGATGTCTACCTCTCTTGATCAATTGAAGGCCTCTGGCACGGTAAGTTTGGGTGCCTTTCGTGCAATTCCTGCAATTTGCCTCCGTTGAAACCCTGGCTGATGATAGAGTAGACTGTCGTTTGCGACTCCGGTAAGACTCGAGCGGGAGAGATGATGAGTGATGAGCAATGAGGGGCCCGATGAGGGGCACTCATCTGGGATTTCAGAGAGCATATGGACTAACGTGAAGCTGTTGGGACTGATATAGGTGACTTTGCAAGTGAGTGATGCCCCTAGAAGCCGTATAGCTTGAAGCGGCACAGGTCAAGCTGTCGACATTGATTCCGTGATATCCGTGGCTAACATAAGTCTCCAAACTTGTAGCCATCGGCAAATACAAGCCTCAGGATGCTACCACCAACCCTTCCCTTATCCTTGCTGCTTCCAAGAAGCCAGAGTACGCCAAGTTGATCGATGCTGCTATCTCCTATGGCAAGCAAAATGTACGTTTGATGCCGGGCCACCTATCCGTGAACGATGGAATGAAGCAGCAAGCAGCTAACACTTATGGCAGGGCTCCAGCATTGATGAACAAGTCGACGCTGCCTTGGACAGACTACTCGTTGAGTTCGGAAAGGAGATCCTCGCTATCATTCCAGGAAAGGTCTCCACCGAGGTTGATGCCCACTACTCCTTCGACACCCAGGCTTCCGTCAAGAAGGCCCTTCACATTATCGATGTATGTTCAAACTCCCTAAACTGAACCGATCAATTGAGGGGTAAGTACTCACTAGATGACAGCTCTACAAGTCCGTCGGCATCGAGAAGGACAGAATCTTGATCAAGGTCGCCTCTACCTGGGAAGGTATCCAGGCCGCCCACATCTTGCAGTCCCAGCACGGTGTCAACTGCAACTTGACCCTCATGTTCTCTCTGGTTCAGGCCATCGCTGCCGCCGAGGCCGGTGCTTACCTGATCTCTCCCTTCGTCGGCCGAATCCTCGACTGGTACAAGGCTGCCATGAAGCGAGAGTACACCGCCGAGGAGGACCCAGGTGTCAAGAGCGTGCAGAACATCTTCAACTACTACAAGAAGCACGGCTACAAGACCATTGTCATGGGTGCCTCGTTCCGAAACACTGGTGAAATCACCGAGCTTGCTGGATGCGACTATCTGACCATCTCCGTATGTTTCCCTTCGTCCAGCCAGAGTCGAAACCCAGGTTCAAAAATACTAATATAAAACTTTTTTTCTTTTCACTAGCCCAACCTCCTTGAGGAGCTCTACAACTCCAACGCCGCTGTGCCGAAGAAGCTCGACCCCGCCGGTGCCGCGAACCTTGACATCCCCAAGCGCAGCTACCTGAATGACGAGGCTCTCTTCCGCTTCGACTTCAACGAGGAGCAGATGGCCGTCGAGAAGCTTCGAGAAGGTATCTCCAAGTTTGCTGCTGATGCCGTCACCCTCAAGGGCATCATCAAGGAGAAGATCCAGGCCTCCGCATAAGCGAAAGCTCGAGCCGCTACTTAGGTACCCCCTAGTTAAAATTGAACATCTTCTTTGCCCCTTTCTTTTCTCTTTTCCGCCCTTCGGTCGTACGCAGAGGCGGCAGATTGACATGCGACTGCAGCGATTTATATTACGAAAATGCTTTCTCTAAAATCCAAATATATGTATCTAACCCAGTATGAAAACCCCCTTATAGAAATGTGAACAATTTGCAGTAGAAATCCGCAAGAACCAATCAGCGGCTTTCCCTACAAGAGAAAACTTTGAATCACGTGCTATTCTAAATACCACGTGATATATCTGTGTTAATGAATTAGTCAGCATGAGGGGCAAGCCTATTACGTCATTCGGAGGAAGCTGGAAGAGACGAAAAAGTCGAAGCTGAAGAAGTAGAAGAGAGAGGAAGATGACCGATTGATGCAAGAATGAAAGAATAGACAGGCTGGTAGATAGGAGTCGTAGGCAATTGCAGTAGCAGTTTCGCCGTCATGTAGTCGCGGGCGTCGAAAAGAGTCCTCGAGAGCCAGCGGCATCACGCCGGCCGCCGGGCGCGACCGAGCAGGAAGAAAGCGATAACTAACAAGGGCGAGGCCGGATGTTTACATGTCCAGCACCCCCACCATCGGCCGGATTCTGCTTACGAGGGGGAACAAACAAGGCCCTTTCCAGCCCTTTTCCCTCATCCTCCGTCCCTCCATCTTCTCGTCCTCTCTCTCGTCCTGTTCATCGACTCATCAACCGTGCAAAATATCGCCCTTTAAAGCGTCCAAAAGGGAAGAAGATCTAGACAAACACCTCCACAATGGTCAAAGCAGGTGAGCTAAGCAGCGTCGCATCTCCCGCCTCTTCCTCCATCCCTGTCACCCTGGTGAGAGAATTTGAGCAGGACTGGCTGTCCGCCTCTGGCTCTGGCTCTGGCTCTCTCCCCTCTCTCTCGCACGCACGCCAGCGTCTGCCGGCTGTCGATTCTTGTCTCTCAAGGTAGACCCGGGGTGGAGGGAGAGGGAGACACGAAGACTATAAATACCTTTAGGTTCCTGCTGAGCTGACGCCTTCTTGCGCTGTTGTTATTTGCCGAGCAGTTGCCGTCGTCCGTGGTGACTCCAACGTCAAGGGCACCGTCACCTTCGAGCAGGAGTCGGAGACCGCGCCCACCACCATCTCATGGAACATCACCGGCCATGATCCCAACGCCCAGCGTGGCTTCCACATCCACCAGTTTGGTGACAACACCAACGGCTGCACATCGGCCGGCCCTCACTGTAAGTTGGTGATGATTTTTTTTTTTTTTTTTTTTTTGGTATAAGTATTAGTTGACGTGCGGCTGCTAATATATGGAGTCTAGTCAACCCCTTCGGCAAGACCCACGGTGCTCCCACAGATGAGGTCCGCCACGTTGGTGACTTGGGTAACATCACCACCGATGATCAGGGCAACGCGGTCGGATCCGTTCAAGACCAGCATATCAAGCTGATCGGTGAACACAGCGTTGTTGGCGTATGTCATATTCCTTCCCGTGGTTCTATACGGAGTATATGGCGGGCTATCACAGCTAACATGGCGTCTAGCGTACCATTGTCTGCCATGCAGGCACCGACGATCTTGGCAAAGGTGGAAACGAGGAGTCCTTGAAGACTGGCAACGCTGGTCCTCGTCCTGCCTGCGGTATGTTCGGATACTTTATAGGCTTAGCGTAGCCAAAACACCACTAACTGGTCTATATAGGTGTCATTGGTATCGCTGCTTAGGAGACCACACCCATGAACGCTTGCTCCGTGCGTCTACCGATCTAGAATCGGGAGGACGTGGCGAATAAATAGCCATAGTATGAGAAAAAAAAAAAAAAGAAAGAAAATGTGAAGTTAATACTATATAATTAATGAAGTTGATATGACAGCCACCCACCTTTTAGCACACTACTACATAAAGCGTAGAGTACAAACCATGAAGCGTTAATCATCCATAGGCGCATAAATTTTGTGCCAGAGTTATATGTCTTACAAGCTATCCGGATCTACGATGGCGCTCTTGAACCCCCATCGTCGTCTCGTGGCCGAATGGCTAGTTTGCTTCTGATGTCTCCAGGCGAGAAAGTCGCTGGACGTCGTGAATTTCCCGATCTGGAATTCTGCACACACCTCATCAGGAAAATCATGTGCGGACAAACAACTTTATCTTTTCAATGTCCAACAACAACGCCAATTCCAACGTCGCTTCATCAACCTCAGGCTCACCTTCAGCTTCTCCGTCAATCATCACGTTTGTCAGCTTGCTGTCAGCTTCATTTCAGCTTTAATTTAGCTTGCTGTGGTACGGAGTACCTGTGCCTGAACTGACGGACGGCCCATAGCTTAAGTCCGTTCCTTGCCCGATTCGAGTTGCGAGTTAGTTATACGCCTCTTGAATAGTCCGAAGCAGGATCGACGCCATGCACCGATGCACCGCGTATCATATCATATCAGATAGCTCACAATGGCTCGCCGTTTTCCCCCAGACTCTCTTTCCCTCCAGCCAGCCGAGGGAGAGTACCTGGTTGATATGCTTTTTTGTCAAAGCGTGGCGACTTTGTTTCGAGAGACGAGAAGGATTCTCAGCTCAACACCATAACGGAACATTCGGCACGGATGTTCTGCAGCCACCCTAGCATGGAAGACGTTGTACTTCGTACATATGTACAGAGCGAGGTATATTTTTTTTTTATTTTTTTTTTTTTATTTTTTATTCTTTTTGCTTTTACCAGAGTTGGAATACGAACGTGCCCGTACAGATACGCTGCTCTGGAACGGAGAAGTTACGGGGTTCAGCATCTTAGCAAGCGTCACATGGGCCATCAGCCATCACAGACTAACGTTGAACAAGGGTATCGAAATGGCAATCAGCTCGCCTATGAAGGAGGAACAAAGCCCAATCGAATCCTTCACAGCATATCAAATCTAACCAGCCTCAACGCGCCACAACAACGGGGGCGGAAGCATGATTAAAACTTTATGGCATAAATTCCGCTCATAAAATATGAACCTCGGGGTTCTCTTGCTTCCGAGGCCGCGCTTAATCCCTTGATTTGCCATCAGCTGTCGATTGGAAAGCGTTACCACGGAGAAGGCGGTCTTTGCTCAAGTCCCACACCAATGTCCGCATTCGCACGCGGTTTTGAACATCCTTTTTTTTCCACCTTTCTTTTTTTT
This sequence comes from Trichophyton benhamiae CBS 112371, assembly GCF_000151125.1. Taxonomy (NCBI): domain Eukaryota; kingdom Fungi; phylum Ascomycota; class Eurotiomycetes; order Onygenales; family Arthrodermataceae; genus Trichophyton; species Trichophyton benhamiae. Next base: position 114,670 of record NW_003315098.1, on the reverse strand, counting down.
TTTTTTCTCCTGGCCCTGCCCCCTCTCGGGCAGTCTCTTGGGACCCAGTTTGGGTTTCGAGCAGCAAGGCCGGCCAAGGACCAAGAATCGGCTCCCAAGATTGGTCTGGACATGAATCATGAGCTGCAGGGCTTCTACTACTGGCAAATACTGCGACTCAAGGCCGGTTTCCGCATTTGCTTTTTGGTGCGAGAGCTTGATTGCTGGAATAATAGGTTGAAGTCTCCGTCGTCCATGCTGTCCCAGAATCGTGGGAGCCGGGACTGTCTTTTTATTCCTTTGGAGCTTTTTCTCTTGTCATACCTTGGGCTGATAAACTATTTTTGAAGGAGTAAGGTAACCGGAACCACACAAACACACACACACACTTTCTCTCTCTCTCCCTGGCCGGTGCTCATACATGACTTGCAGACTTCCAACGTGTTGCTGCATGCCTTCCATACCAATAAATATTTAATTTTACCCTTGCTGTTCTAATTTCTTCGTCCTTGCGTCAAGAAACGGGCCCAGGCTTAGTGATCAGCATCCTGACAATATCTACCAGGTATTTCACACCTTCGCAAGAACGGCTGATTCTCTCCCCAACACACTCTGCTCCCTGGGGAGAAGAAGGCCCTGGGATTCAAATCTTTGGGTGTCACCTACTGAGGGACAGCCTTTTTGCGACACTAATCTAACCAGCCAATAGTCAGCAACATAACTATATAGCAACTGGACCGGATACTGCACGATATAGGGGGAATCAGCTTCCAAAGAATGCCATCACGCTCAAAACAGTGGTAATGGACCCTCGCAACGTCCCAATCCCCAGCTTCCCGGCTCCTGTCGTGGATGGAGATGATGTCCTGTATGCGCTTCAGAGGCGTCAACAGGCATGGGCGTTCCCGAGGCAAAGTGACGCCCCTCCAGGTTTCAGCCAAATGCATCATCTGCAACAGCAACAGCAGCCGGAAGAGCAGCTTTCCCATTTCTCTGCTGCCCGCCAGCCATTCTCTCTTTCCTCTATCCAGGCCCCTATCCAGGCCACTCCCGCCCTAGAGCCTCCAACTCCGCCGCGACGACAATCAGTAGCTCAGTTACCTCCGAAGCGGTCATCCATAGCTCAAGGAAGGAGAGATTCGACAAAGGGTACTGGATCAAACTATACTCTGGCATGTCTTAATTGCCGCTCTAAGAAGATAAAGTGCCTGCTCGAAGAGGGAGGCTGCAAGAAATGCAAGAAACTTGGAATCCCCTGTCCAGGCCCGGAGGTGGACGAACGCAAACGCCCCTCTTCAAAGAGACACATTCGCGAGTTACACCAACGCATCCACGACTTAGAAGCTGCTCTGAAGCAGAGCGAGGCCCTACGCAAAGCTCAGGCACAAAATTTCCATACAATTCGCGGGATTGCGCAGTTCTCACCACCGGAATCTCCGGTATCCCTGCTCCGGCAGAAGGTGCCGGATAACATCATCGCACGCCTTTGCGATGGGCGATACCAGTTAAATTATGACTCTAACGGACAGCTGCGATATTTCGGTCCAACCTCCAGTTTACACCTGACCGACACGGTGGCAACATCTATCGTTCGGTCATGGGGAGAATACCCAACTACTAACCCCAAGATTGAGGTTTGCGAGATCGATGCCGAAACCCAAGAGTACTTGCTGAACCTTTATTGGAAGTTTCAACACACCGAGCTTCAAGTCCTCCATAAAGATGCATTTCTTCGTGATATGGCAACGGGTCAGACAAAGTTTTACAGCAAGGCGCTTTTGTACTGTATCATGGCTTGTGCCGCTCGCATTTCACATAGGCCTGAGATCCGTGCGATGGTACTGACGCCCGGACTCTCGGCATCTGATGAACTCCCGCCTCTATTCGCTGCTGCATCCAAACTTGTGGATGAGGAGTTGAAACACCCCCAAATCACAACCATCCAGTGTTTGTTACTGTTATCTGTGATTTATTGTGCTTTCTCCCAGGACACAAAAGGCTGGGTTTTGACAGGTATGTTTTCTTGTCGATGACAGGGGACACAGAGGATAAATGGTTTAACTGATGACCCGCTTTCAGGGACTGCATGCCGATTGGCTATAGATTTGGGTTTACATCGTGATTGCTCGTCATTCACAGACAAGTTCTCCCCAATGGGCATCGAGGCACGCTCGATTGCATTTTGGGGTTGCGTCATATTCGACAGGTAAACCCCCTGCATTATTGACGTACTTGTTATAAATCTAGTATGCTAACGTTCTTTATGCAGGCTGTGGTCGCTCTACCTTGGCCGCCAGTATTGTCTACGGCTTGACGGAGAAGTCACAGTACCTCGACCAGCTGCGACGGCAGCTGTGAGCGGGATGATAGCAACATGGGAAGCCCGATTAGCCGATGCATGGAGCAGCTTGCTCGAAATCGTCGGATTCATCTGTGAAGCTTTGTAAGTACCCGCTAGCCAACTATTCCAGTTTCCCCTTAATAAACAAGGGGCTAACTGAGCCAACAGAAATCAAAATAAATGTACTATGAGTCGAGTCAACGAGCTGGGTGACCGGCTCAAGACGTGGTACAGCGGACTTGAGCCGTCACTGCAATATCAAAGTAATTCACCGCCCTCAGTCTCAGTTATGCAGTATGGCGCCCTTTCCCCGCCTGATATAATTGTCGGGCGATAAATTTACATACTAACGGTTTGTAGCATGCAATATTGTGCCGCGGTCATCTTACTATATCGGCCTCTCGCGAATTTCGGCATAGAAGCCTCGGAAAGAAGCGACTACTCACCCCAATTCCGCCTCATCTGTGTGAAACATGCCATGGATGCCACTCGATACATGGAAGACTACCGAAACAACTACGGCAACGCAACCACCCTCAGCGGTATAAGTCTGCACATAATATCAACTGTCTCAACAACGCTTATAGCCGATATAACAGAACGACGGCATTCAGATGTCAGCAGGGAATTCCACTGTCTGATAGTATGTGTCCGCACATTACTCGAGCTGGAACAAACCTACCTCGTGGCTTTGCAAGTCCGAAAAGTGATTGAGGTGGTCATTCGGATATGTAACCTTGAAAACCACGAGTTACAGGTTGCTTCCTTGCTACCTGAGGGCCTTCATATCGGAGCTTCGTATACACCTACACCATCTGCTGGCCAGACGGAAAGCTCTCAAGATGAGGACACCAGAGACACAAAACAAGAACCAGACTCGAGTCTCATACTACAAAGGTTCCGTGGAGCCCCTCCACAACCACCCATCACCACTGATACGATGCCAATGCCAGAACAGCCCTATCTGGACATGACGTATAACCCCTTTCCGCTTCTTGATGGGATGCAAGTACATCCTCATCCGTCGACGATGCCGGGGGATATACATGCCACGTACCCATGTACCCAATAATTGTTACGTTCTAACGAGCATTCAAAAACCATATTACTGTTTTTTCCCTTATACCTTATAGTGTATTGACGGGAGGGTGCGTTTTGAGGCGTTTAATAAGCGAGTTGGATAGCATATCGGAGGACTTCTTTTTATTATTCTTTCACCCACCACACCTTCATCCATCCATCCATCCATCCAATCTGGCGGTTAGCGACTAACCTACGAGAAAAATGCCATATACATTGTTTCTAATTACCTATTGAGCTAGACTCTTGTTTTATAGTTCTTTCTTTTTATTTTTTATTTTTATTTTTATTTTTTTTTCTCTTTTTCTTTGTCTCTCTACCCTAACGACAGATACATACGGAGTATAACTGACTGTTTTCCCTTTTGCTTTCTTTCTATTCTTTCTATTCTTTCTTTTTCTTTCACACGGGAGGCGTTGTGATTTCTAATAAATAATACCCCCCCTTCGCATCAGGCTGTAAATATAGCAGTTTATCACAATCACAAGTCCTCAAGACAAGACAAAGCCAAGATTCCTCTGACCCTGGTATCGTAGAGCCTGATGACATCGTGTACCAAGCCTTCTTGATAACGCCATCCATCCCGTCAATTCATACGATGTTATTCGACCGACAGGGGGTGCGGCTGTGACAGCAGCACGGACGAAGCGGAGATGGATCAAAGTGCCGTCACCCTTGAAGCTGTTGTTAAAACAGCCACGGGATGGCTTCCTTCAGAGCTTTGCTAGATCGACGATGCACATGAACAAGGCTGAAATGGCTAAATGGCATTTGCAGCCGGTGTAACTGGCTTGTTTTTAAGAGATCGAATTTAGATTGACCCATGTGGTTCAGACTGAAGCTCCAGGGCTGCCAAATACTCTGTGCCAGTGCCATCCTTTAGAATTATTCCGTAGAGACTGGGTATGGGTCCCGAAGACAGGCCGTCTCTATCAATTATCAGCTTCCTGTCACCGACATAAGACGTCATGGCTGCTCTTTTCCCTTGAGCGAGACGTCCTTGGACCATGGGTGTGTTATCACTGGGTATCATCTTCAAAAATAAATAAAAGATGATAAAAAGGCAGCAGCATTAATAGTCTTAGCATACGGAGTACTGCGTATATCATGGGATGAAGCTGTTGACGACGATGTTGACGTCGCTGCTGGCGGTCGTTGCAGCGATGTGGCTTGACCCCGGATTTCCCTCTCATCCCTGCAAGTTAACTTAGGTGCGGCCAGACAAAAAAGGCCAAAACACACAAATCACCAAACGTGGTCATTTTACACCGACGACTACACAACAACTCCCCCCGGCTTCACTCCCCCTAGAAGCTCTGCCTCGACTCAGCGAGCCTCTGCCTTGCTCCTTTTTCCTAGACCTATTGTTATCCTATCTGAATAAAAAGAAAAAAAACAAGCCACTGCTCGCCAGCTATTTTCTCCCCCCGCACACGCCACAATGCCTCTTTTGGAAGCCCGAGTCAAGAGCGTCTTGTCAGGGGACACAGTGGTGCTCACCCACGTCTCGAATCCAGCCCAGGAACGCATCTTGAGCCTGGCTTATGTCTCTGCTCCGAGGCTGAAGCGAGAAGGGGACGAGGTGAGCTCTTCGTTTTGCTGTTAATTTACCAGCAAGCTGTTGAATTTCAATATACAACAACACACCTAGACAAGCTACAGAACTACGCCTCTTCCTTATACATAATCTATTTCAAGAGTGGCTGCTGATCCAATATTGTTTCCCACTAGCCGTTTGCGTTCCAATCTCGGGAATTCTTGCGTGAGCTCCTCGTAGGCAAGGTAGTACAGTTCCAGGTTCTGTATGCCATCCCCACGGGCGCCAAAAGGGAGTACGGAATCGTGAAGGTTCCCGGTGCCAATGGCAAGGAGTTACCAGAGCTCTGTGTCTCCGAAGGCTGGGCCAAGGTTCGAGAAGATGCTGGCAGAAGAGACGAGAGCGAGGATGCAGCGGTGTTGCTGAACAGCCTGAGGGAGCTCGAGTCTCGTGCCAAGTCGGAGTCCAAGGGTGTCTGGGCGGGAGACGACAAGATTGACATGGCATATGAGGTGAAAGATCCACAGGAGCTGCTTGAGAGCTTGAAGGGGACGCCAATTGATTCCGTGGTGGAAAAGATCCTGAGCGGTGACAGGTTCCTGATTCGGCTCCTCATCTCTCCCAAGAAGCATGTGCAGACACTGGTGGTTGCAGCTGGCATTCGTGCTCCAGCTACCAAGCGGGTGAACCCGTCTGATGGATCAGAGCAACCGGGCGAGCCATATGGTGACCAGGCGCAGATGTTTGTTGAAATGAGACTTTTGCAGAGAAAGGTCAAGGTCACATTACTCGGACTGACACCCCAGAACCAGCTCGTGGGTACCGTTCTACACCCTGTTGGAAATATTGCCAAGTTCCTTCTGGAGGCTGGCCTCGCAAGATGTGCGGACCATCATTCTACGCTGCTGGGAGCTGATATGGCTATCCTTAGACAGGCAGAGAAGTCCGCTAAGGATGCTCGCAAGGGGCTATTTACTAGCCACGTTGCTCCCAAAGCTGCGACTGCGGCTGCAGATACTGATCTAGTGGTTAGCAGGATACTGAATGCGGATACTATATTCCTGAGAAACAAGGCCGGGGTTGAGAAGAAGATAAGTCTGAGCAGTATTAGACAGCCAAAGCCATCAGACCCCAAGCAGGCGCCATTTGGAGCAGATGCCAAAGAGTTTCTCCGGAAGAAGCTGATTGGCAAGCACGTCAAAGTCACCATCAACGGGAAGAAGCCTGCTTCTGAAGGATTTGAGGAACGAGAGGTTGGTACTGTTTTGGTAGGCAATGCCAATGTGGCCGTCAGTCTCGTAGAGGCCGGTTATGCGTCCGTCATCCGTCACCGTAGGGACGACGATGACCGATCCCCCGACTATGATGCTCTCCTGCTCGCCGAAGAGAAGGCACAGAAGGAGGAGAAAGGCATGTGGTCTCCCAAGCCTCCCAAGGTCAAGCAGTTCCAGGATTACTCAGAGAGCGTCCAGAAGGCCAAGATGGAATGCTCTGTCCTTCAGAGACAAAAGAAGGTCTCTGGCGTGGTAGACTTTGTCAAGTCTGGATCGCGTTTCACTGTCCTGATACCCCGAGACAATGCTAAACTCACCTTTGTCCTTTCTGGAATCCGGGCGCCGAAGTCTGCAAGGAACGCTAATGAGAAGTCCGAGCCCTTCGGGCAGGAGGCCCACGACTTTGCTAACCGTAGATGCATGCAGAGAGACGTCGAGATTGATGTTGAGACTATTGACAAGGTTGGTGGCTTTATCGGAACCCTCTACGTCAACAGGGAGAACTTTGCCAAATTGCTAGTGGAGGAAGGTCTTGCAACAGTCCACGCCTACTCCGCTGAGCAGTCTGGCCATGGAATGGAACTATTTGCAGCCGAGAAGAAGGCCAAGGAGGCCAGAAAGGGTCTCTGGCGCGACTGGGATCCCAGCCAGGATGCAGAGGATGATGAAGGCGCTCCAGCACCCGCTGGTGGTGCCGCTGGAACTAGCACAGAGGCACCCGCACGAGGAAGAGATTACCGTGACGTGATGCTCACACACGTTGATGAGGATGGCAAGTTGAAACTACAGCAGATCGGAGCCGGCACCACCGGTCTCACAGAGCTGATGGACTCTTTCCGAGCGTTCCACATTAACAAGGCCAACGACAAGCCCCTTGATGGCCCACCCAAGGCTGGAGAGCTGGTTGCCGCTCGATTCTCGGAGGATAACGAGTGGTACCGCGCTAAGGTCCGACGCAACGACCGAGAAGCTAAGGCGTCCGATGTCGTGTATATTGACTACGGCAACTCGGAGAGGGTCCCATGGTCAAGACTACGGCCGCTTGCTCCCCAGTTCTCCCAGCAGAAGCTGAAGCCACAGGCTGTTGATGCTGCTATGTCTTTCCTGCAGTTCCCTACCTCCCCGGAGTACCTCAAGGACGCCATACACTTCCTGGCCAGCCAGACGGTCGACCGGGAGCTGGTAGCCAACGTCGACCACACCGCCGATGGTGTCCTATACGTCACTCTGTTGGATGCCTCTGCCTCTCAGAACCTGGAGCAGAGCATCAACGCCGAGGTGGTGCGTGAGGGTCTGGCGATGGTCCCTCGCAAGCTGAAGCCGTGGGAGCGTGCATGCAGCGATACGCTGGCCAACCTTCGCAAGCTGGAGGACGAAGCAAAGCAGGAGAGAAGAGGAATGTGGGAATACGGTGACATCACTGAGGATTAAATCAGTTATTGTCTTTTTTATTCATATATACATATATATATATCTATTGCAGAGTCGCTCCCGGTATTTGGAAAAGGGGTATCAAAAACTATATCTAACTGCATAGCGAGAATGAAGTCAGAATATATAATACTTCTCCGAACTCCCCCGTATGCACGCTCTCCATAGTTCTATCACATAGTTCCATAGCTCTCCCAAGTCTACCAGGAAGCTCCCGTCCAGCCTGGCCGGGCTTTGTGGCGTCGGCGTTGTGATAGCTAGGGAGCCCCTGATCCCAGGGCCAGCATCCAACCCCGGGACACTGCAGGCCAGCCGTCCCTGGCGATGACTCTGCCTGTCCCGTCGTATAGCTCTCGACGGAGCCATCCTCTGCCCACCGGCTACCCGCTCGCCAGCTACCTGACCAGCCTGATCAACCCAACCGTGGATCCCAGCCTCAACCCTAGAGGTTAAGTTACATAAGGCACTGAAGCCGTGGCTTCCGGACGAAAAAAGAGCCGTCGGTACCAGCAGACTTGCGGCTCCGAGATTCTTCTTCTTCTACTTCTCTCTCTCTCTCTCTCTCTCCTCTTCGCATACTTAAATGACCGGCATCGCGAATCCCTGACCCGACCGGCCCTGTCTGCCTGTGCAGTCTGTTTACTCTGTCTGGCTTGTACCGCGAGCCGCTGTCGAACCCGCCCTACCTATATCACCCAAGAGCTATAACTAGTTAACAACTACACCAGCAATGTCCCTCGAAGACACGACAAACACGGCCAAGCAGACGCCGCAGCTCGACAAGCAGGAGACCAACCAGTCGACGGCGAGCGCTGGCGCGTCCGATCCCTTGTCCGGCCATCTGAACCATCTGTCCGAGAAGCAGGTGGAGGCTCTCGAGGCCTTTAAGCAGCAGTGCGTAGAGCGCAAGATATATACGCCGGCCAAGGACGGCCAGGCGGCGAGCCACGACGACTCGACTTTGCTGTACGTTCATACTTCATACGTTCAATCTACAAGCAGAATGGAACGAGGACATGGCTAACAGTTGTCTAGACGGTTCCTCCGAGCTCGCAGGTTCGATGTTAACGGCGCCCTGGGCCAGTTCCAGGCGACGGAGGACTGGCGGAGGGACAACGAGATCAATAAGCTGTACGAGAACTTCGACGTAGACTCATACGAAGAAGCTCGCAAAGTGGTCAGTTAACACTACTACGGGTGTCTTTCCTTCTGGGAAACCGGCAGAGACTGATGTATGTTTGTATGGCATTTGGGTCAACAGTATCCGCAATGGACCGGACGACGAGATCGCAGAGGCATACCGATCTATGTCTACACCATCAAGGACCTAAATAGCAAGAACATGACGGCCTACTCCTCGTCTGCGGCCACCACTGCTACCTCGGCGACACACTCCTCGTCGAAGGTGCCGGCGCGTCTGCTGCGTCTCTTTGCGCTGTACGAGAACATGGTTCGGTTCGTGCTGCCGCTGAGCTCACGCCTGAGCCGGCCAAACCCAGAGGTGCCTATAGTTAATACCACGAATATTGTTGATATAACCGGCGTTGGCCTGAAGCAGTTTTGGAATTTGAAGGGTCATATGCAGGATGCAAGCACCTTGGCCACTGCACATTATCCCGAGACCCTTGATAGAATATTTGTAAGTCTGTTCACCTGACGGTTGGTATACGAGATGCCCTGTTTGTTAACTGCTACTTCTACTAGATTATTGGCGCTCCAGTCTTCTTCCCCACGGTCTGGGGCTGGATAAAGCGCTGGTTTGACCCCGGCACAACGTCCAAGATATTCATACTCACTGCCGCCGAGGTGCAGAAGACGCTCTCCTCGTTTATGGATGAAGAGAATATCCCGAAGCGGTACGGAGGCAAGCTTGACTGGGACTTTGGCGATATGCCGAACCTGGACGAAGAAGCGAGAGCCCTCGTCGGGTCCATCGAGCGAGTCGGCCAGTACGCTGACAAGCCGGAGGACAGCGAAGGGGCCGCACAGGATGTAGCAACCAGAAAGGCCAACTTCGTCAAGGGCCCAGTTGTGATCCACGACGACAAGATAGATGTCTACGGCAGCGTCAAGGGGGAGACCAGACGGAAGACCCTCCCGCTGCCCATCAGCCCGAACGAGAAGCAAAACCCCGAACCTACGGAGCAGAAACAGGAGTCCGGCGAGACCTCTGATGCCACCACTGTCGAGCTGTCCAAAGACCTAGAGAAGGCCGCTCTGTCTCGTAGCGAGAACGAACCCCCAACCGCCAGCGTTGCTGCTCATGCGTGAAGCCGAGCCGTCCGCTGGCCTTCTCCCTTGTTGCTGTCTACACGGGCATCCCCCCCATCCGTCTATGAATACAATAATGATCTCCATTCCACTCCCCCCCCCCCCTTTATTTGTCCCCCGGAAAGAGAAATACCCCCGCTGCTTTGCTCTTCCGGAACATGGTACGGATGCCCGTTTGTACCTACATCTAGCGTTTCGTTGGGCTATTGTCTGTATATACCTTCTATACTACTATATACATCTATATACACGAATCGGTCGGCATATCTCCCCCGCCCTCACACCCACTTCCAGAGCCTATGTCCACTGTCCACTTCATAGACCAGCAACTAGATAAGACGAATAATAGGGGGCTTCATTCAGGTCTGGGGGAGCCAAAAAGCAATTCCACTCGCTGATGTTTTCTTTTGCTGCTGGTCGGGATGAAAATGACCAAAAATCAATGTGATTAAATAGATTAAAAAAATAAATAAAAAATGAAATAAAAAAAAATAAAATAAAATAAAATACGAAAAAAAAAATATTCCTTTTTTATCACGCGGCAAAAGCGAAGATGACCAGTTAGTTCCTCTGCTGTCTCGTCTTATTTATTTTAATTATTCTCTGCTGTGATCCTGGCCAGGGGATTTTTTGCCTTTTTGTCGCAGGGAAGAAAAAAAGCGATTTTTTTTTCTTTATTTTATTTATTTTTTTTTTTTTTAATTCCTCCCTTTTTTTTTATATAACGAAACAACGCGGGCGCCCTCGCGACTGAGCAGCCTCTTTTTCCCTTCGTCTTGCTCTTCCTACCACTGCCATTGCTACTACTGTGCTCTGTCTGTCCTACGAGCCGGTCACCTTCTCGCTGGCAGATCGCGTTGGATCCAGCTTGCAACCTACTTACTAGCCTAGCTTCACCCCAGTGCGCGCACCAGCACCAGCAGCAGAACGATACAATGGCAGACGACGTAGCAACTACACCCGCGCGAGGACGCGGCCGACCACCCAAGGCCGGCGGCTCAGCAGCGACGCCCAAGGCCGCAGCTTCGACAGCTGCTGACGGGCAGCCCAGAAAGCGAGGCCGTCCGCCGAAGAATGGCGGCCCAGTGACACCCAAGCCGGTCGTGCTGGATGCGAACGGCCAGCCCAGGAAGAGAGGCCGGCCGCCCAAGAACGGCATCGCAGCACAGTCAAAGTCCAAGACCGACGCCTCCGGGGCCTCTGCGTCGGCGAAGAAGAGAGGACGGCCTCGCAAGGACGCATCTGACGGCGATGGGGCGGACGCGAGCCCATCTGCCCGGGGACGGCCAAAGAAGGAGGCCGACGCGAAGAGCAATGGTGCAAAGGGGACGCCGGGGCGCGGGAGAGGACGGCCGCCTGCGAACCCGCTGCAGAAGTTCCTGGGCTCGTTTGCCCTGGAGTGTGCGGCCGTCAGCGACGAGTGGCCGGACCAGTGCGAGTCGATGGACATGTCGATTTCAGCCTCTGACCTGGACCCCTGCGGCATGGTCGCGTCGTTCAACCTGGGCATCGTCGAGGGCACCATGCTGCTTGCCTTGACTCAAGACGAACTCAACGCCTTTCACAGTAAGGTCGAGGGCGGTTCCGGTGCGTTTTATTATCCCATCAAACCATGATTATCCCTTTCTATGACTATCCATGCCCCCTTACCGTTCGTTGTTCAACTAGTTCGGCTGCTAACCCGCTCAATTCACAGACTCCGACTCGGAAGAGGACGCAGAGTGCGACGAACCACCTGCGAAGAAGGTCAAGAGCTCCGCGGACGAGGATTCTCTGCGGCTTTACTTCAAGTGGAAAGGCCGGAACACAACTGACACCGAGATACATGACGGGAGCAGGGATGTCGGCACCATAGACTTCCTTGACTCCAAAGCAATACAGTTCAAGGGCATCGGAAGCTTCCCTGCCCTGGGATCAAAGTGCGAATTCACAGGAACAAGATACGACAAGGAGCCTACCACTGTTCCTCTGCCCTGGAGCACTTTTTCAGACGAGGCTGCTCAACTAGCCAACGAGAACAGATGGTAGGTGTCCTCAACGCAGGAGAGGGGAAGAGATATACCTACTATATGATACCCCTTTTAACCCCAACGTTGTGATGTCTGTTCGTTCTGTTCCGTGTAATATTATTATGTCCAATCTTATCTACTATCCACCCCTCTAACCTCTCCAGCTTTGCTTCTACGGAGCATCAGCCCGTCATATCTACCGTCCTTCCTATTTTTCTTTTACGTGAATCATACATACCTCTCTTTATGCTTATTTTTCTCTTGTCTTTTTCGTTTATCCGGGGAGTTCTCGCAGGTTGTAAACAGGATGCCAATGGCCACTCAGTCATTTCAGTTGAAACAGATATGAAAGCACCTTATTCTTTTTCTTTTTTTCCCCCCATTCCCCGTTCTACATATACCTTCCATTTTTTTTAAGTGGCATTCTTCGTCGACTTCGAGCAATAATTTGATCGTGCAAGAGTCTTGTGGTAAAATGGCTGGCAAGAATGGTACTTTATTTGTTTTCTCAGTCGTCGCAAGTAACTATATTGTCGTAACATTAAATAATCTGTTCAATTATTTTGGTCAAATATCCCTCCTCTAACCAGAGACGCCTTTTTAAAACCTAGGATGATTTCCACTGGAGGTTCACTTGTTTACTTCGGGCCTGTAATATTCCTCGTTTAGAACATTATATATATTTATGTAGGGGAATATGAATTAACTTACCAAGGGAGCAAGGGCGCTGACACCGGCCATCAACGCAACAACAGTAAGCAGAAGCTGGACCTTCGAGAACCCTTTACCAAGGATATCGAATGGCTGGCTTGGGGCAAGTCGGGTTCCGAAGATATCAAATCCGTATGAGAATATTAACGTCGTACTCTCAAGTAACGTTGGGCTGGATTCGATGTGCTGGATGCCCATCACATCTCGGGAATGCGTAAGATGCCATTTAGGATCAAATTCGAGGTTCGGATTATATTTCATTAGACCTTCTTCAGCTTCTTGGGCAGTAGGATCACGGCCCACTGGGCGGCGGGGGTCGAGGAAGGGTCGTGGGATTCCAACGATGCTGCGTGACGCTGGGAGAGTACATAGGAGCTGCCTAATGGATATTCCCTGGCGAGTTTGGGTGACTGCCATGTTGGAAATGGCCTCGGGGATCATGTAGGCTTGTGATATGACATGCGGCAGGGTAATGTTGGTGATACTGGAATAATTGGCTGCGTCGCCGAGAACACCACGGTCATTGGGAGTAGATGATTCATATAGTTCAGATACTATAAGCTGATATCCCTTTGCAGCGGATTGTTCACTTGTGTCTGCCCAGAAAGAATACGCAAACCAGTTCTCGGAGATAACTGAGGCGATGGGCTGAGTGGTATCAACGTCCGTGTACCTTGCTGTATGCAAGATCTGACCGGATACGCCATCAAGAAGGTAGAAGTCCACGGTAGACTCGCCAGTTGCCGTAATGAGAGCCAGATTGTGGTTCAGATACTTGTAAAGAACGGATCTGTCGCCTAGGACCTTGCCTACCGAAGCAACGGGGTCGTGAGCCGGTCGTGCAGTGGTGTGGATAATCTTCTGCCCCTCAGGGACAGTGAACTCCCACATTGGAGCCTTTGATTTGCTGGTATTCCAGCCTAGTATCCGCTTGTCACCACTTCGAGTGACGAGGAAGGCATCGATTCCATTGACATAGGCAGATTCAGTCGGTACGCCATGTTCCTCAACTCCAACCTTGAAGTCTGCAGCACCGTCTGGAACAAATGCGATAGATGCAACTTTCTGCGTTGGCGGTGTCCGGCTGGTAACCTCACCAGTGGTGATGTTCACCTGGAACGTGCTACCGTCGTCAACATGGACAGTTGCAAGCCCTAACTGAGTGGTGATGGCTTTCACGCCCCAATCAAGATCATTCTCGACAGCCTTGATGTTCCACATAACTTTCCCCTGACGGCCTGAATCGAGGGCTGCAATTCGCCCAGTTCTGGTTGCTAGGATAATCTGTTGTCCTAGGCCGAATTGGATCAGGTCGCTGATATCACTTGGCATGAAGCTAGTCAAGACTCTCATAGGCATCTCCATCAGCCAGTCAGGGAGACCTTGCTGGATGGCCTTGAGATGTCGGATCAAACGGTGGGCGTAGGCCATGGGTATACTCTGGTGGCCTTCTACTTCGAGCTCGCGGGCAAGGGTCACGCCATCGTTCAGATCAGTCCATGCAGCAGCAATAGCCTCCGTGAGTGACTCTGGTCTAGTCCACTGTAGTTTTCCATTTAGAACCAAGGACCAATCTCCTGACTCTTCGACCTGGGCGAATCGGACAGAAACACCGGATTCAAGTGCAACAACCTCTGAAACGGCATGTTGAGAGTTCTCTGGCAATACCTCACTGGTCTTCCAGGTTCCCTGGGCCTTGTCAGACACAGATGAGTAGATGATGACCTCCGTTGGAGTGATCCGCGTAAAGTAGAGGTTTTCGTTGTTCGTGCTAGTGCCAGCTGTGATGACCGAGTGCCCCTGGATCTTTGGAAGACTGTAGGCTTTTGTGATGCTTGTGGTTTTAATGTTGATATGGTAGACATCAGCCCATGATGCCGTGTCAGTGCGGTATTCCACTAGGAAATGTGTTGGGCCGCTTGAGCTGGGAGATACGTGGATTTTAATATGACGAACCCCTTCGTGCTCTACCTTGATGGATTCAATGGTATTAGACCCCAGTACGTTAATCTTGAGAACGGTATTGGCCTTGTCTGTCCAAGCAATCAAGGGTGCAGCGGCGTTTCTGCCAACAAGAAGAATCGATTCAGGCCCGGACACTTCCGTCTCTGAGTTCAGGGTATATTGGCTCCCAGTCTGCTTACCCTTGGCTAGATCCAAGGTGGTGACTTTAATTTTATATCCGGATCGAGACGCATGCTGCAATGACACATAGTAGCCAGTGGACTTGGATGCCACTGATACCTGGAATGGTACATCATCACTAGACAGTAGAGTCAGCCTCACATCTATGCTAGCGGGTAATATATATGAAAAAGAACTTACCTCTCATCCTTGTATTCCCACACTACACTGCCATAGTCAATATCCAGCCGTCTCAACACACCCTTCTTATCTCCCGACAATACCAGGACGTCATGTCTATGCATGATCTCCTCAGGCCGATCCGGGACCAACTCGAGGTCCTTGACCACCCCATCCGTAATCCGCTGAATCCACCGAAACCGTCCATCAATCGCATCCCACGCCGAAACACCGCTACCGAACGCACTCACCAGCGCATCATCGTTATCCGCCGCACGCAGGAACACTTCGTTAGACGATCCTACAGCCTGCGGGAAGTACTCTGTGACGTTCTGCCTCCACACCACCGATCCGTCCTTTGGGTTGACAGCTCCTAGGATGTTCTTATCTGAGTGTGTGTAGAGCAGCGATGCGACGGAGGAGGGACTCGAGCGGTGGAAGAAGGTGTTGGCTGCGCCGGGTTGGCCTAGGAGGGCATGGTGGTAGTCGATATGGTAGGCCTCGTCTGCGAGGATTGCCAGCGCCGAGGGGACAAGGGACGCCCACAGGAGGGAAGCTGCATCAAGCCGCATTGTATCACCTCCTTACCACTAGCATCTGACAGTGGTGTGGCGTGTGGTGGAAGTGTTCAATTCGGAGCTTGCTGGGTTGCTTGTCTGATGTATTTGTTTAGCTATCTTTGCGCAGTTGGAGGCGCTGTCTTGGCAGCTACTTAGTCAGATACGCAGAGACGGCAGGGAGCAGAAGATACTTAGATCAGAGTAGACGCCACCTAGACGGTGATAGATAAAGCATATGAGAGGAGAGTGGACAAGATGAGAGAGATTGGAGGCATTGACACGTTTTATCATTCAAGCTGAATATCTACCCTACTCCGGTGTAACCAAACCCACCCGTGATACTCTTAATACTCCGGCCTATATACACAGAAACTCCATTCGTCGACATCCATATCAACATCATGATCAACATCAGTGTCAATGTCAACATCCCGTGATAACGACGATAGTGACCAGCACGACGGTGATAGTAATCAGTCCGCCATGCGGGCTGCTGGGTGTTGGCATCGCCACGCCCGTGGACTCGGAGGCCTTGGGGCCAATCTTAGCAACCAACCCATCCCCAATATGAGCGAGAGATTCCTCGAATTTATTGAAGTTGTCCGCCTTCCAGTCAGCGCCATTCGCACCCGGCTTGGCCCCTTCGCCCTTGAAGGCAACGAAAAGAACATCGTGGTCTTCATGGCCGTTGTTGCCGGTTAGGTTGTTTTCTGGGAAACAGGCCCGGGCGAGAGAGATGGACACTTCGCCGGTATCTGTGTTGCCATTGGTGTCTCCCCAAATGCCATAGAACTATCCAGATGTTAGATCATGTGTTTAGCTGTATCTGGGTAAGAAGAGCTAGCGGGTACATACCAGTCTGTTGTTGCAGACGACTGCTATAACGCTGAGGGGCTCAATGCCTGAATCTGAAGGGAGGTAAGAGGGTCTCTTGCCCTCGTTGCCAAAGACGACATAACCATGCAAGTTGGCGTCGAGGTCATCGAGCCCGTACCCTTGCACCTCGTCCTTGAACGAGGTCTGCCCCTGACCGGTCAGATCGTTGGCGCACTCTCCCTTTGACCTGTTGGCGCCATCGCAGTCGACATCTATGTCTCCAAGACGACCCTTGGGGCCCTTCAGGTAGACCACACCTTCATAGTCACCACAGTACAGGAACCCACCTGGCACGGTCAGTGAAGTCCAGCATATACCTCAATATAACCAACCCTCAAGAGGGGGGAAATAATGGCTTACTTTGTCCATGGCCGTCCTTGAAACGGTCGCTGCTCAGGGGCTTCTCACATCGATTGTTCTAACGGCAGTTAGCATGTGGCATTACTAACTAAATTTCCGGGAGGGGATCAGCGGCACCTTTGCATGATCGTAGAGGGCCATGAGATTGCTGGGAATGGGCCTGCCAGCAGCAGAAGCAAAGCTTGCGAGGCCACACAGGGCGACGCAGAGGACGATCTTGAGCGCCATCTCGCTGTCACTACCACTATCCACACTTCACTGTCCGACCAGAGCTGAAGAAAATGGGCGAAAGCAAAGTCTTTTAAATATGCGACAGGCTTAGCGTTGCAGGCTAACAGAGCGGTTTAACTAAGTTCGCAAGGTTCAGGGGCGGACGTTCCAGATAGAAAGCCAGGACCGAAAGAGGCGCATCAGGGGCACGCCAGTCTAGTCGTACCAGGCATTGCTCCGTGCCATGAGAGAGAGAGAGAGAGAGGGTCTTCTAGAGTTGGAGGGGAGAAGCGTTTAGAGATATGTATGTCTGGGGTGCTAAATCTGGGGTACAGCAGAGACTCTTCTGTGGGATTGAACAAGCTCGCCAGGCCAGTCCATCAGCCCCTTAAGCCCCGAAGAAGTCCAGAAAGAAAGCCCCTAAAGCGCAGTTAGAGCTGCCCAAGCCTCCAGCCTCAAGCATAAGCTTCCCTTAGTCCCGGTCCTGCGCCACATAAGGACGAATCTTCTCGCCTAAGTAGATCGATCGCATGTGGGATTGCCATTTAATTAACCAGTCGGATGTCCGGTTCAACAGGTCGCTTTGCTGGCTCTTCTGGTCCATCTTGCAGTCCGTATGTTTCATCTCTTTATCGGCAGCCCAAACCTGAAGAGATCCTGACATGGTCCCCTCGTCGTCGTCATCCCATAGCTGATATTAACATATATAGTACGGAGTACCTGTCAGGGACCGGAGCACTTGGCATGTAGTAGTCTAGACAAGCGACAAGAGCAGACAGGAGACAGCACCAGCTTCATATATATGGTCGATAACCGTTTATCCAGAGTACGGAGTCGGTTGCTGGCCTTGATTCAGGCGAACAGGCTGTCCCTTTAATCTTCACCTCGCGAAAACTGGAATCAGGATCAGACCGGGATCAGGACCAAGGCTTCGAGTTCGTGCAAACGGCCATCTCTACGCCGTACTACTACTGGTTAGTTACTCTGTAGTCAGTTATGTGACTGATCCAGGCCTCGCTGGGAGGCCTGAGAGAGGCCGTGATATAGGGGGGGACGCCAGCGATGCCTCCTCCCGCGCAGAACTCATGGCAACGGCCAGCCGCAGGTCAACCGAGACCGCCTGCTGACCCTCTCCGCCTATGCCTCGTCGCCTTCACCGTCGCCTCCGCCGCCCTTCGCCTTCCTATCGTCCTCTCTTTGGCTTGTTTGTCTCGAGTTTATCTTCGTCGACACACAGAATATAAAATGAAAAAAACCGTCAGGCGACATCTGCTTATCTAATCATGTGTTATTCCCTTTTCTTCTTCCCTCCAAGCGCAGTTTGACCGCAACAACCGAACAGCCTCTAGCAAGTTGCAGTCTTATGCGAGCTAGCTATATATATTAAATCTACACACGCGCATTTAACGACCGCGACGGCCCTCCTCGACGCTGCAGTGTTTCTTTCTTCATACTCCGTGCCGCCGGGCTCTTCTCTGACTTCCTCGCCGTCACCGTCGACGCTGTCCCGTCCGCCTCCGCATCCCCTTCTCCGCAATCGCCCCGGTCCGCTCGCCGCCCAGATTCAAGCAAAACGACATGTCTTGGGGCTGAAACCCGCATTCCCTAGACTGAAACATATTTTACTGGATTTATTTTAAAAAGAAGAGAGGGGGGCTCAGATACCGTGTTCTCTTCGACCCAGTCGACAGACGCACGCGCACACAGCCATGGACGATGACGGTGGTGCAGTCGGTGGTCGAAGTCGCAGGTATTTTACGCCTCCCGGTGATATCACTGTTTAGTAGATGTCCAGACGCTAACTCCAAGACCCGGTGAATAGGCGACAGTGGCCTAGCAAGAAAGATGGCGGTGTCGTTGTACAGGCTGGATGGACCAGCAGCGTCATCAATCTGGTCAACACAAGTGAGTGTCGTCATCTCTGCATAGAAGTGGTGAAACGGGGGGAGAACCACAGGCTAATATCTCTTCAGTCGTCGGTGCCGGAGCCCTGGCGATGCCGCACGCCATATCTCGCATGGGAATGTTTCTAGGAGTCACGGTTGTTCTTTGGGCCGGCCTCACTTCGGCTTTCGGGTTATATTTGCAGACACGGTGCGCTCGGTACCTGGAGCGAGGCACATCTTCCTTTTTCGCCCTCTCCCAGATCACCTATCCGAACGCAGCGGTCATATTCGATGCGGCAATTGCGATTAAGTGTTTTGGCGTCGGTGTCAGCTATCTCATCATTATTGGTGATCTGATGCCCGGCGTTATCGAAGGGTTCGTTGGTGGCACTTCTGGAGTTGATTTCTTATACGACCGGCATTTTTGGGTTACTGCGTTCATGTAAGGGCTTCTCCTCCATGCTTTGATTGAAATAATTTACTAACTACAAGTTCTTCCCAGGTTGATTGTCATTCCTCTATCGTTTCTGCGAAGGCTAGACTCGTTGAAATATACTAGTATTGTCGCCTTGATCTCGATCGGATATCTTGTCATTCTGGTTGTCGCCCACTTCATCAAGGGAGACACCATGGCTGACCGTGGCCCAATTCATTTTATTGAATGGCAGGGCCTTATTTCTGCCTTGAGCGTTTTTCCAGTCATTGTATTTGCATATACTTGCCACCAAAACGTACGTTGGGAAAAAAAACCCTGTTTCTGCTGTGCAAATTTTCATACTAATGCTCGTATTTTCCTGCAGATGTTCTCGATTCTTAATGAGATCGCCAACGATAGTCATTATAGAACAACTAGCGTGATCGTGACGTCGATCGGCAGCGCTGCAGCAACCTACGTTCTCGTCGGTGTAACCGGGTATCTCTCCTTTGGCGATACCATTGGCGGCAACATTGTTGGAATGTATGCACCATCATTAACGTCGACAATTGCCCGCGCGGCCATCGTTATCCTCGTTATCTTCTCCTATCCTCTGCAGATTCACCCATGCAGAGCATCCCTGGACGCAGTCTTGAAATGGCGTCCAAACAGCAACAAGTCTCCTGCAAACACCCATTCGCCAAATCGAAATCCTCTAATCCCACGAACAAGCCCACCAAGCGAGGGCATGAGCGACATGCGCTTTGCAATCATAACTACTGTCATTATCGTGCTCAGTTACATTGTTGCCATGACCGTTTCTTCCCTCGAAGCGGTGCTAGCATATGTCGGTGCAACCGGAAGCACAAGCATCAGCTTCATCCTCCCAGGACTATTCTACTACAAGATTTCTTCTCCCGAGTCAGCCGCCCACCAACGTCTGATGAAAGAAGACGACGAGCTGGATGCAGAGGAACACTCCAATGAAGTCAATCCTTCGGCCGATGCATCCCAAGGCCTTCTGGGTCAGTCCTATGCCCGCTTTATGTCCCGCTCTACCAGCCAATGGCGCCGAGGCCTTCTCCGCAAACTTAGTTTGGGCCTCGTAGTATACGGCGTCGTGGTCATGGTCGTCTGTCTGGTCACAAACACCTTCTTTTTAGCCTCAGACATCAAGGGATGAGCCATCCAGACTCTCTCTTTCACCCCACACCTACATACCTATCTATCGACCAACAGCTAATTCAATACAACCTACTTTATTCTCCCGTTAGCCTCCGCACCCCAAGGGGGGACATATGATCTTATAATACGGAGTAGCCTTGGGGTTATCGCAGTTCCGATCCTTTGGTCACCTGCTACATCCTATTACCTCAGCCTAACCGCTTGATAGGCTAGACCGCCTCTTTCCTTTGATCACACTGTATCAACAATCACTACGCTACCTTGCACCTTTTTTTTTTTTTTTTTTTTTTTTTTTTTTTTTTTTTTGTTTTCATAGAGCTCAACCATAATACTGGATAGAGCATATAGTTGCCACTTTTTTACTTGATGGCACTGTTCATTAACCTTCTTTTAGGAGTTTATCTCGGGGGTGTTCTTCTGGATGACTTCAACTTTTGTTTTTGAGCCTGTGGCATTTTCCAGCCAGTTCATTTCTTTCCTGGTAAGTGAAGGCGGGTTGGATATAGGATGGAGGGGAGACACAATACAGCTGATTTATCGGTGTATCTTGAATGAAGATCCAGATATCAATAGTAACAATACAAATACTGTCCAGAGCAATTTTTTACGTTACACTTGATAGGTATAAAATCCGTGAGGATAGAGAGAGGAGGCGTTTTGGATTATCCACGACCCAGTAATATTACCACCCTAACGGGGTAGGTAGAATAAAGATATTAGAAATAAAACAAATAAAAGGAAATAAACCAGTCGCTAGCAAATACCAGAAGCAATGAAAAAATGTTCGAATGAGAGAAAAGGGCGAGCCAAGCACAGATATCAACTTCCCACCGTCTGTTGCCATGTGTAAGTTTGAATCAAATGGCAATGCCAAGCCGTATAACAAGCTAGTTATTGCTCTGGTTGTTCAGGATTCGGAGGATGGATAGGAAAAGATTGATGATGTCAAGGTAGAGCGAGATAGCAGCGGCAATCTCCTCCTCGACATGATAGTGTCGCATCACAAGTTGCGTGTCAACAAGGATGTATCCGCTGAATATCAACGCGCCAACAGCCCCGTATATCAGGTCCATGGTCTTGCCAACTGGGAAGAAAGCCGCCACAAAGCCGAAGATCACCAAGAACCAAAGTGCACCGAATAGGTATGGCATCCATCCGGTGAAATCATACTTGGTCTGGCAGGCGAACAGGGTGAGGCCGATAAACAGTCCCATGGTGATGACGAGTGCCTGCATGACTATCCTGGAGTCGTAGAATGAGGTAATGACACTAATGGCGTATCCTTCAAGCAGGGTGAAGCCGCTGAGGAAGAGGAGATTGGTAGGGTAGCTCTTGCGCTTCCAGTATGTGAGGAGCATGAAGACTATGGCTCCGATGAGGGATCCGATCATAAGCCATGAGTGCGACTGGACCCAGGACTTGTATTTAGCGTTGAAAAAGGAGACGGAGCTCAGGGCGGTGGTGAGAATAAGCTGAACGGTGCTAGATGGGAGGAAACGGACAGTTAGCTTGACCCCCTTTTGAACGTCGCAGTGAAGCTGGCTAGGACGCTTGACTTACAGGATAGAGTATACTTTGCGAATGAACTGCATCCGAATAGGCATGGCTGCCTCCGCCACGGAGCCTCCATACTATTAACATCCAGTCCCGGTTAGCTACATTTTATACCGAACCAGGCGGTCTCAAAACGGGAGCAGGCAGCCATATTTTCGTCACAAGCGGATCAAGACATACCTTGAAGTCATCTGGAACGTTATCGTCTTCAGTTCTTTGCGTTCCATAGATTCCAGCGGAGGGGCCGGCGGCATCCTGATAAGATGGAGGGGCATGGGGATAGGTTTGGGTGTCCATGGAATCCCGCTGGGGGGCCTGCGAGTACCGGGCGTTTGACGCCATATTTGCGCAGTAACAGAGCTTGGACAAGGGGGGAAAGCTCGTAGCGGTGGGCTCTCGAGTCGACGACCAGGGAATATCCCACGGCAAACGAGGGCGTGCGAGTGTGCTGGGACGACGGGACGACGGGGACAGAGAAGGCTCCGGGGACAGCGGCGGCGGAGGGAGTCGCTATATATCCAGCGCAGCAGAAGGCGAAGGCCGCCACCAAGCACAGGCTGGGCCCTGACAGGGTCACATGACGGCTGCCGGCCCGGGCGACTGGCATATTCCGAAAGTTACGCTAGGATACAGAAATACCACCGTCTATTGGATGGCTGCTTTGATTACAGTACATGCGGTAACACGAGTACGAATACGTCAGACCTACCATATCGGGAAAAAGCCTCGGCAAGTTGCAATGGCTTGTAGTATTAGTCAGCAGCTGTCAGTTCCCTCCTGTGCAAGAGCGGGCGAGCTGCTTCCTGCGATCCGGCGGCCTCGCGGGTCTTTGGTGCCCTGGGGTGCGAGCGTTGTGTCACCGACACCCATGAACGCTCCGTAGCCAATGCATGTCGTCCGGGATATTCCACAGTCAGGCAGATGTGGATAATTGGACTGTCCACCATGAGACATCTATGTCTCATTTCTGATATTGTGCAGGATCAGTAAGGACTTATGTTTTAACACTAGGAACCATAAATCAGTCAACTTCCAATTAGTCTGGTATCTATTATTTGCTAGAATCTGCAACCAGGTTATTATTCTCGTCGTTCAATGTCAGAACCAGCGCGCATTTTAGGTTGTGCCTCGAAAAGCTTAAAATATTTAAGCACTCAAAAGTGGGGCCTTAGTACCTCGATCGCCACATTTTTATATTCCCTCCGTATCAGCGATATCTTTTTCTTGACAACCTTGGTGCACTTCGGATTAAAGAATAAGAGTCCCTGCATAATTACGAAGTCATGCATATTACTCTGGTACACTCGAGCCATGCAGCTTTTGTTTCAGTGCCTGTGGTTAGCAAGTACCCACAGAACTACGAAGTAGATATCCAAGTTATTCGATAAAAGTCTTGAATTATGCGCCTTCAGCAGATTCGATGAAATTAAGTTTCAATATCTAATAGTAGCGCTGGATTTCCATTCTTCCTAGCGCTGCGGAGATGTTAGATAACAATAGCCCTCACCTTTATATGGTTACTGGTACCTCCTTACAGTAGTAGGAAATGAAGCCGAATGTGGACTCAGGACAACGGAGATCAAGTTTACTCCGTATCAGCCATGCACACATCTATATCTTCTAGTTTATCATGATCTTATAGACATCTTTTTTTCTTCCAACAATCAATGTAATATTATTATAATTCGAGATCCAATCCAGGGCAATGATAGGCAGCCGAACCTGTCTAAAATGGTATAAATACGGCTAATAATACTCTGCTCAAGAATACGGATTTGAAATCGTCCGAGCATATGAGAGCAGCAATAATGGAAATAGAGCACGTCAACGGGATAGGTAAATGAGTAAATTGATTGGAAAATGCTAATTTGCAGTAAACAGGGGGGAAGTAGAATAAAGAAGAGTCTAGCCCACTTCTAGTGATCTCAGAATGAAACGCCAGTCACAAACTCCTCGTGCTAAATGTGTTAAGACAGCCATATGTTGCGCCCATGGTCCTCTAACCGATGCACCGGGCAGCTAGAAAGGAGGGAAATGAAAGCAAAGAAAAATGTGAAATGAAAAAGGGAATATGAAGGAAATATGGCAGGAGTAAATGGTCCTACTTCTGATGGCACCCCATCACATTGGGGAGCCGGCCTCAGGCTCACTCCCGGTGTCCTGGTCATCGTCAAGTTCGCAGTCCGAGTCGCTACCACCGAACATTTCCTCGAAGGAATCCTCGTCTCCGCTATCGACCCAGAAGTCCTCATCTCTTTCGACGGGTTTTGTAGGAGGTGCAATGCTAGCCTCGTGAGAGGTAGGCATCTCGTAGCCGTCTGGGATGTCCTTGAGTGATCGCTCAACTTCAGCCTTGACGCGCTTCTTGTAGGCTGCTGGGTTGCTGCGGAGTTGCACGCCGGCCTCGACGTTGGCAGGCGAGCTGACTTCTGCGTCGTCGAGGAGGGAGATAATCGAGATCAGGACAGACTCAACTCGCTGGGCTGGCGACCAGCGTTCAGACGCGAGTTCCCCTGACATTTCGTCCTCGCCGGGCTTGTGTAGGATGGAGATGCATACGTAGCCGTTGTCGTAGATGTTAGGATGCCAGAGAGATGGAGTGAATCTGAATTCTATAAGTAGGCAAAAGTCAGATGTCAGCCCTGTTCCGTTCCAGTTCACTTTATAACTACCGCCGGCCCCCTTTTGCTCGCGTGATATGTCTGGAAGGGGGGTTTTAGGCAGCAAGGTGAGGTCCTTACGTGGAGGTGAATAAGGGTAGTTTCTGGGGAAAGTGATTTTTCCTTTAAAGTAGCCGCCGTGGTAAAGTGAGTCCGGGTTTAGGACGATCAGAGCAATGTCCCAGTTGAATATGTCATCGTTGCTCAACTGCGCGACACCATTTTATCAGCAACCGCCTGTATATTTCTTCACCAACAGAACCCCGACAAAAGAACAGGAGAGAAAACAACTGACTTCGATGTTTAGCCACTTCTCCTTCACCAGAGACTTGTATTCGTTCATCAAGATGCGTTCGGCCATGGCTGATATCGCGAGCGACAGATGGGGCACTTCTTGGAAAGGTTTTTGCGGAGAAAACCGTGGAGGCAGTTAAGGCAGGCTAGGAAAGGCCAGGAGGTTTTTAGGCTAATAAATAAAAGAGAAGCCGCTGGAAGAGGTGAGAAGGCGATGAGAAGTGAAGGAGTCTATCTTCTCCGTCTCCTTTTCTTCTGGTCTGAAGGACTTTGCTGCGTGAGGGTTTTACTTGCCCCCTTCCAAGGCCCTTTTTCATTAAAAATAGCTAATGACGGGGGCAGAAAAAGGTACATCGTGATATCGTTGGGCGCTTCGAAGGGCCGAACGACCCACATGACCGCCAAACCTTTCAGCTTAACCACGGCTGCGATGGCCGTCTTATCGCCGAACACAAGGACAGATGACGTTTGGCCGCAGACGGCGAAGACGACGTCGAGCAGGAGTGGCGATGTCGTTACTGTTCTCCAGCACGCCATTACACCTTGCTTGAGGGCAAGCTATCTGGTGATCATGACCTCGCCGTGGCAGCGGGTGGTTAGGGACGACGTTGGCTGGCGACGACTTATACCCCCCAGAAACGACGGGCTTAACCATCGTCTTCCATCTGATAAACAGGATAGACGGAGCCGGATAACAGACCAGACAATTGAATACTCTCAAGGCTCGCCAAATACATCGAAGGACGTTTGTACCAGCAGCAGCCGCCACCACACATGTATTAGCCAGGTACCTATCAGCCAGGTACCGGAGGCTCGACCGACCTATGAGGTTTGATTCTGGCGAAAGTGAACCACATCTGTGTGTCACTGAAAGGCAAACGATTCTACCTCTTGATATCAGGTTATCGTGGACAGGCCGACGCATCTCTATGAGGCTGGCTTGACAACAGCGTCAAAAGCACCGTTCTAGCCCTTAGACAAGAGTCCGATACTGTGAATAGGAACAAGAATAACAGTTACCGCACCCATGGTGTCTTACATTCTCGAGGAGTTCTTCAAAGACGCTAGAGAATGGCGACGGGGATAGAGGACTGTCTTGACCATGTGCTGTCTATAATGGTGTTTGTTCCCCGGAAAATATCGCCAAGGGACAGGGACAAACGACATTCGCCGCAGGATCCGGGGAGAGGTATATACCAGATACCACTTCAAAGAGGACTACGCCCTGCCATTATGCACCGTGGGGCCCAAAAAATATATCTCCTCCGCTACTATCAACAGATAAGGAGCGCAGAGGATGTAGCTCTTTGTACAGGGACAAGGACTGCAGGGACAGGCATACATCGATCACTTGCAGAGCTCCAGTAATGTCTAGAATTGACCCTTACCTGCAGGTGTTTACCATGCCCGGACTTACTTACTTACGTTCTGGAAGCACTGGGAACAGCGGTATGGGACGCACTCTCCGCATCCGCCAAGGCCTCTCCTTGACGGATGAACACTGTCTCTTTTCCCCGGCCGCCTCCCAAGATTAATTATATACCAAGATTCAAGATATAAACATCACCTATGCAAAGAGCCTGAGTCAGGCGCCAATAATATGTGTGAAGGAGTGTAACTGAGCAGCCACAAGGCTTCGCGGTCCTAAGGAAATGCTATGAATGGCCACGTCCCTGAAATGTCGAAGAAGAAATCTTAGGCCGAGAAACCTAGCCAGGGTCACATTTTAGACTACACAGAAACGAGGGGGATGTGCACAACAACGTGTGATCCCCATGGGATAATGCCTGCAACACCCCCATGCCATGCTGGCAACCGACATCGGTTAAAAATCTAAAAACCCATCAGTTGATGATTTCTGACCAAGAAAAAGAACGCTTGGTATAGAACTATAGTCTGGGTAATAATAACTATATTGTCTCTTCCGCAGAGGAAGCTTGGCTCCATGGTCCAGGGGCCCATATAACGTCCCGTAGATAGCGACTACTCGCTTCTTCTCGAGATGGCTACAAGCGGGAAGCTGTTCTTATCACGCCATTAACCCCATATGCAACCCTTGTCCGATGATGCGGAGAAAAAAAGCACGTATTAACGAGCTAGCATATTAGAGGAGATTTTAATATTTTATATATAGAAGTCGGCGACCGTTCGACCGGAGGCTCCCTTGCCCTGGCATGCCACTCTCCCGAGCCAGAACGAGTCTAAATCAATTTTCCGGGTAGCTCGCGGGAAATCCGACCAATATTTTCTCCTTGGACTGCCTGAGAAGTGGTATCGGCCTCTTTTCCTGTTTGGTAGCTTGCTAACTAAACTAATCCGTCGCCACTACTGTGCAGCAGTTAGTTAATTGAGATTTCAGCGTCCAAAGATCAGAGCAGGGTTCATGCCCTCGGCCACCTGCCTTGCAGCGACTAGAGTTGCTTGTTAACCCAGTCTGGAAGAGACCGAGATGACGGTTCAAAAAGCCACTAAATTAGTTAACATTATCACTGTCCTGATGTCTTTTAAGACGCCGGCGCTCGCACATTCATCTGCATATGAGAGTGAGGAGATTCTGGGGTGCATCAAATCGAGATTCAAGCACACGACATCTCGCACAGTGCTTCAACGGAGGGCGGGATGAAGCGAGCTGGTGGTGTGAGAATGAGAACTTGCAAGATAAGAGAAGTGAAGAGGCCTTCTTCGTTCTAGAAGTGCCATGGAAATGTCTCCGTGTCGGAGCTCGTATCGAAGGTCATCGAAGCCGGGGTTTTTCCCTGTTGGTTGGTTGATACCCCCTGGCCATATTCACAAAATCTGGACGACAGGGGTCACCAAACCATCATCTGAATGTTCATGCCTCGTTCTCGGACTGTGAGAACAGGACTGTTCAAGTATCCTTCAAACAAGATTTATACCCCATAAACACTTAGCATTCATGCATCTTGGCTCTTCGAATCACCACCATGGCTCTTGAGATCCCGTCTGGAACCCCTGTCTGAGTAAACCATCACCACCTAGCACACAGAAAACCAGAGGAAGGACTAAACATTCAAAGGGCAGAATTCAGCTCAATAGAGACTGAGATACTCAATCTGGATAATCTATGCCGTGGCTCATGTGATTAATACCTGTTGACGGCCATTCTGCAGAATGTCATGCTTGATTGCAAAACCGGCAATCAAAGGCATGTTTATACACAACAATGGGGCATCCTGATTCCTTTAGCACCGTATGGTGAGCAGGGAAGAATCTCGCTTCTTCGCCCCACGCTCAGTGCTGGGCATTGGGGGAGGGTCATTGAACAGCAAATACCTGGACGGTTATACTTCGCTCCCCTGTATACCGTCTACGGCCACTTGCTTCTCAGCTGAGCAGTGGCTGTTGGAGTCTTCCCTCCAGATGGACAGGGGGGAGTATGTCTATATAAACCGCCATGGATAACCTCAAGGGAAAGCCAGAGAACCAGCAGCTTTCCCTCAATCCTCCCAATCCCACCCCTTGATTACCAGTCGGGCAGAATTCCCCCCGTCAGACACCATGCATGGACTTTTGCTTGCGGGGCTGTTGGCTCTCCCCTTGAATGTGCTTGCTCACCCTACTGAATCACACAGCTCTGGTGTAAGCCGAAGGGCCATTGATATCACTTCATATCGCCTTCCCCAAATATCCAAATATACCAAGAGCGACGCCGTTCCTAAGCAGGATGGCGAGAGCTTCACTACCTCGAGCACTGGGGATGACAATGTCAGCTCTGGTGACTACGTCACTACAGCCACCAACTGGTTGAAGAAGACCCTTCCAAAGGCAACTTATCGTCTTGTCAACGATCACTATATCGGTGATAGCGGAATTGGCCATGTCCACTTCCGTCAGACTGCTCACGGAATTGATATTGACAACACCGATTTCAATGTTAACGTAAGTGAAATATATCACTGCCCATTATCTTCAGGAATAAAATACTAATAAATATGTATAGATTGGTCGTGATGGAAAGGTCTTTTCGTTCGGAAACTCCTTTTATGATGGAGAGATCCCCAAGGCCAACCCAATGGTCAAGCGTGACTTCTCAGACCCCGTCAATGCTTTGCACGGAGCAATTCAAACTTTGAATCTTCCTGTCACCGCGAAGCCTGAGAATGTCAAGGCGAAGCCTGTTGAGGGTAAAGAGAACTTCAAGTTTGAAGGTACCTCCGGAGCCCTTTCCGATCCCAAGGCCCAACTTGTCTACCTGCAGAAGGACGGTGGCCTAGTTCTCAGCTGGAAGGTTGAGACTGATGTTGGTGACAATTGGCTGCTCACATATGTTGATGCAAACAAGAACGACCAAGTCCACTCTGTCGTTGACTACGTTTCAGCTGCCGAATACCAAGTATAGTATGTCTCTGAGTCTTCTTCATTAAAGGAATAAGAAGCTAACTGGATCATAGTCCCTGGGGCATCAATGACCCTACTGAGGGAAACCGAACCTCCATTCACCTTCCTTGGCTCAAGACCCTGTCCACCGACTGGCACATTGATGGCAAAGGCTGGTACCCAACTACTCGGGGCAATAATGCTATTGCTCAGGAGAACCCTACCGGCCATCCTGAATACGAAAACAACTACCGCCCAAAGAGTCCTCTTTTTATCTTTAAGTATCCATACAGTTTGGCAATGACCCCTCCATCATCGTATAGAGATGCATCCATCACCCAGCTATTCTATACCACTAATGTTTACCATGACGTGCTTTACATCCTTGGCTTCAACGAGAAAGCAGGAAACTTCCAGATTAACAACTGGAACAAGGGTGGTGTTGGAGGAGACTTTGCTATCCTTAACTCCCAGGATGGGTCTGGCGTAAACAACGCCAACTTTGCTACGCCTCCTGATGGTCAGCCAGGACGTATGAGAATGTACACCTGGAACGCTTCTACTCCAGAGCGTGATGGCTGCTTCGAGGCTGGCATTGTCATCCATGAATACACTCATGGAGGTGAGCTCAACTAACTTATTAACTATGATATTAAGAGTCATCATTTCACTAACATGGGGTTTTTTACTAGTCTCCAACCGACTGACCGGAGGTCCAGAGAATTCTCGCTGCTTGGCCGCTCTTGAATCTGGTGGCATGGGCGAGGGATGGAGTGACTTCTTTGCTACCGCCATCCGCCTAAAGCCTGGAGATACCCGTGCTACTGACTATACCATGGGCGAGTGGGCATCCAACCGACCAAACGGTATCCGCAAATACCGCTACTCCACCAGCCTTACCACTAACCCACACATGTACGTTGATGCCGATGGCTTGACCTCTGTCCATGCCATTGGTACCATTTGGGCTTCTATGCTCTACGAGCTTCTCTGGAACTTGATCGATAAGCACGGCAAGGGAGACGTCACCAAGATCAGGCCAGTCCTGAAGAATGGTGTCCCGACTGACGGCCGCCACCTCGCTATGAAGATCGTTCTCGACGGCATGGCCCTGTTAGTATTCCTCCTGCTTAAATATACCCGCCATCACTAGTAATGCATGCTAACATCCAACTCTCCACAGTCAACCATGTCTCCCCAACTTTGTCCAAGCCCGTGACGCCATCCTCGACGCTGACAAGAACCTCACCCAGGGGTCCAACAAATGTGAGATCTGGAAGGCATTCGCTAAGCGCGGTCTCGGTGTCGGCGCTGCCTTTAACCAGACCAAGAGAACCGGAAGCAACGAGCTTCCTGCTGGCTGCTGAGGGGACGCGCTCTGTTTATAGATTAGATTAAAAGAAAGTTTGAAAATCCGATCTGATAAGAGATTAACTTTATGCTTATATAATAGCCGAGACACGCCACTCGGTATAACTTTAGTCCTTATTAGTCATCACGCATATAAAAAAGCAAAGAAGAAAAGAAGAAGAAACAAGCAGAAAGGAAAGCCGAAAGGGAACGAAAACAAGAGGATCGATCAAGCGGTGAAGCTCAGATGAAGCTGCAGCTTACTCCATACTCCATAATGCAGGCTTGATAAGGGCGCAGATGTTTGCATGGAAGAAGCCTGAGCCCTCCCCGGCTCATGGATGGTGATAGTAAGATTGATGTTTTTATATACGAAAGTACCGTCCGAGATGAGTCAATGGAGAGAAGCTATACGAAGTGCATCCTTACCTGAAGCGTTTCCCCCGAGCCCCAAACAACAAGATTTGGCTTTGGGAGCTTTCCTTTTCTCCCAAGAAATTAAAGAGAGATCCATCTCCGCTTCAAAGTGGTGATAGCTGCGATCAGACCAAGCAGCGGAGGCCGTAAAAGGGGAATATTCGACAAGCAGCAATAGTCAAGAACACAGTCGAGTCCACTTCTGCACCCCACCGCCTGCAAAGTGCCGGGATACGGTCAACAGAGTCAGCAGAAGGGGCATCACGAGAACTGCCCCCCCTGTTCGTTCATCCTTGACGTCCAGCTAGGAGCAGCAGTCTAAACGGCCAGTCGTAGAGCGTGCTTGTCGCGGATAACTAGCCATCCGGAGAAGCGTAAAGTATAGAGGTCGAGTAGGCTCGGTAGGAATGCAATGCGAGTGCGAGGGTGGAGAAGGCTTGTCGCCCTTTGGTGGTGTTGGAAGCAACCACAGGGAGTCGTTTTTGGCTGTTTGGACGCCTCTTCTGGTGCTGGTCGGAGCCGTGCGACTACGGAAAACAAGTCTTTCCGTGACTCAGTCAAGCAAAGCCCTGGCACGCTTGTTCGTATTAGTTAGTGAGTTCGCCGTTGTTATATTAGAAACAGCTTCTCGCTGTTCGAGTCCGCGGTTGCTGCCTGGCCTCGCCTCCCGCCATTCCCATTCCCAACCACGCCGCGAAATTTCATAACCGACCAAACGACGAAAAACGACAGAAAACGGATAGACCGACAGAACATAGCGAGCCCGAGAGCACACAAGCTGCTGGCAGACGTCAAGCTGATGACTGCAATGTCCGCGGCGTCTTGGTTTCCTTGTACCGTGTTGTCGCTCATTGGCTAGAGAGCTCCGGCGTGTCTGACATGCTCCATCTGATAACATAACCGCCTCCTTCGTTACTCCGTACTATTATTGAAATATAGCCATCGTTAATACACCAAAAGCAGAGCTGGCAGAGAGAGACTGGCCAGCCAGAGCTCGTCTTCTTGCGTCTGCTTGCCATGGAAGACTGTGGTGGACGCCCGATCTGGGACGTCGATGACCTGTCAGAATGCTTCCAGAGAAAGTGAGCAAATCCTTGCTGAGCCTCTTCCTTTCTTTTTTCCACGTTTTCTTCTACACCCGATTTTTGGGGGATCCCGAAAGCATTTGTCTATATCAACAGAGAGCTAATCGTGTCTTCTCCGTGAAATAGGTTCCTTGGTTTTATTTTCCCGATAGCTGCCTGTGCGATCTCGCTGTTCTTTGTCCTTGCACACATCCTGCTTTACCGGATTGCCGAGTACCGAAGAAGACAGTATAAGAGCGTCCCATCTGATATCGTGGATGTACACACCAATGGAGCTGAGGAGGTTGGCTACAGAGATGATGGAGATGAGGAGAGTGACTTGATGCTCAATAAGGTAATCAGCCGTACGGCAGATATACTGATTGAGCCTGATAAGCCGCGGTGGAAGACGCTGGTCAACACCGTCGAAATACTCACCCTGGTTGGCCAGGTGGTTACGAACGGCATTGCCGTTGCAGCTGTTTCCAATGCCACCGGTTCCCAGATTTCTGCCATTGCCCGGCTGGCTTCGTGGACCTATATTCTCGCTCTAGCTGTTGGGCGAATTGCCTCTTCACCATCTAGATGCCCGTCCCTACCGAAACTATGGAACCATACAGCCTCCCTATACTCATTGCAATGGCTCTTCATCATCTTACCGTTCCGCTCGATCTTAATCCACCATCCAAAGAGCATTGTTTTGCCCTTCTTTGCCACTGATTTCAGTCTCTCCTCTATACTATTCCTAATTGCTTTGACAACTCGCAAAGGCGAAGAGACTATCCTTGTCCAGCATGAAGATGGGCTAACCCCACCTAAAGATCAGTTTGCCAGTCTTTTCTCCTTGGCTAGTTTCTCCTGGATGGATACTTTCATTGCTATGGGGTATAAGAAATCCTTGGAAATCAAAGATGTCTGGAACCTCAAGCCCGAGGGACATGCAACTGCGGTTCTGGCCAATTTCCGCCAGTATAAGAAGGCTTGCACTATGGCATGGAATCTCGTGGGATACTTCTCCCGTGATCTGTTTATCCAAGGTCTCTGGGCAATTCTAGCTGGACTTTTCACATTCCTCCCTACTTGGCTTCTTAAGTTCATCCTGGAGTATGTTGAAAACCCCGACGAGGTACCCGTGAGTGCTGCATGGCTCTATGTCATCCTTATTTTTGTTTGTGGAGCTGTCATGGCTGTCGGAGATGGCCAGTCTCTATGGCTCGGAAGGGAGCTTAGTGTCAAGCTCAGAGCCATTATCGTCGGCGAGCTATACGCCAAGG
Organism: Trichophyton benhamiae CBS 112371; assembly: GCF_000151125.1. Classification (NCBI taxonomy): domain Eukaryota; kingdom Fungi; phylum Ascomycota; class Eurotiomycetes; order Onygenales; family Arthrodermataceae; genus Trichophyton; species Trichophyton benhamiae. The sequence goes on along the minus strand of NW_003315098.1, from coordinate 81,290 downwards.
CTCTCAGACGTAAAGCCGGTGCGTTCGTTGGAAGTTCTCACAAGGATGAAGACGATACCAAGGATAAACTGAAGGGGTCCAAAAAGGCAAAGGGCAAGGATAAAGAAGACGGCAAGCCAGAGACTGAAAAACAGGCAAACCTGGGCAAGATTATAAACTTGATGGCTATTGACTCGTTCAAAGTCAGCGAAATCTGTGCATACCTGCACTTCCTGTGGGCAAGTGTTCCCTCTCAGTTCATCGTGGCCGTATACTTCCTTTACCAAGTCTTGGGAATCAGTTCTCTAGCTGGAGTTGCAATGACGATTTTAATATCCCCATTGAACGTTTACATCGCCAGCAGGTTCCGAGCTGTCCAGTATCAGATCCTCGCAGCCACAGATGCTCGTATCCATGCTACCAACGAAGTGTTACAGAATATTCGAATCATTAAATACTTCGCTTGGGAGCATCGCTTTGAGGGCATTATCGACGAAAAAAGAAGAACTGAGCTAAAGTATATACGCTCACGTTACCTGCTCTGGGCATGGGCTGTGACCCTTTTCTATGGAACACCGCTTGTCACATCTCTCTGCACTTTCTACATTTTTACCCACATTGAAAACAAAAAGTTGATACCGTCAATTGCCTTCCCAGCCTTGTCCATGTTTTCCCTTCTTCGTGTGCCCCTAGATCGACTGGCCGACATGGCAGCTCACGTTCTGGAAGCCAAAGTTTCCATTGATCGTGTTGAAGAATTTTTGACTGAAGAAGAAACTGAAAAGTACCAACAACTAAAGGACTGCGATGATGAAGACCCTAAGATATGTCTGGAAAACGCTACTTTGTCTTGGGGGTCCAGCAGGATGGATTCTAACAATATCTTGGGCAGCACTGCTCCAGCTTTCCGACTGATTGATGTCAACGTGAATTTCCAGCTTGGAAAGCTTAATATCATTGCTGGTCCGACTGGGTCGGGAAAAACCTCCTTGCTCATGGCTCTCCTGGGAGAGATGAGCTTAATCAAGGGCTCCGTGTCACTTCCCGGAGCCACCAGTGACAGAGCTGACCTTCGTCCTGACCCAGTGACTTCATTGACAGAGAGCGTTGCTTACTGTGCTCAGGAAGCCTGGTTGGTTAACAACACTATAAAAGAGAACATTATCTTTGCATCAAGCTACGATGAGAATCGATACGAAGCTGTGATCAAGGCCTGTTCTCTGGAACGTGATCTAGAGATTCTAGATGCTGGTGACCAAACTCTAGTCGGTGAGAAAGGTATCAGTCTTTCAGGCGGTCAGAAGCAGCGAATTTCTCTCGCTAGAGCAATGTATAGCAGTGCTCGCCATTTGCTCCTCGATGATTGCCTCAGCGCCGTGGACTCGCATACTGCCAAACACATCTTCAACAATGCTATTCTTGGTCCACTCATGATGAACCGTACCTGCATTCTGGTTACGCATAACGTCTCACTCGTCTTACCACAGGCTGAGTACGCTGTCATACTTAAGAACGGCCGTGTTACCGCTCAAGGATCTCCAAAGGATCTCATTGAGGCTGGCGCCATCGAAGACGATATTCTCAAAGCAGGCTCTGGTTCCCGTGGACCCTCACAGTTGGCTTCCCGTGTGCCCTCGAATCTGGAAGAAGTTGTCGCTGCCCAAGCAAAGGACACTACTGCCGCAGGAACAAATGGAGTCGCCAGACCTTTGAAGAAGAAGAAAGCAACCGCAGCCTCACCACCAACTAATGAAGAAATGAAAGTTACTGGAAGTGTACCAATGTCCACTATCTACATGTACCTTCGTGCCATGGGTCCGTGGTACTACTGGGCTCTGGCAATGATATTCTTCGTCCTTCATCAGCTCGCATCTCTAGCACCAAACGTATGGGTCAGACAATGGGCCAATGCGTATGAGATTAGAAACAATACTCAGAGCGTATCAGTTGCTGGTTTCGATGTGCCCAGCTTGAATTTTGGGCGCACAGCCGCAACATCTCTTATGTCCCAAGCACCGAACGAGTCTCTGCTCTCTATCGCACGAAGGAAATATGCTGACATCGACGAGTCGTACTACCTTTGGATGTACCTTCTGCTTACAATTGCCTACATTATCATTACTTTCATTAGAGAGTGGATTTTCTTCTGGGGATCTCTTCACGCATCCATGAAAGTCCACGGTTGGCTACTTCGTGCCGTAATGCGAGCCAAGTTCAAGTTCTTTGATTCCACGCCTTTAGGCCGCATTATGAATCGCTTTTCAAAGGATATCCAGTCTATTGATCAAGATGTCGCAGTTACAGCCATTGGAGTTATACACTGCGCTGCTGCAATTGCCATGATCGTTATCCTTATCTCGGTTATCACCCCGCAATTTCTCATCGCTGGTGTCTTCATCACCATTATGTACATTGCCCTCGGAGCCTTCTATATTAACACCTCGCGTGATCTCAAGCGTTTGGAGTCCATTCAACGAAGTCCATTGTATCAGCAGTTCGGCGAGACACTGAATGGAGTCGTTACTATTCGAGCCTATGGTGATGGTGCACGCTTCATTTTGGACAACCATGGTCTTATCAATACCTACAACAGACCTTATATCTATCTATGGGCAGCCAACCGATGGCTCGCTTTCAGAATTGACATTATCGGTGCACTTGTGTCCTTTTTTGCGGCTGTCTTCCTTATTCTAAGCGCTAGGAAAGTGGACGCTGGTGCTGCGGGTCTAGCAATGACTTATGCCATTACCTTCTCTGAAAACATCCTCTGGTTAGTCAGACTCTACTCTGAGAACGAGCAGAATATGAATTCGGTTGAGCGTGTGGAGGAATACATGAAGGTGGAACAAGAAGCACCAGCTCTGATAGCTGAAACCAAGCCGGCCGGAGTATGGCCAAGCAAGGGTGCCGTCAAATTCGTCGATTATTCTACCAGATACCGTCCAGATCTCGATAGAGTGTTGAAGAATGTGAGCTTCGAAATCCAACCCGGTCAACGTGTCGGTATTGTCGGTAGAACCGGTGCAGGGAAGAGTTCCCTAGCATTGGCCCTTTTCAGAGGACTCGAAGCAGAAACCGGAAAGATCCTAATTGACGATGTTGATATTGGATTGATCGGTCTGCGCGATCTCAGACAAAACATTACCATCGTGCCGCAAGATCCTACTCTTTTCACGGGAACGATTCGAACTAATCTGGATCCCTTTGGCTTGTTCACCGATGAGGAGATCTTCACTGCCTTACGACAAGTTCATCTAATCGGTCCCGCCGGTTCTGAAGAAATAGAACCACCATCAAGTAGCTCCGCAGCCGAAAATGCCGAACCGGCTCAATTGCTCCTTGAAGATGACACTACACCCAACACTCCTCAAGACTCTAACACCCTAGTTGGTACCGCAAATGGCAGCACAACCGATACGGATTTTGGCGCAGCACATTTACAAGATAACAAAAACATATTCCTAAACCTTGAATCAACTATCACGGAGTCTGGTTCTAATCTTTCTCAGGGCCAGCGACAACTTCTGTGCTTAGCCAGAGCGCTACTAAAATCTCCAAAAGTCCTCCTCATGGATGAAGCAACTGCTTCGATTGATTATGCCACCGACTCCAAGATTCAAGATACTCTTCGTGAATTAAGGGGTAACAACACCATATTGACAATCGCACATCGTCTTCAAACTATCATCGATTATGACAAAGTCCTTGTCCTTGATCACGGTGAGGTGAAGGAGTACGATGGCCCATGGCAGCTGATTAACCAAGAAGGAGGAATCTTCAGGAGTATGTGTGAGAACAGTGGAAATATGGAGTCGCTGTTAGAAGCTGCAAAGAAAGCCTGGGAGCAGCACAGATTGGTGGATGATTCCTAGAATATCAACTAGGGCGAATCCCTCTTGTTGACCTTCGTTTGTTTTTCGGCAATCAAAAGAAATTGTACCTTTTCCCCCGTATTCTTATAATATTTTGTGTTTAAGTCTCTTTCGACAACCTATAGTAGCTATCGCCATTGGAAAAACTGTGCATTGGTCTACTGTTGTCCTTTTTTGCTTTAGCAGTTATACATAATGCAAAGCTATTAAACCGTAGTGCAAAGGTCTTTCCCCTTAATACCGCCCCGCTAGCCTGTAAGTTCTCTCGTTTTATCATGGAAGCATCTCCTTGTGTTATTTTCTCTCTTGCCATTGGCCTTAGTCTAGTCGTCCAACGTGAGGAAACCCTCGGTATCGCCACGTTCGAGTCCCAGAGAATGAATGATAACAATATGATCCTTCATTGAAGACTATGGATATATCATCACAACCAAAGAGATGCCTTCGCTAGATGCTGGGTATCAATGATACACGGATGGTGTGGTTATTCCAACTTAATCCAGTAAGTTAGACCACTTCCCGCCACTGGGATTTTTGATAACAGGAAGGGAGTTTGAGTAGAATTGGGTATACTTCCTCCTAACACCACTGCTCTCATCCGATATCATTTCTGATTTTTCTTCCTTATCAATTGTAAGAGGTTTATTCGAGCTTTCGTCCCCAAATAAATCCGTGAAAGCTTCCTTATCCAATTTCCGTAGGTTTTCTTGCAGTGCTAGTTTTTCTGCTTCTTTTGCAAGCCGAGCGTCTTCTTTCTGCGCACCACCAGAAGCAAAGGCCTGGTATCGTTTAGCAAGCATAGCACGCTCCTCAGCGCTTTGCTGGGGGAGGAAATCTGCTTCTCGAGGAGTAATAGAGCGGATTTTTGGTACATTTGCCAGAGCTTGCCGGGAGGCCGCAATACATGGACAACTGCAGCTACGAAAGCATCGCTCTATACATTTATGACCGCATGGCAGCATTCGATCGCAGTTCACTTGGCATTGTAGCTTAGAGTGAGGGATGCTATTTATGTTGAGGTCAGTGAGGAAATTTGCAAGCACCTAAGAAGACAGGGAGAGCTCATACGCATGGCATAGTAGAGGACATGTATGTCCGCACTGCAGCTCCTCTCCACACCTCTGGGAGCAACCCCCATCATTATTTGACCATTCATCAGGATCTAAAGATAGGCATTAGCATGATTTGGATTGGAGTTTATATTCAAAGGACGTGGCATCATACTACTGATCAACGTCTTGGTCCCATGCTTTTTGCACATCAGAGGAAGGAAGTATCCCAGTCGTTTTGGTGCTTTTCTCATAATTTGTGACACTTCCCACCACAAACCATTAGTGATAGCAAGAGATTCAGCATTCCCAAAAATATAAAATCCTCGTTTGGCACGGGATAACGCAACGCAAACGCGATTCTCATTTGCAAGAAAACCAATATTATCTGCTTCATTGCTCCGAACCAAAGATAGAATCACAACTTCATTCTCTTCTCCTTGGTAGGAATCGACGGTGACCACCTTTGTGTATTGGCCTTGGAAAAGTTTATTTTCTTTCAACGCTTTGAGAATGAGTTTCCGTTGCCCATTGTAGAACGTCAAGATGGTAATATCCTCTAAGGGTACACCGTTCATGTGCAAGTAGACATAGAAGCCTACAATCATCTTCGCTTCCTTCTGATTGTATCTTGACGACAGGCTGTCAGGGGATTCAGTCCACTCATGCGTAAAAAAGTAAGAGTTGATTCCTCCCATCCCTGGCACATCTTTGCGATCTAGGACGCTGGGATGGTCGTTTAGATCATCGTAAATGGGTGAGAGGATGCGTCGAATCTCTGGAGCCATGCGTCTCTGGCTGGTCAATCTTTTGAACGGGATCTTGTTTCGAACAAGCCTCTCGAACATTGAGATGTTCAGATAGAAAGGTTCACCTTCAAGCTCCTGCATTGAACAACTGCCCCTAAGTTGTTGGTGATCCCCAACTAAGATAAGGTGCTGCAAGGATTCCATGCACGCTGCGGCCACAGGAGCTTCTAGAACCTCAGCCGCTTCTTCAATAAGAATGATTCTGGGCCGCAGGCTAGAAACAAGAGCGCGGTATTTGCTCAAGCCTGTAGTAGTCATACCAACTACTCGTGAATCCCGCAGTATTAGAGAATCCCTTTCCCATTTCCCGATCTTTGCATTTTTGCATGCCACATTGTACTTCTTTAGAATATGACAAACTTTTTCACGAGTGGCTTCCTTTGCCCGTTTTTGAAGGACTGAATAAGTTGCGGCACGCACGGCACTGGGGATCTTCCACATATCATCATACTTCATATAACCAGTTTCGATGGACTTCTCAGAATATGTGCGAGGTCCTCGAGTTGTGAATAGTTCCCTCAACGCAAGGAATTGACCCTTCAGGACCTCATAGTCATCATCATCCAGACCATGTTCAGCCTCAAGTTCCTTCAGCTGCTCATACTCCAAGTCAATTTCTTCTTCAGAAAACCCAAAATTTTCTTGTCTGTATACCAATTCGAATTTTGTCAGTGCATCTCCCAACCAGACTGACATCGGATCGGTCTGATCGCCTGCTCGTATCCATCCCGCTGCTCCTTTAATGAGCGAGTCGTGCTGGGCTACCGAGATAATTCCCAAGTTTAAAAACAGCGATGGTTGTAGAGGGGAGTGTGAGTTTTCGGCTCGAAATGGAAAAAGCAGTTCAATAACTTGATCTGTAAGGTCGCGTAACTCTTTTCTAGCGGGGACAAGACATCCTCCAATAGCAGATGGCAAGCTGTTCTTTTTCCGCAATTCGAAGACGGTACGTGTCCTGATTTCAGAATCCGTGCTTCTTCCACCAAGCCGAACATAGCTTTGCTCAAACTTTGATATGTGACGAAGCAGCTGGTCCAGAGCATGGTTGGTCTGTGCGGCGATGATTATGGGGGGATCACCCTGGCGCAAGTTTTCTAGCATCACTTTTACCGCCACAACGGAGACATGAGTTTTTCCAGTACCTGGGGGGCCTTGAACAATTGATAGTTTCTTGGTCAGTATTTGCTGCAGCGCGTTCCACTGAGAAGAATCCAAAGTATCGGGGTGCGCAGGCCATCCGATACTGGTATTAACCTTTTGAAGGTCTCCCTCCTTAGAGGGTAGCACGCTGGACATATTGACCAATGGATCATCTTTTATATATTGTGGAGGCTCGATTGAAGGCTTAAGGTCACAGATATGCTCTGAAAGTGGAAAGCTATATTTTTTAACTATTAGTATCGTGATATTTTTTGCAGCACAGGGGATGACAGTTTACCTCTCGCCTGACATCTTCTGTAGAGCACTTAGGGTATGCCTGGAAGCTTCGAAGTACCCAACTCGGGCTTCTACCATAACCCATTCCTGTTGATAATCAAATTCGAAGTCTTCGTGACGCGCAAAAAATATATCGATCTCCGGCGGGGACGCCTTCAAGCCATCTAATGGTCTCGCAGCAACTGTGGCTACAATGCATTTGTTCTGGAAGGAATCACTTGCTGGAGACAATGCAACAATATTTCCTGTCATTAGACGCTTTGAGTATTCCCACACGATTTTTTTTCCCGCTCTGAAAGTCGAAAATTGGATCCTAGCGGCAATTCCAGCTTGTGCAAACGTTACCCCAACGATATGAACCTAGACGCTGCGTTAAAATTGGTCCTGCCTATTAATCCTTGGAAAAGTAGTTACCTTTTCATAAATACAGCATTGAGATGAGTCAGACATCTTTGGATCATGACGAAAATATGCAACTGCATCTCGTAACGGCGCAACTGCATCCTCGCGAAGTAGCTCGTAGTGAGTCTTGAGATAAGTATCCTTTGATGGCCAAGGGCCGTAAATCTGGTTGACACCAAGTGAGATCACTTCTTCATCGTCAAGGCCCAGAATCTCCTCAGAAGAGGGTAGTTCAGGATTAGCTGTCCAAGTTCCAGGTGTACCAGAGTGATCTGAGCTGGTAACATATTCCTTAATCTCCTTATCAATATGAACTGTTGGGTGAACTTCACTGAGCGAGTGAGAATTCGCAGGCCAACTTCGGCCTCGGCCTCGACTGCGGCCCCTACCGCGTTGGATCGCTGGACCTCGCATCACTGCCTCAGTCTAGGTTGCGATAGTGGTACAAGCCTTGAGAAAATGGCCAAAGAACCCTCAAACCATGTGGTAATTTGAACCACCAACATGAAACCTTGAGATGTTGATGTCGGATAGAGCAGGTTCAGGAAACAGAGCAAAAGAGGAGAAGCAGAAAAGAGGAAATGGTTGATATAAATTAACTAAACAAAGCGAGCCAAGAGTGAAGCGAGCGGAATTTGCCGGTATATAGAGGACAGCAAAGCACTGAATATAAATGATAGGAGAGAACAAGTGAGAGGAAGGGCGTTTATGGGTGTTGTGTCTTAGTCCTAGGGCAATCGCGAAGGACACAATACTACAACACAGCCTAAGCAAGGTTTTGAGAAGAAGGTACTAGAAGGGGGCAGAAAGATGGGATAGAAAGTAAGGGGACTAACGTTGCTAGTACTTGATGTTATTATCAGATACAAGTAGAGAAAGCCCTTGGTAACAAGGGGGTAAGTTGGGACAATTTTCTTTATCTTCAGTAAAGAAAAAAAAAGAATTGGTGAAATAAAATCAAGATGCGGGATACTGCATCTATGATCTAATTGATTGGTGGAAAAATGAGACATAATCAGCATATTTGATCTTCTCAAGTAATAAACAGGCCAAAGATGTCTAGCAAACGCAGAAATTCGCGGGTTAGCCACGCTACGGGTTCAGAAGGGAAGTTGATATGTATATATATACATATGCATGGTTTGTAGCGGCAGCCAACAGGATATATTCTCTAAAAAAGGTCAAAAGCGTATACGGCAGCTCAGCATGTTTCGTCTCATGGTTGACAAGTTCAAGTCGAATGGAAAATGGATCTCGTCAAGTGGACGGGACAGATAGTCGGATTAAGATTTTTCCAAAAGCGCCATTAGGCGCCCGAAGCGCCCAAAGCGCCCAGTCGCGGCTAACCTCTTCTACGGCTTTCTTTGCGCCATTCGAGAAGGCGACCAGGGACTTCCTCATGCGACCATTAGGACTTCTTACGTCCTGTTTAATTTGCTGTCTGTACGGGCGCATGTAGCCTCTTTAAAGACAATGCGTTCTTTACTCACGGAAGCCTGCTGTGCAAGTTATATTTTACACCCAGTTCCTGGCGCACCGGAGTTTGATACCACCCCGAATCAATAACCTACTTCCTCCCTCTTCAATCTGCTATATAGAGCGGTATCGAATATAAACCCCCCAGAGTCGATTCGCAATGCCTTCAATTTTAGATGACGACGATGATCGAGATTTGATCGGTGAGATTGGCAACTTAGCAAAGCCCCGCGGCGATAGCAAGAATGGCGCAGAGCTAATACGTTCTATCACTCTAATAGGATCTCAAGATGGCAGCTCGGATGGCGGCATGGACGATACCATGCAAGACATGGATGACATGGAAGTTGATGTTGAGCCCGAGCCTGAGCCCGAACCCGAGCCCAATTCTCCTTCGAATTCCAGTGTTGTCGATTCGGAGCACCATGCTAGAAACGCACAAAATCCTGAAGTGATAATTACTGCCCCTGCGCTCGATCCAGTTCCCGATCAGCCCTTTATGTACAGGCCACAGGTCCGTCCAGAGGTGCTGACTGCTGCAACGTATGACATTGTGCCGACAACAGCTGCTCCCCATAGCACTTCCATCAATGCTGTCACTTCAACAGCCGATATGCGCTGGGTATTTACCGGTGGCTCGGATGGATACGTGAGAAGATTTAATTGGGTCGATTCTATCAACAGCAAGCTCATGCTCACTGTTGCTCAGCGCCATCCATTTGTCGACAGCGTTGTGAAGGCTGGCGTCTTGGTCAATTACTGGGAGAACATGGATGGTACCGCAATGTCGCCAGTATACTCCCTTGCAGCTCAAGCCGAAGGACTATGGCTTCTTACGGGTTTAGAATCGGGCTTTATTCGATTACAATCAGTTCGTCATGATGAGGGTAAAGAAATTGCGGTACTCAAACAGCATACCTCTGCCGTATCAGTCTTATCTCTTACCCACGACGAGAGATCGCTTTTGTCAGGCAGTTGGGATAAGAGAGCGCTGGAGTGGGATCTCGATACTGGAAAAGTGAAACGTACCTTTGGGCCAAGCATTGGACAAGTTTCGGCCATTGAATTCCGTCCTGAATCAAGCCTCCCCGTCCCACGGGAGATTGTGGAGAAGCCACTAACAAATGGCACATACTCATCTAATAACCGTGCTGCCCCATCAACCAACCAAAGTTTTGTTAACGGTGGAGGGAATAATAAAGATGGGCAGATTGGCGACCAGGCTGGATCTCCTGCCGATTCTCTATTTGAAGCGGACTCGCTTTTTGGAGATGCAGAGGGTGGTGGTGATGCTGACGCTCCGTCTGGTGGCGCATTTGCAGCAGAAGACGATGAGTTCTCCCAGGCGCTGGCTAATGGGATAAAACAAAAGCAACAGGCGCCACGAAAAGATGCAGACGATAGCACTTCAAATGCAATGCCTAATGGAATCGTCTCAAATTCGGAGTCGCTGATAGAAAATATCCCCGAATCAGGCTCCACTAGCCAGCTTCAAACAACTAAGCAAGAACCAGAAGACTCACAGGTCAATGGGATATCTGACTCCGTAATGAGTGGCCTCCCACACGCCGAAGATATGGAGTCTTCAGCAGCAACCATGGAGAAAGGCGCCACCGCGAGTGACATGAATTCCCTCGGAAATTCTAATAGCACTTTCCTGTCTGCTTCTATAGATGGGACGATTCGAGTGTGGGATCGTAGGCAATCGGATCCTATTGCCCGCATAACGCCGCGAAACAGTCCACCATGGTGTATGAGTGCTTGCTGGTCTCCTGATGGCAATTATATCTACGCCGGCAGACGAAATGGTACTGTTGAGGAGTATAGTTTACACAAAGGCCTTCGGGATCCCCAGAGAACCTTTAAATTCCCACATGGAAGTGGTGCAGTATCCTCTGTTAAAATAATGCCCAATGGGCGACATCTTATCTGGTAAGTTACTCCTTCAACCTTTACTCATTCTTCATGTCATTTATGTACATGACGATCTCTCTTGCGGATTACTAATATATTATTTGTACTGATAGCGCTTCTCACGATATTCTACGCTTGTATGACTTGAAGGAAGAGCAGAGCTCTAGATCTTCGGTTCCCTTCCTCATTATACCCGGCCATCGTACAGGTACCATTTCCCAGCTTTACATGGATAACGCCTGCAAGTACTTGATTTCTACCGGTGGAAACCGAGGATGGGAAGGATCAACGACAGAAGTCCTTCTTGGTTATGAAATATCCGCCCTACAGTCCTAATCCTAACTAGAACACATATTCTATGTGCTGCCTATTTCCCTTCCCTGATTTAATCATCAGCATCTAACAACATCCTACATCTTACTGATACCTTTTTTCATTTTTTTGTTATCTAATTTTTGTTGTTGCTCACCGGCTGGCATCAACAGATATTGTGATGTCCCTTTTTATCATTCTATGGGTTCTATCAGGTCTGGTCGGTGGATGGCGTTTCTGCCGAGGTCAATGCTTTTATTTATTCTCATCCTACAGCTTTTTCTAGGAGATATTCAATTTAAAAGAGGAGGGAATCCAATGTATTAGCATGCGTGTATACTTCACTATACAATATCCTTTTAATATAGCTTCGTTGAATGCTGTCTATGAGCTATTCCTAAAACCCTCTCGCCTCATTCAAGTATATTTATTAAATTCGTTATATATATCATCATGTTCACAGGTCAGCATTAAATATTCGGATATCTTGCATAAAAATCAATAAAAAATATTCCAAAGAAGCCACCCAAATTCCATCCATTCCGTAACCCATAGGAATACTTGATAAATACCGAATATGCCACCTCCAACTTGACCTTTCAACAGGGCCAGCAAATCATAAAGCAGCCCCCACACCTCTAATGCATAACAATATGAAATTAAAGGCCGAGATTAACACCTTCACAGACAGACTGGACTTGCTTCTTCCATTCAGTATAATGCATGTCCGCCCTTCCGCCTCGATGTACCATGCCGCTTTCAAAGTAGACATATGCGGGGCCCGGGTGTCTTCCAGGTGACTCGGATGATTCCATGACATAATTCATCTGTTGCATTGTTTCCGAGTTTAGAATATGAGGCTTGGATGGTGCTTTGCCACTCGTGCCAATGGAAGTCTCACTGGCCACTAATAACGCAGGAGGTAACTGGTGTTGGGTTATAGAGAGATGAGTTGATACCCAGGTAGGTGCAATCATGCTAGAGGACCCCACTCGCATGGTCCTCACGATATCAGATATAAGCATCTGGTCCAACTTATCAATATTGACGATATGGCCAGGAGAGCGCAAAAACAGAACCCGCTCGTAATCAAGTAGCTGTTCTGATGCCTTTTTCATCATCTGCGTTTCTGATAATGCCTTAGGCCGTATATTAGAGGTATCAACCCCATGAACAACAGCATTCAACCTAGTACTTGACTTCTTCAGGATGGTGAGAGCGGATGAGACGCTCTTAGTTGGAGAGCTAGCATCCCATGCCTTTGGATATAGAAGAATTCTCTCCGAGGCCTGAGAGCTGTTTGATGCAAGTCTCTCGAAAAGGAGTATAGTAGAGCAAATGTCGGAGGCAACAGGTTTTGTCAAGATTTGTAAGAACGCATGCTTTGACTTGACTATCCCTCCCTCGAACTCCTCGTTTCCTTCGGCGAGCCCATCCAGCGCATATTGGTCTATTCCTTGGCTTAATTTTGTCCGTCTGCCCAAGATATGGCCCTTTCTTTTGGTGTCAGGGTTCGCGACTGTCTCGGAAGATAGGTTGGCGTCATCCCATGTCTGCTCCGAAGGATATATCGGTTGGATTTTGGGATTTGCTGCTGGTGATCGCTGTAATGCCACCTGTATATGCTTTACCGATTGCTGCTGCAAGGCATACCCGGATAAAAAGAGAATAAGCGTGAAAAATCCGAATATTGACGAGGATAATGCGACTCCAACGGTAGAAGAGCTAAGTAATACCATGATGTAAACAAAGGTTTATGCGGGCGCGGAGCATGAATACAGCGGTGTCATTAGGAGAGATAGAAATAAAAACAATAAAAATGTAAACGAGATGCTTTGGATGCTATAAGTAAGTTGAAATCATGGACCCATTGCCTCATAGGACCTTGAAGCCCATGTCGCAGCGTTGTGAGTTATCGCCAACGGGCCCTGAGATGGCGGTTGGAAGGGCAACCGGCTTATCGATAAAGCCTGCCAACTTTAATTTGATGCCGACGATAAAATACCGCCAAGCTTCGATTTCTTCAGGTCGCCAGCATCCATTTCACCGAGAATCGGTTTGTGACCTTTCTTCCCGCGTTCGAAACATATCTTACCGATTAACTGCACGAAATCGAACCGAAGGATGTCTCATCATCGCGCAGATGCCAGTGCTCTTCTTGATACTCGTGGCTATTCGGGCCCGCTGATTCGCGGCGTGAACCCAGCAACACTCTTCGAGAAAGCAGTTCGAGATCGAATAACAGACTCCTACTATTGGAAAGAGCAGTGTTTCGGATTGAATGCAGCGACTCTCTGCGACAGAGCGGTCGAGTTAACCTATATCGGCGGCACCTACGGCGTGGGCCAGAAGCCAACTCCTTTCCTCTGCCTTGCTTTCAAGCTCCTACAACTTGCACCAGAGAAAGAAGTGATATTGGAGTATTTGAATTTCCACGATCCGGAAGCAGATGAGGAGGATTCGAATATTAGGAGGGATAGCACGGATGCAGATGGGGGTGCAGAGGATGCACAGGACAGAGCTGATGCAGCAATACTAAAAGCTACGGGGGATTTCAAATACCTGCGCGCGTTAGCAGCGTTTTATATACGACTTACTTTCGAGCCAGTGGAGATATATAAAACGCTGGAACCTCTTTTGACGGATTATAGGAAGCTGAAGAGACGCACCAAGGAAGGCTTCTTGCTAACCTACATGGATCAGTTTGTTGACGATCTACTCACGAAAGATCGCGTGTGTGGAACTAGTTTATGGAAGATACCAACGAGAACCATGTTGGAAGATTTGGATATGCTCGACGAACGGATCAGCCCTTTGAATGACGAGCTAGAAGATCTAGATGAAGAAAGTGAAAAGGAAGACGACAAGGAAGAGGGGGAGAATGGCGAAGAAAACACCGCCAGTCCGTGATTTATCAAAGGCCCTTGAAACATAAAAAAATATGTTCTACCTAGCTAAAGCTCTGTCTGGCCGAGGCCGCTGATGCAGATTGGAGCACTTCCGAGTTATACTACGACAATCCCCGTAACACGGCGACTTTCGGGATGCGCCACCAGTCTTGTTGCAGCGTGACATGGAGCGGTCGCAGGAACGCTACTCTAACCCCGATGGAGGGGGGAAACTGTTCCTCAGGCTGTCCTCCGGGTTCAAAGGCAACGAACCAAAAGACCAGTGATATTTTTCACATGTTCAAGCCTTTTATACGGCATATCTGAGACAGCGTTGCCATCTGATTATTCTGACTTTGTTAGTACAACGCCGCAACAGGGCAAGAAATGAAGGCAATGGCAATTGGAAGGTCCAATAAATGAACAGGCAACTATACTTGAAGCATGAATTCAGCATTTTATTCAAAATTTTGATAAATCTCGGATGATAATCTGCTTATACAACAGTAAATAAGCTATGGCTACCGCCTAGGTTGTCTCTATAGTACTAAATAATCACTGAGGTACCGTTAGCAATGCCATTTTTCTTTCAGTTTTTGAAAAAGGGGCTCAGATCTACAGTATGGACGCATTGATTCCACATAAATTGCACCGGTTCCTTGCAATGAAGTTCTGGCCCAGGAAGACAGTCTAGAATTTATGAGTCGAATCGGTGATACAACTTCCTTCGCTGTGCAACCCGATGCATGCGATTATTTTCCAGTTTTAACCGCCAATCAGTCCGGGGTTTAGATAGTTCTATTGAATAAGGTGCCAGGTCGGAAATAAACCCATAGGAATACGACGTACACATTGCTTAATGATGGTTTCCGCAGAGTTGTCTATAAAGCTTCGGAATTGTTTTAGCATATCAAATTCTAGGCTGGGGTAATATAATCCTGCTCAGGAACCCATATACCCGGACAGCATGACCTCAATATATCTTGATTCCAGCATCAAATCTATCTTATCCCGCAGAAATGGCATCTGCTACGTCCAATCATCGAGTAGCTTGGTATCTGATATGCCATTTGGTGGGTTAACAATGTATCCGTGTAGATGATGTTCATGTTTTGGAATATCCCATGGATGCTGTCTCGTGCTTTGGTAGATACTATGCCCGTGGATCCGCGACACATAAACAGCTATCAAACAATCCACAAAAAATGGATTCTTGGATCACATTCTAGGTATAAGTTTGGTTCCCGAGAAGACATATAAATGTTGATACCCCCGTCAGGGATGGGGTAAGAATGGACTGCATCTGTCTCTGTTGGTCAGGACGACCATGCTGCAGCGATGCTGTGGCTGGCCTGTCACAAACCGCGAACCGATCTCATCATTTTCGTCTCTTGTGTTCATCCCTCGCAGGCAGTCTTCGCTGTCTTCTTCGCTGTCGTCTTCTCGTCTCCTTGTCAGCTGGATGATATCGCCCGATCAGGTAAGTGGTCTTTTTGATGGCTTAAAACAGACGTTGATTGCACGTGATGTCGGATTTTTCCATCTCAACTTTTGTTTGTTTGCGTTTGTGATTTTTCGCTGGATATAAAAACATGACGAGAAGCTCTGCGATGGCTTCTTGTTTTGCTCGTCTTTCGGGACGGGAAAGTTGAGAAATGGGGATATGCTACCATATCTAGGGCATTCTGGGAATTGAGTCCAGCTGAAACACGCTCGAGCTCTGCCACCAGCGTCGCACCGATGTGATATCACTCGAGCATATCTCTGCAGATTCACTCCATAAGTAGTCAACTAACCAATGCCTTGTGAGAGCCAGGCATCATGGCTTGAGGGCAAAAACTACCCTCCCTTCAATAATGACTGAAAATTTGGCTATATTTTGGGAGGGAGGGAGAAGTTTTCGCACAGCTCACATGGAGGGCTGACTAGTTCATGGCTGAAGCAGCCACTGGTCCCGTCTACCACGCTTCGCTTTCTCGACTGGGGGCATGTTCCCTCAGCGAGCCATTTCCCCTCTTGCTTTTTCGCTGCATGCATCGTCTGGCATGGCTGCGGCTGGAGGATAGTCTTGGGTGCAGCCCATGAAGCACTTGATTTCATGGCTTCCAGACAAGCTTCTTGAGGCGTGGAGCCAATATTGCCTCGAGAATATCGGTCCTACCGATGGAGCATCAACCCCCACTCGCATCAAGGGACGAAATTCTAAGATGGCAGGACAAGTTATTGGGCCATCAGCCCTGGATTCTCTCCTTATAATTCAGTGCGGCGTTTACGAGATCCTCTCGTTGTCCTGCAATGCGGAATCCAGAGAGTCTAAATTGTTAGCCTAAATTTGAGACGATTCCTCGAATGCAGCCATTGGCTCAAAATACCCTCCCTTGAATTTCTATCCAGACCGACTACGCCTAACATGCTGTTGACGTTACTCAAGACCGTATATCTTACTTAAAAAGTATGGGCCACGGTGCTGCAGTTGTCGTCAGGATTTGAACGGGAAATCTGTAGGCGATGCCAAAAGATATTCCCATTGGATATTGATATGCTGTTCTCTAGCAAGGCAAGGGTTGCCTTGTATGATGACGCCGCTGAAGTGATGGCAAGGGACGGTGGGACCTCTCTCAGTAATGTACAACTAATGCAGAAGATACGGAGTATATAGAACAGAGCCTTTCCTCGCTGGATTTCAGGAAATCTAGCAAGAGTTTACCTCCCTCTCACCTAGCCCATTCAATGCCAGACTGCTAGGGAGAGAATTTTCCTCTATTGTTCTCCGGCACAATGCTTTCCTCAATCAAGGAAAACTCCAACCTCAAAGAGGAGAACAACAACAATGGGTTCCAAGTTGACCTTGAAAATCCCGGGTCTTTGGACCAGAAGGCCGAAGCCCATAATGGGGATTCGGTCCGGTCTGACGATTCATCGAGTGAGACTCCTCCCATCAAGACCCTCAAGATTGAGCGCAGTCTTCGGCAATTCGAACTATGGCTGGGTCGAAAATTCCACATTGAGACTCGAGGAATTGAACGGGTAAAGGAAGAAGATAAGCAGCCACCACCTCTTCGAAACACATTCCTCATGTGGTGGAGTATGTTTTGCAACCCTGGAGGCCTCCCCATAGGTGTCCTCGGAGCGCAATGGGGGCTTTCTCTACAGGAGTCGGTAATTGCTACTATTGTCGGTACCATTATAGGGGCACTCTTGGTTGCATGGTGTGGTGTACTGGGCGCAAAGGTGAGTTCTCCCACAGTCTATTATTTTGTGCTCGGGCTGACATGTTCCCCTTATGTAGCTTGGACTGCGTTCCATGGCGACTTGCAGATACTCGTTCGGCTATTATGGTGCTAAAGTCATATCTATCTTGAACTTGCTCTTGGGTATCGGGTACGCTGTCATTAGTACCACCGTCTGCGGCCAGTTACTCCCTGCCGCCGCAGACTACAGAATCTCGACCAGCGTCGGCATCTATATTGTCTCCGCCTTGTCCCTCTTTATCTCTTTCTTCGGCTTCTCACTTATCCACAAGTTCGAGAGTTACTCATGGATACTTGCATTTATACTTTTCTGTGTCCTCCTTGGACAAACAGTGCCACACTTGACCTCCGAAATGATACAGTTTAATCCTCACCGAGAAGGCTTCGCACCTATTTTCCTGTCATACACATCGTTCACCGCAGCGGGTACATCTGGCTGGGCTACAGCCATCGGCGACTACTACTGCCATTACCCAAAGTCAGCTCCTCACTGGAAAATCATGTTATTGACCCTCCTCGGGTTTTCCGCTTCGTCTGCCTTTGTGGCCATTGTCGGGTCCTGCGTTGGACTTGTTGCCATTCATGGGGAAGCCCACTTCCAGGAATCATATGCCATGCATGGCTTGGGAGGAATCGTAGCGGAAATATCACACCCTGTCG
The DNA here is from genome assembly GCF_000151125.1 of Trichophyton benhamiae CBS 112371. NCBI lineage: Eukaryota > Fungi > Ascomycota > Eurotiomycetes > Onygenales > Arthrodermataceae > Trichophyton > Trichophyton benhamiae. Next base: position 63,241 of record NW_003315098.1, on the reverse strand, counting down.
GATGGTCCAAGTTCCTGGTTGTCATGATGCTATTCACCGTTATCGGAGGCTTGATCGCAAACTACTACTCCGCCGGCCTGTCAATTCAGATCTTGGGTCAACACTTCCGCTACATCCCACGTTTCATCTGGAGTTTGCTCATCGCGGTGCTCATCACTGTGCTCTCTTTGCTGGGCAAAGATCACATTGTTGAGCTGGTTGGAAACCTTGGAAATATGCTTGGATATCTGACCGCCGGTTACTCCGTCATTGTGTTCATCGAGGACCAATGGTTCAGGAGGCGAGATGGGTACGACTTGCAGGCGTGGGATAACAAAAACGGGCTTCCATGGGGTGTGGCAGCCGTGGGAGCAATGGCTGTGTCCTACGGTACTGGCGCTGTCCCCGGAATGAACACAACCTGGTATATCGGGCCCATTGCTGCCATGTTCGGCAATCCAGCAGGTGATGTAGGTCTTATTCTGAACACCGTCTTTACTGCCTTTACCTACTTTATCTTCCGGACTATCGAGAAAAGGTTTGTTGGACGGTAGTCAGTCTACCAGTACAGGGACGAGAGGTTTGCAGTTGGCATTTCACAACCGCTTTCAGAAACGAATAATGATAGATGCGAATTTATTTTTATAGTATATCTCTCACTTTTTTTACGGTCTATAGCTAATTTAGCAATAAATAAATGTTCAATTTTTTTTTTTTCCCACTTGATCAGCCATCCATCTCAAAGTTGAGAATGTCGGCCTCCGCCTATCAATCCATCAAGGTTAACCATGTCTGCTACGACTGCTCGAACCAACAACCCCCACGGTCAAGCCATGAAACGTCAAAACGTCGAGCATCTCTGCTCATAGGCAGACGACGTCCTGCCTGCTCCATCTGATGAGACATGCTGCACACCTCCTGTGGAACAGAGTGACGACAAGCCGTCGATCATCCAGGACTCCCCTGCCACACGATCTCCACCAGGGCGGCGGAAAGACAGGACAAGACAGTTGATTCTTCGGCAAACTCACCGAGACATCCTTACCATGCATACACATCCTTCGCTTGGGGTGTCTTTCCGGCAAATGCAGGGCACGACGATTCAGCAAGTCACACAGGATCAATAAGCTATCCGGCAAGAGTCGGGGAAGAATTCTTACTCCCAGTCTTGGAGAACAGAAGCAAAAAGCGAGATTGAACATATTAACAATTTTTTTGGATTTTGAAATATTTCTCTGGTCTTTGGGTCTCTTTCAAAGGATTATTTAAAACGCAAAAGGTAGCACGTCTGGGGGACATTAGAAATGAAGTCTGCTGCTGCTGGAACCACCAGACAGTCTGGGGGGTCTTTTTGAGCCTCCCTCCCACTTAAAATGAGCAAGGAAGATAAAATAAAAGACAAGTGAAGATAAAAAAAAAAAAAACACAATTCACTTAATTCCGATGGTCGACCTGTCCTGTCTGTTTGTCATATGTTGCTGTTGTAGAATGTTGTTCTGGGTCGATGGTAGTTGAACCGATTGGTTTCATGTGCGGGCTTTGGTTGTGGTACAGAGCGACGGGATCGAAGGAATAAAAGTGAATCCCAGGATGCATGCAGGGCTTTTTGTGTGTGTGTGTGTATGTGAAAGACAAAGCCGAATGGCGGAGACGAAAAAAGGGAGCAGAGCAGATAACGCAAAAACAGCCCCCCGTAGTGCCTTGATTCCCATGATTTACAGTTCCGGTTTGACGCCAATGATTGTTGCTAGTTCGAGTAAATGCATCGTGAAAGGGGTGTAAGGAAAAGATCTTGGTATCTTAGAAAGGAAATAGACGGAGAAGAAGATGTCTGATGGGAATAGGAGAGGATGATGGACAATCTCGAAAAGTGGAATATGAGGGGGTATCAGCTTTTTTTTTTTTTTTGTAATATTTCGAGCGGTCGGGTGTGCTCTCGAGGACGATCGTAAGGGACGCTGAGGGGGCTTTTCTGAGATACGACGAATGGGATCGGTGCGAAAGGCAAAGGGTAGAGGAGGGGGGTTAGACGGCCGTTAGAAGGTAGCAGCATGCCGAAGAAGAGGTAGACGCGCTCGAACTGAAGTGTGACTGGATCGTTAAAAAAAGGATATTTGATATCCTGGTCGTGACGGAATTGGAAGCAGAACGTATCCGATCAACGGTCATCCGGGTCGGGGTTCGTCAACTGCATCTCGTTAGTACAGGGAATCGATTTCCGAGGAATCGAAGTAAGGGGGGAGAGGACGGCCGACTTACTCGCAACACGGGTCGAGAATAATCCTGGTTATCCTGCAGAGAAACGTTGCTATGACGACCTCCATGGGAGTAAACCAAGGCATCCTTCTTCATTCGATGGTCGGTGAAAGCGGGGATACTCAGACGAGCTGTGCTACCTCTACTACCTGCTGTAGTACCATTCCCATTAGCAACTGGAGCGACTCTCATGGCCGGGACGCGGCTGCTTAGTGTGTTTTCAAAGATAGGCTGTGGAACTGGGGATTCGTGGAAAGGCGAACGGTAGCTATCATCAATCTTAGCCTGTTGGCGGCGACGGAAGCAGAAGAGCCACAGGATAATGCCCGTGAAGATGGCGAATACGGCCAAAGTGCCGATGATGATTCCAGCAATGGCACCGCCGGATAGCGAGGAGCCCTCGTTGCTGGCTGGAGGGTGGGTTTGCGCTGGTGCGTTCGGAACCGTGATGGTAGTGACCCGTCCTTCTACGGTGGTGATCGAAGCCGTAGGATCGGTAGTTGTCGATGCGGGTGAAGTTGTTGTTTTCGAGGTTTTCGTAGAGGACTGTATCAAAGAAACGTTAGTTCAGGGGGGATTCAACGTCATTCACAAACAAAAAGCCGGAGTTCTCAAAGGCAGTCAAAAGCAGGTGAGAAAAGCAAAAATAAATCCGTCTCTTTCAGGGGGGGAAGGAATCGTAGCCCTACAGATGAAGATGTAGAAGAAAATGAAGAAGAAGAAGATGATGATGACGATGAAGTTGAGGTAGGCGATAGTGTAGTGGTGCGAGTCTCTGTGCTCACACTGGCCCTGCTGGTGGTCTGTACACTTGGTGTCAAAATCATCTGTGTTGATTGAGATGTCTGTTCGGGTGCAGGAGATTGAGATTGCAGGGTAGATGAAGAAGATGAAGAAGAAGGTGAAGGTGAAAGTGAAGAAGAAGATGAAGAACGATTCCCCCCCATGGCAGCGGTTGTAGACATATTTGGGATTGAGGATGAAGAGAACTGAGTGCTACTAACCGACGAGGTAGTGGTCGATGACGGGTTACCAATCGTCGTGGACGGTTTCTTGTCGAGCATGATGTAGGCGAAGAGGCCCTCCGAGGTGTTTCCGCACTTGTCATCTGGGTATCCGGGGCAGTTCTGGTTGCATCTGCCGTTCGGGATGGTGTCTTTCGGGGCAGCATTCGTGCACCAGCACATCTTGCCCTGAAGGACAGCAAAGGCGTATTGGTTCCCGCATGTCTTCTGACACGCCCCGATAGACTGGAAGCCATCAACAACTATTCCAAGTTGTCAGTTTAGATAGGCACACAAGTAAAGCTAATAGGGGGTATAATTATGCCTACCAGAGTTAAAGGTGCTTCCCGTGTTGAATTCGGCGCAGTAGTCGAGGTCGACGGCCGCAGCTAGAGCTGGATACAAGATGAGGAGCGAAAAGAGCAGAGATATCAGGTTGCCATGGGGGTTGGGAGCCATTTTTATATGACCACCAGGTTGACAGGGGGGAGCTCTTGTTTCTCACAGAACAAACTTGCTTGCAGACTGGCAGGTAAGCTGTTAGCAGGGGGGGATTTGATGCTTCAGGGCAGAGGTATCAGGGCAGGTATTGGGGGCAGATGTGAGGGCAGCAGGCAGACTTGCAGAGACTCAGGTTCACAGAGAGGCAGAGAAGGAGGAAAAGAACAAGAAGAGAAGAAGAAGAGAAGAAGAAAAGGGCAGTTAAAGAGAGTGTGTTCCTTAACTGCTCGGCGGAAGAAGATGGAAGAGTCCGCAGGCTCCTCTCATCACCATGGCGATGCAGGTAGAAGTGGTAGTTGGTAGTTGGTGTGTGATAGTGGTAGAGGTAGAGGTAAGAGGCAGTGGTTGTTGTTGGTGATGATAGGGGACAGACTCACAGATACACACAAGGCAGCAGAAGTCAGGGACAGCATCCACTTCTCATAACTTGCTTGCAGGCAGTCAAGAGTCTTCCTATAATTCACCAGGAGGCATCAGCCAGATTCACAGCCAGCATGGCACCACCAGCCCTTGTTCCAGCCAGCAGACAGCCCGGCATCCAGCAACAATGGAGGATTATCAGACTTGACGGCAACTTACACCATCCGCGAGAGCTGGACTCAAAGAAAGACGCACGAGACAGGGAAAGGAGAGGAAACGAGAGAGCGAGAGGGAGCCGGCCGGACAGGTCTTGAGACCCTACGCAACGTCCATCCGGGGAGACGGCCGTCTGGTCTGTTCGATCGAGAGAGCGAGAGAGCGAGAGAGAGGTCCAGAGGTCTAGAGGCCGCAGGGCATAACTGACGACGAGGCCGCGCTGAGACGACGGGAGAGCCGCGAGAGTGTCCTTGCTCCTGCTGGCGTTCTGGCCGTTCTTCGACTTTGTTTATCTTCCGCCTCTCACGGCCGAGCGAGAGTGAATCGCTGCGAGACGGACAAGCGGGCACAGAGAGACTGACTGGGGGGGGGGACGTCACCCAGGCCGGGTTGGTTGCGAGCGAGCGGCCAACGGGGGGTGGTGAGGCAGACGAGGCCAACGAGCGACTTGAACGAGGGTCCGGCGAGGACAAACGACGAGCAGCGAGCTGGAAGACGCAGACAGAGAAGACGCAAAAGGACGGTCAAGACGGTCAGAAGAGAGACAGAGAGAGAAACAGAGTGAGAGGGAAGAGGGAGAGAGAAGTTGGAAGAAGGGGAGGCAAAGAGACCGGCCTTGCGGAAGGTTTCCCTGGCCCGCCAAGTGTGCTTTTTCCTCCTGCTCGTCCGTCCCCTTTCGTGCCTCCAGACGGCGGCTTCGTATCTTGTGCTGGCCGCCGCTGCTGCTGGACGTCTCTGCCGGCGGCCTCTGGCTTGTTTGCGGCGGCTGTCCTGGCTCAATGGCTCGTCGGGCTCGCTGCAAGCTCGTCGCGAGTCTCACCCGAAGGCTTGTGACATCTATACAACATCTACAACACACACCACGGAGTACTACAAGCAAACACAACTACTTCCACTATACTACAGGCAAGCAAAGCTGGCCCTGACCGACTCTCTGGGCCGAATACGACGTCGAGGCAAGGGAATGATGGGTCTCCTTTCAATATTAATAAATAAAATCAATCCGGCAGTGCACGGTGCTTAAGAACTTCTGGGGATGGGGAGGGATGGAAGATCCGAAATTAATAGTTAGCAGAGGGCTAATAATAAGGTACAACCCCCCCATATTATTATTGTGATTATTGATTTCGCCCTTGTTGGACAGGAGCAAGACATTTATTTCCCAGTTGCGACTTGCCTGTGCTGGCCTTGCTTTTCTCTCCATCCCTTTTCCCGCGTCCGTTCGACGCATGGTATGCATCAGAGGCGCTACTCACTCACTTAGTATATACACCGGGTGATGCCAGCCCGCACATCGCCCATCAGCGAGGCAGAGACGAAGAAGAACCGGCCAAAGAGACTGACGAACTCCCAGCACGAGCTCGGGTTCCGCTTCCCCTGTCATCGTTTGACGCCTGTTAGCTTCAATGGTCCCAAGCCGAGCACCGCCATAATACCCACTCACCGATCTCGATCTCATCGTATTTCCTTGCCTGCAGGGAGAGCAGTAGTGCTGCATAAGGAGCAACTCTTTTGCCTCGACGAGAGAGCGTGGACCGCGAGCCCGTGTATATACGTAAGCACGGCTGCATCTGACAGTCACTGCATGCGACATGTTGGATCTTTGGATCTCTCTTATACAGCCCGGCAATTCACATCCTCTCACCAGAGACAGTCAGCCACACTCACACACACATACTCCGTACTCGTCCACATATCTCCTGACCAACTTCCTTATCTTCTCGGCCGTCGCTGAGACCCCCCCGAGTCCATCCGCCCCTATGAAGTTCCCACTCTCCATTCCGTACTCCGTAGACTGGAGATGAATTCTTGTCTCTCTCTCTCTCCCTTGCCAACAAACGGACGCCACCTCAGGGAGGACCCCCCCTGCCGTACCCACAAAAACTCGTGGCCAGCGGCTTGTCAAGCTCGCAAGCAAACTGTTTCCTCTGCACCAGCCACTCCGGTCCGTGAGTGAGGGACTGGGATTATAGGTGTTATATAATATGCTTCCCAGCCGCCCCCAGCCAGCTCATTTTATATGTGCAGATATATCAACAGCAGCCTCTCTCAACAGGCATCCCCCAGCGTACCTATCTTATTTTAACCTTGCGGGCGCCGGCCGAAGTCCCATCCCAAGCAACCCAAAAAAAAAGAAGAAAAGACATCATTAACTCTCTCTGGCTAAGGAACCAGGAACAGGCTTTGCTGGATTCCACTCATCCAAGTATTTGCCCGCCCGCTCCAACTCTCCTGGAACACCCATCTGGGGCGCTTCAGCAAAAGAAGAATATGATCATACACAGCAAAAGAAAAGAAAAAAAAGTAAACGTCATTATTCTTCCCAGTTTTTCGTTGCTTTTTCTTTTCCCTTCTGCATCATTTTTTCTTTCTTTTTTCTTTCTCTTTTTTTTTTTTTTTTTTATTCGCCTCCGTACCTACTTACATAAGAACCAGCGATGATGAATACATAACGCCTCGCATTGAGTTCTCTCGTCCCGTCGACTATTGGCCCGGCTGCCTCCTTGATAAGATCCGACTGATGAAACAGAAACACAGCGGGTTGGCGACATGGTAGTCCTCGTCATTGGACGATTTTACGGGATGGCCTTGGCTTGCGTGAAGGAATGCGTTTCAGACTCGCTGTTGCTCATTCGTCGCTACAGGGCTTCTTCTGGTCAATCCACATGTTGTCCTCCCGAGGCCAGACTAAAGGTCAGGTTTAAACATAGCCGCTTCCTTTTAATCTTCGCCTGGCCGGGATGCGGAAACGAGCCCCTTATATAAAAATACGTTTGAGGTCCTGCAGCCGTTCGTGCCTTTGCGTGGCGAGTGGTGCAATGGGGGGGGGACCACCTTGTGGGAACAACATCCGCTTAATACTTACACTTAGGTACGGATATGCCAGGAGAGAATGGTCACTGAACGACCTCTCTTCCTGTGATGTTGAGAGTAAAACAGATATGGTGTTGTCAAGACTACCTCTCCGCATTATCATAAAAAACGATATAACGGTCTGTTATAATAGAAACGGTTTATTCGCCACAATTGTTCCTCAGAAACGGTAACTACGAATCCACCGGTTTCCAAACCCATCCTTATTCACACGCCCACTCATGTGCTTCCCAGGCCTCGCATGAATGGAGAGGGGGATGAACTAGGCACCTGGATCGAACCACCGCACCGTTTGACCATTTTAAAGGGAGGAGATGGACACATCCACAGCATTCATTCCCCTGATTATATGATCATACTAGACAAACATGTACCTGTTTCAACGGCGTTCGCCAGTACGGAAACATCCCAGAGTATAAGAGACCAACTTCCCGTTTAGAGGCAGTGCTAAAGTTGCTAGATACACGGTGAATAGGATATTCCGTGAAAGTAATGAGGTGCATTCCGGGGAAGGTCTATAGTCTCGACAATATCACTTGTCTAGACCTGGAATCTATACTGATATTGCCAGGTAGTGGGATTTGTGGAACTTCATATCGCCATATGGCCTGGATAGGCCCTTCTCGACCGATGCTAAGTAACCTTGAGCTTTGAACCCATCTCCCTTTAATGTTCATAGCAATGATTGCTCATTGCGTGAAGATAGCTCTACCATGATCATGAGCGAGTTTCAATGAATTAAGCTATTTTGTCTGTCGCCAATTGGTGGACAGGCCTTCTTTTGGCGCAGCCGTTTGATAGTGAGTCAACTCAGTCTCATGTACCAAAGCATGGGAGTCGAACTACAAACGCAAACAGCATCTCCGCCAAGTAAGACTAAATATGCACTAACAACTAACAGGATGTCTTTCTTATGATACGGAGTATTTCGACCTTCTTTGGGAGATCGTTTGTGAATGAGTTCTCCAGCCGTTCCATACCCCTGCAGCCAAGTTCTTCTAAATCTATCAAAAGACGCTTCTATGGCCTCACTGAACGAGTTGCTGGTTCTGGTATACATGTATCCTGAGTGTCCCAGCAAAAGACTGCATCTCAATCTACCGCCCTAGAAGAAAAAAAAAAAAGTGAAAAAGTGAAAAAAAGATATTATTATTATTTGATATTTAAGTTCCCGCTAGTTATTGGCCACGGTCATAACCTAAATTAGGCGATTTGCCGCGAGAAACGCGGTCCGAGGGATCTCCGGAGCTTCCGAGGCGGCGGGCTGGACCTTTGCTCTTCGACTCGGACAACCGCCATCTTTTCACAATAATAATATTTGAACATGCAAACGATGCAACTCTAAGGGATGGAAATCTCGTTTGACTGCGCATGGATAAGTGGAAAGTCTGTTGTTTCTATTGCTGCTGGGTCACTAGTTAGAGGGGCTAGGAGAAGATATGATATACCCGACCATGAATATTGGTTTTTTTCAGCCCGAAACAATATCTCAGTCACTCGTGAATTTCAGCTCATATTATACCAGGAAACGCCGCAACGGCCCAACTTTGGTTTCCTGTTTTAGGCCGCTGTCCCTCTTCAGGCGAACCGCCTGACGAAAATGGAGCAAATTATGGCAATTCCACTCTTGAAGTCACCAGCGAGGAGAAGGGGATATATTAAATGACACGCTCTCTGAGTATCGGAGAGCGGCGGCGTGACCTTCGGCTCTCATCAATGAAGATCTCTGTCTCTTCTACTCGCCTATCATCACAGGCCAGTCCAGGTGATTCTTTTTCCAAAAGCATCCTGGACTGGGGGAACGGAGGAGGCAAGTGATGAGCCTTTGATCTCTCATTCTGTATTTCCAATACCCTATCGCGGCGTCGGCGGCGATAATCTTCTGTAAATTTCACCAGTTCTGCTACGTCATCCTGCAATATAGCCAGTTATTATCAGTATCAGCCTTTCAAGATGGCTTCACATTGGCTGGCTTGGGGTAAACCTGGGCGAAAATGGAGACTCACATATTCCAGATACGAAAAGACATAGAAGAAATCGGCTGTCTCTTCATAATCATACCCTGCCTCTTCAATGGCCTCCTTCACAACAAGGTCCTTGGTGATCTCTGTCCAGAGTTCTTCGCATTTTTCTTTTACACCGACGTACCGTTTCGCAACTGTTCCATGAACTTCCCTGTCATACTTATCAGAAAGATGTCTAGATCTTCGGACACCGTTGTCTTTACGCCATGACATTTCTTCACTGACGCCTCCGAGTCCGTCAGCCACGGCCCGTCGTGTCCCAGAAGGAACATCCATGATGCACCAATCTTGAGAGGTATCTCGATATCTCTCTTCGTTTAATGGCCGTTCCGCAACGTGCCGGCTATAGTATTCATCTTCTTCTCGGATATGGGCTGGGACTAGTTCACGCGGCCTCAGCACTAAAGGGTCATGTTTTCGCCCTCTATAATGCCGATCGTCCAATTCCTCATGGATGTCCACGTCGACTTCAAGAGCCCTTTCATCTTCGTTTTTCTTATGTCTGTTAATCGTCAGTTAGTGGGCTAGTGAACTATTTTAAAGGCAATTATTTAGAGGATACAGTTACCTTCTTGTCCCAGAGTCTTCAGTATCTCTACCATATCGCTGGTGTTCGAAAATATCTTCTTCATATACATGAGACGGTCGATGCCGAGGCAAAACGGGGTGGACAGAGCCCTCAAAATGAATATCGATATCTTTCTCTCGTCTTGCAATCAAGTCATTTTTCTCCCTCCTCTTCCATCCAGGACTTTCCTCCCTCCGAACCACAAGGTCCTCCCTCTCCACAACTCTGGGAGGAGGCCTTCTGGGCTCGCGAGGACAACTGTAGTGTCTCGGTGATCTGCGGTGTCCAGTACGCCTGTCCCGGTCGACCTCAATTTCAAATTCTTCTTCATACTCTTCGTCTCTACCTCGGCGCCGGCGCCTAGTATGCCATTCTCCTCTAATCCCATCAGACGGGGGTGAGAATCCACCCCGCCGATGCCGTATGTCTAGAATCTCATCTCGCCCCCTTGGATAATCTTCGTGGAACCGTGTCTTGATAGCCATGGAACGGAGCGGGAACCAGGGAACTCAATAAACTCTGCGTATTGATCCAGATCGCACAGCAATGGGTTTCGCAGCTCGACCTAGGCAAATTGTTGGCCCAGAATAATTTCAGTGAAATAAAATATTGCCGATTGGAGTCTCTACCGGATACATAGATCTATAACGGAGGCTACCGGAGACAAGATAGGCAGATTGAAGAAGAGGCCTGGAGAATGACGAAAACAGGCTTTAAGGAGACCATGAAGTAAAAAGGCCTTTCCCCGGAATATATCAAGCCAAAAAATCCGTGATAACCCATATATGAAGAAGGAACTTATCATATGTTGCTGATGCTGAAAGTTGAAAAAGCGATGATGTCACACCCCGTATCCAAGTGGTGGACATCGGTAAATAGCAAGGATAACTAGCGAGTTAGCGACGGATGAGCAAAACATCCATGCAAGTGTGGAGTTTCAAAGCATGACGTAGTTGCGCTTTATGAAGAATCTTGTCTTCCTGCCTTTGAAGATAGGATGAAAGGGGAACAAACGGCTACGCCCGACAATGGGCTGCGTCTAGCTGGTGGGAAGCATATACGCCTATAAAAAAGGGAGGAGATATAATAGACATCTAGACTCATCTAGATGGAGCGGTGGGTTATGTACCAAATGCAGTAGAAGGAAAAAAGCGTATCGCAATATATCGTACAAGCGCTGGCTAATTGCATGTTTCTAAAAGGAAACCGCATCACGGCTAGTAAAAACAACAAAGTATTAGCCAAAGGCCAACCTCGTTTGTCTTGTCTTCCCTGTACTCGTACTGCGCGCCCGAGCAGCGTTCAGGGACTGTTGCTCCTGGCTTTCTAGGTCTTTAGCCAAATGCCAATCATCGTGTTCTGATTGCATAAACTCTGGCACGGCCTCTCCACAACGGGAACAAACGTCCTGGGTCGAATAGTAGGAAGTTGGATTCGTTTGAAGATTGGCTAACGATTCCCCCGTGTTTTCAGAACAAGGCTCAATGAGTGTTTGTTTAGCGCTGGTCTTGTATCTTGAGAAGAAACCAACCCCTTTCGAAGGGGGTTGGCCATGAACCTCACCGACTTTTTGCTTCTTTCTTTGATGTCCCGAATTATCATCAGGGAGCTCCGGCTGGCAGTTGCCATTCGGCATGCTACCGTCGCGTTGTGATACTGGAGTCTCACCTGCCCCGCGGATAAAGAAACTATCCAGGCTTTTATTTCCCGTGATCCCGCTTTCAAACCCGCTAACAGTCAGGGATAAATGCGAACAGGGCCAACTGACCACCTGCTGAAGTAAATTCTTTGCTAGCTCAAAGAGCATAACTTGATCAATGGCTCCTCCAGTCGGTATATGGGTCTGACGAGACTTGTCCTGGTTTGGGCCATAATGATGAACTGTAATCATCTTAGGACGGCGTTTGTTCTCCAGGACGCCTTCGTCAACCAACCTCCCGTAGATTTCTGCGACAAATATTCGCATCCACTTCTCTGCTTGGTCCAGAGAAGCTAGTTTGGGGTTGAACGATTTGGCCGATATCATGGATTTGATTTCCGTTCGTGGGGTAACTTCGCTATCGTCCTCTCCACGAATGATTTGGTAGAGCCACATCCCAGTGTCGTCATCCAGTTTGTTCTTCAGTCGATCAAGTGGGATGGTTAGTAGATCGCTAATTTTGTCTGTTTCGAATTCCGATGAAATTCTTTTCCCCAGCTTTCCTCCCAATGAGCGGATTTTGGTAAATTTGTATCCGCTCAAAAACTGTTGAATAGCTCGGTTGCGGACAATAGTCTGTCGGTTTGGCTTATTGCACGCGCTTCCTAGTTTAGCCATCATTTTGTTCCTTGCAATTCCGCCAGAACAAGTGTATTTGAGCTGGTCCCACACTGCTGTTCGAACGAATTTTACAATTTCTGCACCAACCTGTATAACAATATCATCCCACTCTGGGTCGTCCTCTTCAGACTCACCAGTGTCCAGATCAATTAATTCATCGTCTTCTCCCCATACAAGCGCAGTTGTTTCAGGCCTAGGAAGAAATGTGTTGGGATCATCTTTTGACCCGTCAAGAGTAGCGGCCCGCCGGAGTATCTCATAGCGGTGCAACAGCGTCCCAAACACGAGCGCTGAGAGGTCTACAAACACTTCATCGATACCCGCCTTTTCAAGCCGTACCATGTCTGATGGTTCAGAAAACTGACCGCGACACCCTTCGTATACTTCTTCTGCCCAGGTTAGCAGTGTGTTCTTCATAACTGCTAGAATCTTCCTCGATTCTGCACGGTAGGGGTCTAACGAGACTTTATCCTTTTGAACAGAATAGTCTCCTTCTCTATATGCCCAATGTTCTCCCTCTCCTTCCCGGAAAGTCGCAACATGTGGCGTTAGCAGCTGGGGACACAGCTTCCTTGCCTCTGCGGCTGTGATCATTCTCGAGACCCCAAATGGGCGGGCAGCATAGTTAACCGCGATCAGAGACTGCCATTGTTGGACAGCTAGAGGTTGATCTCGCGGGGTATTCAGTCGTATCATTTCACATTGCGCATAGAAGGCATCGAGATCGATGTGGGCTATGACTCGAAGGGGGGTGCGGGTTGAGAAGGACCGCAGAAGCTGGAAGTGACGGTAGGTGAAGCGAGACGAGGGTTGGGAGTCTTCATCGTGGAAAGATGCCGGGCCAGTTGCCATCATCTAGGGATCAGAGAAAGCCCAAGGCGTGGCTTTTACTCTGTACGTCTCGGCGCTATTATTCTGTCTGGGGATGTTTCCTGATCATCTCAAACGGCCCCAGAATGGCCCTGAAAGTATATCGGAAACGAGAAAAGACCTAATCTCAGTCGGAACATTTTCCCCGAGCGCCTGTTCCTGCAAGCGATCGATCTGTTTGGTTAAAACTGCTGTTTCAAATCGAAAACACCCAGAGGTTTCGCGACGAAGGATGATGATGGTTTGAGCTCCTCGTCAGATCGAAAAGATGCCAAGATCGCGGCCAAACTTAAATACGCGAAAGGCGCGACAAAACCACTTAAGCAGAAGTGCCGAGGTAGCCAATGACGGCATCAATGAATGCATTATTTCACTGCAGTTTAGTACACAGAAGGGAAGAGTGATATTGTACATGGTGGAGGAGCTCCTCGTCATAAAGTGGTAGAGAATGTGTTCCTCCTTCCAGCCAGCAAAAAGAAGAACACAATAAATCAAAAAGACCAACGCTTAGCCTTCGAACACGGGCTGGCTTAGATCCACGCCCATATCCTTTGCCATATTCTGCAGCTGGGCTTCAATCTCATCTTCCATTCCACCACTAAGGCCCAGGAACTGTTTGATCTTGGTGAAGTAAAAGAAGACATCGGATGTGAACAAGACGCACTTGAATATGATATGGCGTCCATAGTTTTTGAGCCTTTCAGAGAGGGTGAGATATGGGGACTCTATCAGGGCTCTGGATGCCCATGTTCCTGTTATTTTGATACGATTCACAGGTGACCCTAGATATTGGTTATTTCCTTGGACAATGCGGAAGTTCCGGGATATAAATATGAGTTCATGAGGCCACTTCGTTTCATCTCCGAGGAAATCACGGATAGCCTGACTCATGGCTTGTTGAGCTGCATAATGGCGCTCGGCTCTCTCCCGTTTGCTCAGTCCCTCTAATTGTTTGAACGTGGTGTGCTCGCCCCCTTCATAAGGCCGTAGCAGGGTAAGCGACGCGAACATGTCCGGGTTTCTAACACCCCAACCTTGAACTATTTCAGAGATTGCAGCATTATCGAATGTTAGTAGCGACTTCCAGAAGCGGGCATATTCATGCCTGAATTTCGGGTCCATATGGACATAGAGGCCATGGTCTATGAGAACCAGTTCAGCCTTCCCGGAAGGCTGTCGGCGGACAAACCAGTTTCCAGGATGTGGATCACAGTGAAGCCATCCCCAAAGGAACATTTGTGCAGAAAACAAATCGACCATGGTAGTCATGACTTCCTTTAGTGACAAGCCCAGGCCGCCACGGCCGTTCTTCCCTTTCCAATAGTCACGGTCCGGTTTTATCTTGTCAATGATGGCAGGACCGCCAGCACGGCGAGGAGGTGCTTTGCCGTCCGATGTCTTTAGAGCAGCTCCATGGCAGCCTGGGCTTCCCTGGTACCAGCCTCCCCTCCAAGGTCGAGTCAGAGCATCTTTATCCCATAGTCGGACTCCCTCGATCCATTCAGCAGTCATAACCCGCTTCGAGCTAAGTTCGCGGTACACCTTTGGGATGTACACTCTATCACGCAGACGAGGTTCACTGGAAATCAACTTAGCCATACGCTCCGCATTATCGGCTTCGTTCTCAAAATCCGTTTCCAAGAAGAGTCGTTCTGATACAAATGGAACTAGGCTATAAAATGGTATGTCAAAGGCCTTGGAGTAGAGGTACGAGATGACCCTGTAATTGTTAGCTTCTACTTAACATCGCAGATACAGGTTGGGTAGGGGTAGCCGGCATCTGCATACGTACTTGAATGCCCATAGATCCCATTCTACCTGACGTGCAATCTCCCTCTTTTGTATTTTAACTGCAACCTCTCTCCCATCTGCTAGCCTGGCCCAATGGACCTGGGCTACACTGGCACTTGCTCTGGCGGTGCGCTCCATGACTCCACGGCTCGGGTCACCATCAAAGCTGACTCCAAATACTTCTTCAACTGATTTTCCAAAATCTTCTTTGATAACCTTCTCCACATCTTTCCAATCGTTTTGCGGGGCATCGTCGAACATACGAGAGAACATTCTCTGAAATTCTGGCGGAAGCACGGCTGCTTGCATGGCTATTGCCTGGCCAATTTTCAAGTATAATCCGCCATTCTCACGAAGGAGTACAGATAGACGCTCCGCACTCCGAGCGTGTACGGCTGCGATAGATTTTGCTAGTGGAGGGTTAGGACGGAAGTTGATTTTATAGTCGAGAGCAACGAAGAGGCCAAGTGCGAATGTGCGAGTGGTACGAGTGATGCAGGAAGCGTTGAACTGGCTATCCAAGATATACAATGCGCCGAGAGATGCGCCTGTGTAAAAGAGCCGTCGAAGCCATTTGAGCGTTCGAGGGTATGTCTTTGCACGGCTGGGTTTCCCGAGGGACTCGGGGCTAGGCGGGACGAAAGGCTGGAACTGCCGTGAGTGAATGGATCGTTGGTATGACGGTAGGGTGGAGGAGCGGCGGAAATTTATATTGGAAGCAGATAGATATGTTGTAGCCTGCTTATCGCACACGATAGCTATGGAGCTTGATATCGAAGGTGACTTCGACTTGAGGACGGTTGAAAACATGATAGATAGTAATAATATATGTCATGGCCGTATGCATATGCGCTGTCCTCCTATCCCAGTAGATCCCCCATCGCTCTCCCTTCTGGAGGTTATAACTAGCTGCGGTGACAGAGGAACGCCCGCGAGCAAGCCGCAAACGCTGATCGAAGCCACGAAAGCCGAAGTTGCTTAGCTCGGCCGATGTTCACGTGATTTGAGTTGCTTACTAATCTGGTGGTGGTTGCTTCGGGCATTGTGCGGCTGCAAATTGCAAAACATCAACAACGGCTCGGCTCAACAATCACGCCGGGAGACAAATAGATCGTACACCATTTGGATACCCGCCTGGTTATTGAGATACCTTGGGGAGTATTATAATAACGGCCTGAACCAGGTTTCCTTCGAGGCAAGACCTGCAAGGTGTACTAATTTTGCAGCCTTATATCAAAGCCACCCGGCCCCTCCCCGATGTCCGGGAACCACAGCACTATAGTCGGGCTGGAGAATAAACATTCCAGCCCAAGCCTAGAATCACTGTCAAAATTTTGTACGGCTGCGTCTCATAGCTCAAATCTGCTCACCAAGATGACTGCAAAAACGTTAAGCTTATTATTTCTTTTTCAAACTGGATCCAGCCCCATCGCTTATATGCCTTGGGTTGAATTTGCGGAAAACATGATTGGATATATGTAACCGGTTGGGCTATATCAAGGAGAACAGGAAGTTCTTTTCCATTCGGCCTGTACTAGTACTACAGGGTACTTACTTCAGGAAAGCAGGATGAAGCACATAATTAATGAAGATGGCAGTATTACATCTCATATACCCGATCGCTCAATGCAGCGAGCCCCTGAGGATGCCCTTAAAACTGCTTCTCTGTGACAGTTTTAAAAACACAACATATGATACCCGTGATCGCTGGTCAAATCGACTACATCTTCTATTCCTGAAATTAGCGTACAGAGTCTAGATTGCCATAATAATTATGATGGAGCATCATAAAGCACACAAGCCAAAGCCTACTGGCTTCCCTTGGATGTCAAACCCATTGCAACTACATTCGTCAAGGGAAGACAAGTGTAAATTAACACCGGCACAATGTGAATTTCGAAGTGGCTACTGGGTATATTGGTATGGGTGCTGTCTGTGGCCCAGGATGGCGACTTTGGGCTAATGTCGCATCATTCTCTAGGTATACATCCGATCTTGTTTACGCGAGAGCCACAGTTTACTTCATGTGTGCAGTCATCTCCGTCTTCATGTTAGCATATATGTTGCGGAGATTTACTTCCCGGAGTTTCATCGACAAGTTCTTACAAAAGCCCAAGGGTTTCGTGAGGTATTTTGTTTACAGAGGATTCCGCATACCGTTCCTGGCCTGTTTGTCACCAAATGTTGGTAGAATGCTGGTCATTTCTGCCGGAATCATCTTCTTTTCGGGTAAGCCCCTGGCAAGATACTATTATTTTCGGCTCCAGCTAATATCCTATACTAGTCCTAACCTTAGGGCCAAAGCCGTACTACTGGCCAAACACCAAAGAGGTTGTTTTTGGTGGCAGTCCACCACTTGGTATTAGGGCAGGATGGATCGCTCTTGGGCTTCTTCCCTTTACAATGTCAGTAGATTCTTGACCTCCACAAGAGAAGGCCGCTCTAACTATGAAATCAGAGCACTTGCGTCTAAAGCGAACCCAATCGCGGCGTTAACTGGGACATCACACGAAAAAATTCAAGTATGTCCCTAACCCCTTAAACTATCCTTAACCCCTAAGGCCATTTCCCTATCCAAAGTGAAGGATCATCTAACTAACTCTTTGGTCAGATCTTCCATCAATGGACAAGTTGGGTTATGTTCGTTTTAGGACTGGTTCATATGTGTCCATTCATCATTTACCATACTCAGCGTGGGGATATGCAAAAAAAATGGAAAACGTCTATGCATTACTGGACAGGAGTTGTCACGATTATTTTGCAGGCCTATTTGACATGGTTTTCGTTGCCAATTATACGGTATGTTCAGATTCGCGAGACACCACTACTTCGAGAACTAATAAGTAGTAGGAGACGGTTTTATGAACTTTTCAAGGCCACCCATCTTTTTGCAGCTATAATTTACGTTATCTTCCTTTTTATACACTGTGATTTCCGCCTCACTTCATGGTAATTTCTTATCAAATGGCTATCCTCAGTAAAAGTGACGCTTTTGCCTAGTGCTAACAATTTACATAGGGATTATTTTATCGCAACGGCCGCGATCTACCTTCCCTGCCTTATGTTTGCTCAAATTCGGACTCTTTTCATCAACCGACTTCGTCTTGCGACAGTCGACGTTCTTCCTTGTGGTTTGATCCGCATTACAACAACTTCCTCGATTTCATGGAAACCAGGACAGCATATGTTTCTCCGATTCCTCGGTCTAGGGGCTCACTGCCTAACAGCACATCCGTTTACAATCGCTTCGTTACCCCAAGAAGAGTCCTCGAATAAGACGAATGAAATGACCGTCTATGCCAAGCCTTACGAAGGGCTAACCAAATCGCTTCAAAATGCTGCTAGAGATGTTTCTTCCCTTAATTTAAGAGTTTTGATTGAAGGGCCCTACGGTGGTGTAAGTTCTGGGTCAATGGCAAGGTTCGACTCCATTCTCATCATTACTGGTGGATCTGGAGCTGCATTCTCATTTCCAGTCGTGGAGGACGTCTTAAGGACCTGCGCGACCGCGGATTCAGCGGACCAGGTTCACGGGAAAACACTCAAGATTATTTATGCAGCCCGCTCTTCGCTAATGGCCCAGTGGTACGAAGAAAAAATCAGGGCATTGGTTTCTTGTTACCCTTCGAGCTCGATTGTTTCAGTCTTAATACATACCACATCGATCACCAGCCCTCTTCAGAGCTGTATTAGTATGTCAAAAGAATATGCGTCTAGCGGGATGGATCAAACTTTGAATGGAGAGAAGGATTCAATTATACATGAGCATGGCCGGCCATGCCTGGCCGGTGCCGTGGCTTCTCTGGCGGAGCAGGCCGCCGGAAAATCGGCTGGAATTGTTGTTTGTGGTCCACCTTCCATGCTCCACGATATTCGCAATGCAGCGGCAGAAGCCCAGAGGAAAGTATTAGCTGGCGACGTTAAAGAGCTATACTTGCACACAGAATGCTTCTCGTGAGTGTTTCCCGCGGCCCGACATGGAAGTAAAGCAGGTGTTGTTGGATGGATGAAATCGCTAACCAAGATAAACGCTTTAGTTTCTGAACGTGATCGTCTGTTCTGCAAAGCTTAAAGGGGGATCCCATGGTCCGCAAGCGCCTCGTTAACGCCAGGTGTGAAATGAATGGAGATAGGCTGTAGTTGATGACCAGGTTCAACTCAGTTAACATATGATCAAGGTTTTTGACTCTTTGCACAAAGGCTCATAATGTTTCAACGGCATCGAATTGGGTATTTCAGCGACAATCGCTATTCAAGGGGCATGTCGATTCAACGTGAGTTGTAGAAAAATCCCGCGACAGGGCAACTGTGACATGATTAATCTCGACAGCAAGCGACGAACTAGAACCCACATGTTAGAGCATCTGCAAATTGAAACATAACATCAATGTCTCTGGATTGTAGAAAAGCCATGCAGCAACCGCCTGCACAACCTAGAAATCTAAAGCACAAGGAAACAGTCTATTACAGTCATTGAAACAAGATGATAACGCCCGCCAGAGTGTACAGTTGGTTTTGGCCGGCCCGATGCAATTATACACTAAAGTTGCGGAGGATGTGGAGGGCACCGCATCTTGAGAAAAGGGAGGGTGATTGAAATGAAAGAAAGGGAGCCCGTCTCTCCAACTTGAAAGAAAAAATGAAAATGGCTGAAGATATAGCCACCCTCATTTCTATACCAAAACATTTTCCTACCACCTATCTAAACCATGCGAAATTTTGAAATGTCCGCGATGGAGTGCTTACTTGGCAATCTCAACACCGTTAGTGGCACCAAGAGCCTTCTTGATGTCACCGTAGATGGCGAATTGACCAGCAGTAAGACCACCAACCATGAACAGACGAGTAGGAAGACCAGCGAAAGCACCACGGAAGCCGAGCTCACCAGCAATCTTGATGAGACGGGAGACGATGCCCTCACCAGGAAGACCCTTGGTCTTGTTGATCTTGGAAAGCATAGTATCAGCTGGCTGGGAGACAATGGCAGCAGCGAAACCAGCCATAAGACCAGATCCCAAGTTGACACCAGTCTGAGCAGCATCGGAGAGCTTAGACTTGTCGAGGAAGGAGAAAGCAGTCTCAGAAACCTTCTCGAAAGCAACGAACTTGGTGACGGTGTAGGGGATCCTGTACATTCCGCATTAGTCTCTCCTTGTTGCTATTTTTGGCACTATGCCAGGGGAAGTTTTCTGTAACTTACTGCTTGAGGAGGATAGGTCCGAATCCGCTGTAGAAGGCACCAACACCCTCGTTCTTGAGGATCTTGCCGAAACCACTGATCAAACCGTTGGCAAAGGTAGGCTGGGAGACAAGACGGATACGGGTAGCCTCGAGAGGGCAGAGGGCAATGGAGGCAAAGAACTCGGCACTGGCAGCAGAGGCAGAGTAGACAAGAGCACGGTTCTGGCGAGCGGTCTCGAGACCGAGCATCTCGATAGACTGCTTCTTGAAGAACTCATATCCACCGAACTTGAATGCACCCTGGAGGAAATAACCGGCAAAGGTTGGGCCGACACCAGTCAAAAGAGCACCAGCACCTTCATTCTGGATGACCTGGCGGAAACCACCGATCATACCACGGTTGTAGGTGGCAGGATCAAGCTGGATTCTGGTCTTGACGCTGTTCAGAGATGGATATGTCAGTATAATTACGGCCAATTGATTCCAGAGGGCTGGATAACATACACATCGACGGGAGTGAAAGCACCGTGGGTGACGGAGCAGCAGACAGCACCGGCGAAGGCGAAACGAGCGTACAGGGAAACGCCCTCGGGCTTCTTCTCGGGGACGGCCTGAGCCAGAGCAGCGGAAGCAGAGGCCATTGCGACGGTGATGAATGCGCAAGACGCAGAAGAGCGGGTGGACGGGGGGAGAGTAGAGGGTGAGTTGAGAGCGTTGGTGATCTGGGAAGAGATGGAAGAATTCGGAGCAAAAAAAAATCTGAGCGCGGAAGGTTGGTCCCTGACCCTGTCACGTGATGTGTCATCTGGCCCGGGCCGGCAACAACTCCGGGCGGCTTTTTCAGCAGCTGACTGCCGGGTCAGCATCAGGCTGGGGGGCCAACAAAAAAGAAAGGCGACGATGGTAGAAGGCTTGGAGTAAACGGGCAAGGCAGAGGCCCTCTGTTGGAGTGGTCATGTGGGATAGTTGCTTTTGCGGGCGGATGTTTCCTGAAATCCTGTGCTGCAATATCAATATAAAGGGAGTATTTGCGCCTAGTACTAACTAGTGGTTTTCTTATTTGCCGGGTAATTGTTAGAACACTGCCCTGTATAATCCCGTCAAACTCATACGAAATTTCTAGATGCTAGGCGTCAGGAGTTCTGTGTATATCTATCTATCGGGTGTCAGACTAAAGCTGGTGGACTGTGTTGTGATAATCAAAGTGTATTGTATGAAACCAGGGCCTCCATATACCCAAGTTCACTGCTATCAATCGGCTAATTTTCCTAGAGATATTGGCACGAGCCAGCTCGCAATATAACCTAATAGGTGCGAGCTCTCGCGAAATGAAGTAGACAAAGGACAATTATATATCGGCTCGGTATACTTTATTGTCCGTACGGTTTCCATATCAAAGCGTAGATATACTAACTATAGAACAAGATACAAAGATGCATGGTGCATTAGCACTGCTATTAGAATATGTAGTATAGCCTGAAGTTTACACAGAACGCCCTCCCGGAATTACACGTTTCGAGCAAACCGAGTTGTATGTAGAATCAATCCTTTCCAATGCCAACAACATCCGAGGCTAGGGTCTGTTGCCACGTCTTCATTGTATCAAGGAAATTCAAATACAGGCACTCCCCTAAGACAGACAGCCGTTTCAATTCATCTTTAAAGGTATCCTCTAGTAAATGGCGACCGGTACTATATTCTCGCAAGAACTGATCGGTTGTGAATATCTGCGGGTATAACCACATAAATCTTGGGAGAAACATATCCACGGTATAACTGAAGAACAGAAGCCGAGTGGAAATAAACATCACTTTGACTCGTGCTGAAGAATGCTGTCCTGCATCTCTCTTGGTATGGAGATGTTGCGGTCAAATGTGCACAGGAGGAAACTAACAAAAAAAAAAAAAAAAAAAAAAAAGAGGGGGATAACTGGATGACATAATAATACTGCGTAATATTGCCACTATAAACACTGACCTATCAAATCAAATCGAAGGGCCCCGTTACTAGCCCGATTATGTAATGGATCTCGTCGTTATCGGTCTAGCTCAAGCTCTCCGCAGTTCTCTATCGCCGTAAACACCGTCAAGCTTGGATTCGATTATCAGAATAAAAAAAGATCACAGTCGTGATCTCTGTACAAGAGGCATGTAGATGGATAACTGTCAAATCCCCCTGATTTTCGGAAACCCGCTTTGAGAAAGCTTAGCTATGGGAACACACTCTACGTAAACAACGGCGTTTCAAAACTTCTCCATCTATTCTCGCTACTTCACCATAGACATTGTCCATACGTTGTGGATATCGAGCGTAGTACTCCGTATTAATGTTTCTCTCTCGGTAAACCGCTTGTCCAGCTTGATTTATATGCTAGCTAGCTACAGGTCTGATCGGTGGCAAATCGTGAGCTGGGCCGAATGGATGCAACTCTTTATTTGCCATGTCCCATCCTTATCTCCGCAGCCATGTCGCTGCCCATTTATAATGAGCCCGGCATTCAGGGAACCCCCACGCATCATTCCCAGATTTTCACATACATAATATTACGATCAGCCTGCAATGAGTAAATCAAAAAAAAAAAACCAACCAATAGGTTTTAATACGGCTTATGACTACTTCACTTATCGCAGCCCGGACTTTAGGCATATCCCCCGAGCTCGGGCTCTGTGCGGGGGTGGAATGTAAATCCGGTCTGCTGTGCCACAGATGACACAACCAACTGGTTTTGGGCTGGTTGTATATAAAATCTAGTATTACCCCTCATAGTAGTCGCTTTCTTTAGACCTCGAGACAGTTCAGATTGATTGAAGAAGTCCGAAATTGATACTTGAAGGTATACTACTATCCGAAGATGGATATTCCGAAGACGTTCAAGCAAGCCATTTTCAAGGAAAAAGGCGCCCCATTGGTCCTCGAAGAGGTGCCAATGACACCTCCGGGTAATGGGGAGGTGTTGGTAAAGGTGCAGGCCTGTGGTGTATGTCATTCTGATGTATACGTACAGAACGACGGTCTAGGCGCTGGCCTGTAAGTTTGCTTAGACATTATCGGTTTGATAATATAGGACTGACAACCAGCTTTGCCTTATAGCCCCCGAGTGCCAGGGCACGAAATCATCGGGCACGTGGCCGCAATTGGTGAAGGAGTGACACAGTGGAAAGTTGGTGATAGGATTGGAGGAGCGTGGCATGGCGGTCATGACGGTTAGCACCATGTCTTTCCGCAGGATGGAAGTCTGTTCCCAAGGCTAACTGGAACTGTAGGCACTTGCAGACAGTGCAAGAAAGGCTATTACCAAATGTGTGATAACGAATTGATCAATGGTGTCAACAAGGGAGGTGGTTGTATGTAGCGTCTTTCCTATATTGTTCCAGGTCCAGAAAGCTAACCCGAATATATAGATGCTGAGTACTGTCTGCTCCGTGCTGAAGCTGGTGTGCGAGTTCCAGCAGATGTCGACGCAGCAGTATACGCCCCCATTCTATGTGCTGGAGTAACGGTTTTCAACTCGATGCGCAACATGAAGCTGATGCCCGGCTCAACAGTCGCTATCCAGGGACTCGGTGGCTTGGGCCATCTAGCTATTCAATATGCAAACAAATTCGGATTTCGTGTTGTTGCCTTGTCTAGAGGCTCTGATAAGGAGAAGTTTGCAAAAGAGCTAGGAGCCCACATATATATCGATGGCAGCAAAGGTGATATTGGCGAGCAGTTGCAGGCAATTGGAGGCGCAGATATGATCGTCTCGACCGCACCGAGTAGAAGTGCTGTCGAGCCACTTCTCAAGGGATTGGGAATGTTGGGCAAACTTCTGGTCCTCTCCAGTAAGTCATTTAAGGGTTGGTCGTTGGTTTGGACTTGAAAATTTGCTGATTTATCCTTGCAGTCCCCGGGGATATCACCGTTAACACCGGTCTAATGGTGAGCTCGCATTGGCTATAATGCATTTCAATTATTGAAGAATCAGCCAACTGACTTGAGAACTAGGTACGCCGAGGTCTGAGCGTTCAGTGTTGGCCCAGTGGCCACGCCACGGACTCCGAAGATGCCATCGAATTCACAAAACTTGAGAATATCAATTGCATGGTGGAAAAATTCCCACTTGCAAAGGTCCAGGAAGCATATGGTAAGTTCCTTTCACTTACACAAGTTGGGACATGGTGTAACTAACAACTTTTTTAGATGCGATGGTCAAAGGAACAGTTCGATTCAGGGCTGTGATCACTATGGAGTGATCATCTGTAACTACATAGTCATATAACCAGCAGTAGTTACTAGAAAAAAAAAAGCTCTCTCGAAATTTGATAAATCACGGATCGGATATCAGAAGATCGCTTGATTAGGTTGTGTCGCTGGAAAGGATTATTCTGGAACGATTGTGAGAAGAGAGACCCGACCCGACGATAGCAACCTCACTTTAGCGAGCGCTGGAAAACTAAATTAAGGTTCAAACTAAGTTATGATCACATGATCAAATGTTATTGTTTAGCTTTAGATTATATAATCGAAGGAGTCTATTTTAGGTTCACTCTTCCGGAGATAAAATTAATAAAGTTAACTAGCGCTTTCGGCGGCGTACCCGTAGCTTGGCATTGAAGGCACGCTTGACATTTGCGGCTACTGGGTCTGATTATCTTGCTTTTGGCAACGGTCGTCAAGCCTGTCCTGGCCGATTCTTTGCGGCCCGTGAACTCAAACTAATGTTGGCATATGCTCTGGTGTACTACAACCTGGAAATTATGGACTCGAGACCCCCTGACAGATGGATTGGAGTATTGCACATGCCAGCCTGGATAAACAATTAATACCCAATAACCAATGTAATAAATTATACTCCATATTTACAATTTTTCAAGTTATATATAGATATATTATGTCTGGGTAGCTATATCTTGGATGCTTGGGGGCTGCTAGGGTAGTTTTGCTTACTCAAACTAGATACATTTTACCCGTAAAAGGGTGTTTTCTAATGCTAAAGTGTATTGGTAGAAGGGGATTAGAGGATTAGGAAGCTTACGCTTGAGGACAAAGTGAGAAGTTGTAAGGGGCTTAGGTAAGAGGACAAAGTGAGAGGATATAAGGGGCTTATGCTAGAAGATAGAGCTGGGGAGGGGTTGGAACTAGATAGGGTTCTATTGTTATTAATATAAATGTAGCTCTTATTATCTCTATTATTCTAATGTAATCTCGCGTTGAGGACTTTTATAGTAATAATAGCAAGAGCAATAGCAATAGTAACAGTAGAAAGAGCAGACTCAGCAGTAATAGTAATAATAGTAGTAATAGTTGTAATAATAAGATAAAGAAAGGATATCGTTAAAGCAATATATTAGTCTAGTTCTAGGCTATGCTAGTTAGAAACGATAACTCTAAGATAGGTTAGCCTATATAGAAGATAAAGTACTACGCGGAGGGTATAAATAAAGTCCTTAGAATTAAGTGGTACTATAGGCACAATTATAGTTAGATAGTAGAGACTCTGAAGGTAATAACCTAGTATATCGCCGATCCCTGTGATATCATCCAACCTAGCACCGAAGGGGGCTTCAAGAAGGTCAAGCTCGATCTACATGGTCCTAGTTAGGATCATCGCTGTTGATATCGCGGCGCAGTCCAACGAAGGCATAGCTTGCCGCCCTGCATACAATAGAACCCATACTATCTATCCCAGATTCCAACATCTCATTCTACAGGCAGCGCAGGAGGGGGAGATGTGGATGCCGGATATAACCCAAAATGGAAAGGCCCGAGAGCCATGTGTGAGAGTGCAAAAAGGAGAAGTTGCAGGAACTCGTTAATTAGTTAGGCCACAGGGCGGTTTGATATCATATTACAGACCAACAACTAACAGGCCAAGGGTAATATCTAGGGACAAATTAATATATATTCACAATATACAACGAGATGACCGTGTGAATGGTCATCAGGCACCGAAATAAAGAAGAGGAGGGAAACAGGAGAGTAACTATCCGACAAGACATTCCTTCACGACGGTCACAAAAAATTTACATCTCGCCCAAATTCTGCAAGCCAACAAGTTCAAAGTACGCCGACCGCATCTGCATCAACTCAGAATGGGTCCCAGCCTCAATGATGCGACCTTGGTTGAAGACATAGATCATGTCTGCCTTTTGCACCGTGCTGAGACGATGTGCGACAGCTATCGTTGTGCGGCCTTTTGCTGCAGTATCCAGAGCAGCTTGTACGAATTTTTCAGACTCGGAATCGAGAGCCGAGGTGGCCTCATCTAGTAAAAGAATTTTTGGGTTGCGGAGCAAGGCTCTGGCAATTGCAAGGCGTTGCTTCTGGCCACCCGATAACATACCACCCTTACTACCAACGAGAGTATCAAACCCGCTTGGCAGGCCAATAATGAAATCGTAGATATTTGCATTCTTGCAGCATGCCACTATTTCATCTTCTGAAATATCATCTCTGTCCGTACCTAGCATGATATTCTCACGGATAGTACCTTGGTATAGAGTTGGCTCTTGGCCAACAAGTGCGAGATGGGAGCGGTAATTTTTGACGTTGAATGATGAGATTTCTTTGCTATCCACATAGATACCCCCGAGAGTTGGGTTATAAAATCTCTCTAAGAGCGCAATTGCAGTGGACTTACCACATCCACTAGCTCCAACAAATGCAACGTATTGTCCGGGTTTGACCTGGAGATTAAGACCTTGTAGAACAGGTTG
Source organism: Trichophyton benhamiae CBS 112371 (assembly GCF_000151125.1). Classification (NCBI taxonomy): domain Eukaryota; kingdom Fungi; phylum Ascomycota; class Eurotiomycetes; order Onygenales; family Arthrodermataceae; genus Trichophyton; species Trichophyton benhamiae. The sequence goes on along the minus strand of NW_003315098.1, from coordinate 36,599 downwards.
GTTTGGTCGCGACGGGTACCGGAAGTGTACATCCCTGAACTCGATATGGCCTTCTATACTCTGAACCTTTTCGCCGTCATCGCTCCAGCTATCAATTTCCGGTGTCCGGTCAAAGAGAGCCTTGACACTAGCAGCAGCATGACGAGCTTTGGCAAAATCCGGTACGTAGCTGAAGATAGTCCCTGCTGACTGCGCGCCGAAAATGACGGAACTGTAACACAGGAAGAATTGGAACCTGAGTCGAAGGGTTAGGACGAATATCGTTTCTGACCGGGGGAATTGTGGTTTACTCACATGCTATATTCGCGTCTACCGAACAGGTTGCCTCCATACCAAAAGCCGAGAGCCATGCAGAGGAACTGGAGTGATTGAGATGCTGCATAGAGGGTGGACGACTTAAGGACGGACCACACTAGGCTGCGGCCTTGCGAGAGAAGCTGTGCATGGTAGTGACTGCAAATGTCATCCTCACGGGTTAAAGAAGCTACGGTTCGGATAGCTGAAGTGGCCTCACAAGCATAGCTTGCAGAATCTGCGTAGGCCTTTTTCTTCTCTCTCTCGAGTCGAACCAGCATTACCAAGCGGAAGTACCCGCAAGCGAGGAGAAGGGGGATGGTGGAAATGCAAACCAGACCAAGCTTCCACCCTACAGCCAGCGCTATGGTGCAAGCGGCAACCAAAGTAGTGACCATCAAGAGGATGGTCATCATAGTAATCCCCGACAGCCCAGCCAATTGAGAGGTCTCAGTGGATAGGAAGGAAGTGAGAGCACCTGCAGAACGTTTGTCGAAATAGGCAATGTCTTGCCGGAGGATATGCCGGAATGTTTGGTCACGAACTCGATGGATCAGTCGCTCTGCGCAGTGAGAGAACATAATACCCTGAGTTGTAAGAGCCAATAGCTGCACAAAGGCGAGCATCAAATACATCAGGGACCAGAAGTTGACTTGTCGACGTATTTCAGAGCTTTCTGAGAGAGGGAGTGAAAGGACTGTAATGCACTTAGAGAAGAAGACGGCTTGTGTTGGATTACCTCCGCCGCAGACGATGCCGAGTAAAATTCCAAAGACCATATATTTCCATTCTCGTTTGTTCAAACCCGCCACGAAACGTATAAGCTCAAACAGGGTATAGTTGTCGGCAATGTCCTCTTGTTGCTCTTTTCCCTTCCTCGAAAGTGTGGTTCGTGATTTTTCTGACTGTGTCTTGTACGCTGTAGGGTCCTGAGATTCTTCTTCTTCGTCTAACTTGCCGAAGCTGTCGCACTTCTCATCATATCCGGTTTGCAGTAAATCATAATCGGTTTCGGGCAAAATGTGATCATTATCTTGATTTCTAGACATCTGCTTCATCGCTATCCGCTGAGCCTCGACCAATTTATGATAAGCCGCTTTCTTTTGAAGGAGTTCATAGTGGGTGCCTTGCTCGACAACACGTCCGTGAGACATTACCACAATATTGTCCGCATTCTTGACAGTAGAGAGCCGGTGAGCAATGATCACGGTAGTTCGTCCCTGGGCAGCTTTGTCGAGTGCAGCTTGTACAACCCCTTCGCTCTTTGTGTCGAGTGCAGATGTTGCTTCATCGAGTAGTAAGATCTTAGGGTCGCTAACTATGGCCCTGGCGATGGCAATACGTTGTTTCTGCCCCCCGGAGAGAAGTAACCCTCGTTCGCCAATGTTAGTTTCGTAGCGTTCAGGAAGGGAAGAGATGAAATCATGGGCCTGAAAAGAAACTTGGTCAGAACTTTTGACTGCATATGTACGGTAGTTATAGGTAACTATAAACGCTAAGGGATTAAACTCACATTTGCTATTCGAGCAGCGCGCTCGACTAGCTCAGTAATCACTTTGTCGGACGCATGCTCGTGCGGTGTTCCGATCAATCCGTGCTTAATATTTCCAAATATCGTGGTAGAGAATAATGCAGGCTCTTGACTAACCAATGAGATTTGTTGTCGTAACCAGCGTAGATTTAGATCTTTGATATCGTGGCCGTCGATATATAGAGATCCACCCACAGGATTGTAGAAACGCTCAATCAGACCGACTATAGTGCTCTTCCCAGAGCCTGAAGCTCCAACAAGAGCTGTAGACTTACCAGCTGGGAATATCAAACTTACATCATCCATCACAACAACATCGGGGCGGGAAGGGTATATATGTCTAATGTTCTTGAGCTCCACATCTCCCTGAATTTTCTCGAGCTTCTGACCCTCAGTCGATAGGGGATCGAGAGGAGAGACACGATCGATGGTTGCATAGATCTTATTGGCTGCTGCAACCGCTGTGGTAATGGCTTGGACATTCGGTGTAATATTGCCCAGGGCAAAGGCACCCATCATGATGGCCATTTGAATAGTAAGAATCTGCGCTAACCCAACGGATCCATCCACCAGGAAGCGGGAGCCCATCCAGAAAGACAGTCCATAATTGAGGTAGATGTACCTTGATAGTGACAATTTGTTAGAACGCTGTGCTGTTCGATGGAATTCAAGAGACCGTCAATCGGAAGGTGAGATGTTATTCCACTCGCTATACTTACAGGAAGAGAAAACCAAGCATTGAGCTAGTGGTGGATTTCAGCTTAAAGCCAGACTTCTCTGCTTCAACAAGATATCCATTATACCATCGACCCAACTTCTCTTGGGTATTGAACGCAACCGGGTTTCGAATCGAGCTAATGACCTCTTCTGCAACCGTTCCGCCTTTAGCAAATTGGCCAAGGTATGTCTTGCTGAGCTTAGCAACGAACGTGCCCACGAAACCCAACGTGACAACAATAGCCACGACAGTGGAGCACATAATCAGCGCCAGTTTCCAATGCCTGGTGAAACTGATCACGATAGCGGCCACAAAAGTGGCGATGGCTGTCAAGGTCAATCCCACTTTCTCTGAGATGCCTTCCTGGACAAGATTGGTATCTGCTGTAATGCGTGTGGTGATCTCACCCGCACCAAGCTCGTCAAAAAAGGCAATATTCTGTCTGAGAATGGCGGCTAGGAAGCGTTCTCTGATTTTTGATGTGACGTGTTCGCCGGCGTACACGAAACCGACCGTGGCCATATAAACCATAGCAAACTCGCCTATAGCGAGGTAGAGAAAGTACAGAGAGAAACTCGCAAGGTCGCTGTTAAACTTGCTCCCCGAGATTTCGCCCAACAGGAAACTGCGGAAGGTGCCTGCAAGACCACCGAACAAAACAGTCATCATGGGCATCAGCGCACCGCCAATGATCGCGGCCACCGAGGCAAGCATAAGAACAATCCTGTCATTCTGTGTCGCATAACGATACAAAGCCATGTAATTGACATTGGTGGCGGGAAGATCTAACTGTCTCTTGAGGATGAGCCTCTCATGCTCTGGCAGATGCTTGAACGGACCATCATCTTCCATCGTTTCGGTTTCCCCAACCTGCCCTGGGCCGGCTCGGTTCGTGTGTTTGGCATCTTGACCTTCCAGATCACGGCTTGTCATCATGAAGCAGCCCAGCGATTATTGACGTGACACTGGTAGTGGGAGGTCGGAGTAGGTTAGTTTTCCTGATGGGGGGGGGGGGGGGGTCAAGTCGGCCTGGAAGGAAGTGAGGTTGAGGCGAAAGAATCTCTGGAGCGTGCAACTCGCTTTTGTTAACTACGCTGCCGAGTGCACCCCCGAGTCCCCTTGCTATACAACAATTGAGGCGTTATCATTTTCTATTGCTTGGAGGGGACAGGGGCGCGACAATCATGGATTTGGTGTGTAAAACGCCTGTATTGCATGGATATCTGTATAGAACGAGGGCGTTGGCCAATAATGAATGACCCAGTCTTCTGGATACCCCTGGTGGGGTCTCCGGAACTTACTGGATTAGGCGATCAGCCGCATATCGACCCGCCCAGACTGGTTCCAGATCCTGGTCATCATGTCGACGCGGTTGTTGGCGGAGGCCTTGCGGGCCTAACACTTGCAAACGCACTGGAAAAGGGGAATGGTGACTTGTTGCTAGAGGCCTGTGGTCGATTTGACCCCCGGGGCCGGAGTATTCAACCCGATTATGGGTGAAACAGCCCCAATCACAATGTACAAAATCCACCGGAGCAATGGTAACCTTGTATCAGAAGGAGGAGGATGATATTGAGCTCTATCAAATGTGCGAGGCTTTAACCAAGCAAGGTGTAGCGAGATAAGATGACTAATAAAAACTGACAGCTTGTCATAGCACCAGCGCTCACATTTCCCAATCTTGAAAACCAGGTATGATAAAAACTTCCATCTCTCGGGTGTTTAGTTAAGTAGATCAAACTAAGTACAGAGTTGATGGTGGTCTGATACGGAGTACAAGCGTATCTAAATCAAGACGTACTTCCTATTGGATTACCAATTCGCTATTAATCAGTTATTTCTATTGGTTATGGTAAAAATATATGTTAGATTTATGCCCGCCCATTCGACCAATCAACGCCACTGACCCCTTATGCCTCAGGGGTGCCGTTGATTGGTTATCTGGATTGGCCAGTCAGCTTTATAAAATGAAATTTTGATTGGCTATAACTAGTTATTTATTACAGAGATTATGTAATTAAATAGTGTAAGTTTCGAATATGCGGAGAATTTAAGCGCGTAAAAGTCAAACGAACCTCAGTACAACGGACTGAATGGACCATGCCTCCCACACAAATATCCATCATCATTGGCTCCGGTCATTCCGACTGTACGACTATAATAGGCAACAAGCGAAGTACTCCTGATGTTACGGAAGGGGTATCGAGCGGGCTGAGAAAGAAGCTAGCACTCTTAAGTCTAGAGAGGGCAGAGCTGGGTAACCAGAGTACCTAGTAACAAGTTACCTTATCTTGCACATTTCAGCGTCCTATGGGAGGCTACGATCCCTAGATTTGACAGACGTACGTAAAATGCAACCTTACGTTACTTGACTTCATTGGTGCAATAAAAAGTCGCCGTTTGTAGGGGCCATCATACCCGAGGCGCAGGGGAGTGTTCAAATACTTGGGTGTTAACACAGAGCTCTGATTGATCAGTCCATTGGTACAGAGTACAGGCCCACTTGCCGCCTGGCCCCACTGCCGATTATTATTATTATTATTATTATCATATTATACACTTATGCCGAAGACTGAGGTTCAACCACTAGAGTCTCTTAAAGAGGCTTTTCTAAATACCCTTCCGTGGATGAACATAATACCAAAGGCTTCATATACCAATCCGTCATGGATAGCCGCTGCGGATGATTTATACCAACATCTACAGTGTAGAACCGCAGCACTCATCGGGGTACCCATTAACTGAATCCGTGCCGAGGGCTCAGGGGCTATTCAAAAGTTAGTTTGCACGAGGTCCTGGTCACCGTATCATGCACTACTTAATCCAGGTTCCTTCGCAACCAATCAGGCAGTATGGGAACTATCTAGCCATGGATGCACATATGCAAAGGCACAAGGTAGTGAGCGCCGTGTAGGTGATCAACGAATGCAATGTACACGTATGCGCTCAAATGTACAGGGATTATTTTGGCCTTGGGTCCAGCACATCTGGCGGAACGTATCTTGTTTCACATTTATTTGACCTGACGTTACGGGACCTAAGTTTTCGCTGATCTTATATTTCACGCTCAAGATTTACGTTCAAACCGACCGCAGGCCAGCCGATGTTAGCAAAGATGTTTGGTACCATTCGATACGACAAGGACACCAATAGTCGCGAGCATGTAGAGCTCCAGAGCGCCAGTGGATTCGAAGCCAGAGGTTATACTCCGGTTGCCTGTGATCGTTGTCATTCACGAAAGTCAGTAGGTCTAGATCACCCCTTTCAACATTACGGCCTAGTCACACTGGCCGTTGGACTTATTTTCACTTCATTGCTGCGGAAGGATGAAGATGAATACCTGCTGACATCTCCCCAGCTAAAGTGTAGCGTTGACAAAGATGGCTGTTGAAAATGTCAGGCTGCCTCAGTCACTTGCATGTATCGAGATGTCTTGTCGATCAAAGACAGTAGAAAGACATCAAAACGTGGGCACCCTTCCAATAACCAGTTGCCTACTCCAAGCTCACGTCAGGCTTCCTATGGTAGTCAACAACTGTCCCTAGGCACAGAGATCGACCAAGAGCCTACTCAAAGCGTGCCTGACTCTGAGCCTCTAAATTTGCCATGCTCTTCTTCCGAGGAGTTCGCCGAATTGCACAACACGTGGGAGAGCTCGATTTTGTCAATTCAGCCTACATCTCCTGCATTAACGGATAATCATGGGGCCGTCGGACTTGATTCATCCAGTGGGATGCACGAGTTCCCGAAGAGCAGCCACTCATCAACGAATGCTGAGAATATATTTGACGCAGCCCTCAATATGCAGGCACTCTACCATCACACAAATACCCCATCTCAACCAGCCCGGTTCAACGAAAATACCCAAGAGAGACGATCAGGATGGAGCTCATTCCCATCCACTCTTAGCGCTAATAGAGGGGCTTCCTCAAAATGTGATTTCCTCCGTGACGTGGCTCTTTTCCTGGAGGCCATTGGGGTAGAATCGACAGAGACGAGGGCAGAAATGCTTTTAAATTGTGTAGATAGAGGAACATAGGTCTGTAGGGAGGCTCTTCGTTGTTCAGACTGTAGTGTCCGGGGTGACAAGGACACGTTTCTAGCCGTTGTCTTACAGAGCTCGTCACTCTGACTCGTACGGCGTCAGATAAGCTTCTAGAATGGAACCACGAACAAAGTAACCGCCGAGGGTCCTCGAGTGAGACCCACAGCCCTATCGTCTGCATTGACCAGTACAGAATCGAAATCCCAGACTTTAAGGTCTCTCTTATACTTCACGTAGCCTTATTGCACTTTTTCGGCTTGCAAGGTCTCTCCAACGCACTTAAGGAAAAACTTCGGTCCAACAGTTTCGCGGCGCAACTAGTTTACGGATTGCGAAAGCATTATTGTTGATACCATCAAAATAATTCAGGAGAGGCATCAAATATATATTTATGTTAATAAAAGGCTACAGGCCCCTCTTTACCGGTACAGAGCTTAGACAGGAGGTCCGTTTGGGAGCAACATCATTACTGAAATCCTCCATTCTCTTGGTTGCCCAGGGTGCTTCGGTTATATCTCTAAATACCAGGCCGTAAGCGAAAGAGTACTAAGTGTATTAAAGGTCTTTGAATATTAGTAATTAATTATTTTTCATTATCAGCCGATATCGAAATCGCTGGCTAAAAATTGAAGGCTTCTCTAGTAATGTGACTAAAAGGCACACTTTGGCATCTCAAGTATCACCACCCATTGGAAGCCGTTACCCAAAAGTCTGGTGCTCAGAGGATGGGTACTGTCATAATGATATCTTGAACTGTCAATTTCTCGTCACCGTAATAGCAGGGGCTCTTCGTAGTCTTCTCCAGAGTGTTTTTGCAGGAGTGTCAACTCCACTAGACCGACTGGTGTGAAGAGCCTGTTGTATTTCGGCCAATGTACGGCCGCGCGTTTCTGGCATAAAGAACCAACAAACTATGGCTGTGGCAAAGGTACAACTTCCGAAGAGGAAATAGGCACCGTAGCTAGTATTTGCGAGTAGGGTCGGTGTCACAAGGGCAACGAGGAAGTTTGTGATCCAATTACTTCCATGGGCAAGGCTTGTAGCGCTTGCTCTAGTTCTCTGTGGCTGGATTTCGGCGGCATATATTTTCACAGCAACCGCCCAAGAGATAGAAAATATGACCGTGTAGAGGTAAATAGAGATGATAACCACCCAGCGTCCGGCACCATAGGAATGTACTGCATCTCCAGCATATAACCCGCCAATAATAAACATGGTTGTGGCCATTCCAAGTCCGCCATATATTGTGTTTCGGCGTCGGCTCCAGCTATCAGCCCAGATCGTAGCCGGAATTGTAACTGCACAAATAACAATAGCTGATACGCCTGATGCAAGGAAGGTATCACCTGCGGAAGTGAGACCAGCTTGTTGGAATAGTAAAGGGGCGTACTATGTATATAATATTAGATGAAGTTGGGAATGTCTAAAAGAATGAAAACGTACATATAGAACACCATCAATTCCACTCAGCTGTTGCATACCCATGAGGAAGATAGCTAGAAGGAAGCCTGGTCTAGCTTCGGCAGAAAAGACGTCAAGTGTCTAAAGTAATTGTAATTAGAATACATATTTTCCAATTCTTTTCTAACGTAACTGGAACAAAGAAAACTAGACCCGTAGAACTTTAAAGTAGGACTGACCTTGGACCTTTTCTTGTGTTCTTCCTCTTGGTTTGACGGCATAACTTCTCGATCAGCATGCAAAACACCCAAACGATCCCAGGCTGCATCAATCGCTGTCGTGTTTTGGCCGTAGGTCGCAGCTAGCCATCTCGGAGAAGGGGGTAGGAACACGTATGCAACAACGGCAAATGTAGCAGAGTAAGAAGCAAGGAGTATAAATGGTAGACGCCAGGAGAGGGTGGAAACAATTTTAACAGATCTGTAGCATGTAAAGAAACCGGCCACTAGCCCAGAGGTGATAAGAAGTTGGGGCCCTGTAGTGAGGCTTCCACGGTGCCTGGCAGGGGAGATTTCGCAAATGTACCTGCAGCGGCGTCAGTGTGAATGTTCAAGTCATTGGCATAGCGAGGTGCATAGTTACACGACCAATGTGCCCAAGTAAAGGCCCTCGCCAATACCTGCTACTACTCGGCCAGCAACAAACATGCCAAGGTGAACGGCAGCGGCCTCAATCGCGGCGCCAAGGCCAAATATAGCAGACCCGATAGCAATTGCTGGGGGCCGACCCAGAACATCAGCAACACGGCCAGCTAAAAACGAGGAGATGGCGGCAGGAATAAGGATCGAAGATACAATCAGCCCATGAAGCGTGGGACTCGGATGGCCGAAAGCCCCGGTGAACGAGTCCATCACAGTCACAGGACCGATAATTGCGGTGTCAACTCCGAAGAGAAAACCCCCGAGGGAGCACAGAATGCTAGCCACGACATAACGAGGCGGTGGTTTCTGGAATATGCCGGAGAGTTTCATGATTCCAACTTGAAAGCAACTCCTGCCTCAAGGAAGCTGTGGACTACTGACGGTATGGTGAGAACCATCGTCTGGGGAAAGGAACACAATTTAAGTCGAAGTGAGGGGTATTTATCTCAGGAGACTACCCGAGGTGAGTCACCTATTGAGTGCTCACCAGCATCTCGTGGGGGCCCAACATCATTGGTAATCATTCGATATCTGGCTAGACCTCTACCTTGCGGATGGTTTGTTGGTTTGTGCCTTATTTCCGGTTTCTCCTGCGGGCCCAGCGAGGAGGTCATGGCCACGCCTTTTAGGTTGCCCAAGGAAGTTATAACCTTAAAATTAAACTATGTGGGGCACTGCGGGACCCACTTTCCGTATAAAAATGCCGATTCACGGAAAGTTTTGCGTTTGTCAGCATCCCGTTCTCACATATTTTGGCCAATCAGCTGCTCCTGAATCAACATTAGTAGTGACTTCCACCCCTTAACCATGACCCGAATGCTCCGAAATTTTCTTCGGGTCAGAAGGATCTTCCGTTAGCCGTGTCGTGAAAAACTACATTCCAACAGGCTAGAAGGAGGTTACCCAGTGTTTTTCAAAGAGACAAGCTCCAAAGATTTTTGCGCTGTCATCAGAGAGGAAGCTGGGAGGAAAAAGCTGGGTCACTTGTGATAGGTGCTACCGTATGTGTTCTCGCTACTCGATTGAAATAACTTAATTCCTTTGTTGCTGAAGTCGATACGGAGTACTTCTCTTCCCATTATGAGAAAGCCATTGAAAGACTAAACCCAACAAGACTATCTTTTGAGCGACGACGAGGGAATGCTTGAATCGTATATTGACGTTGTCAAACCAATTAGTGCGTGGTCGTTTTTCGACTACTGTAGCCGTCAGCCGCTTGAATATCCCTCGTCTTCCCACAAGAAACTGCATAATGACTAAATATGGTGGTTTAACCGCAGAAATGCCCCTTTTAGGAAAAGCGCTTCTCGGCGCAGCCTCAGCCACACCATCACAACCTTGGATCATCCCTGCGAACATCAACTTATTCTTCCGTAATTAAATATCGAATGGATATTTGACCATTTCTGTCATGAAGTTGCATATTTATACCCCTACAAGAGCAAAAGAATGGATATCGCCCCTCAATGGAATATCCAAGAATACGTCTTTCAGGTGATGCCGAGTGCAGCTGATCATCATTCTGGAGAGGTTTCACCATCTTCAACAACAACCCTCATGGGGTATCATTACTGCAATAATCATGGATATAAAGTCCATCTGATGCCGTCAACTTCCTCTAGGTCTGACTATTAGGAGAAACATACCAGTCACACTTGAACACAAGCCCGGTTTTTTCCCTTCAGACCTTCATGATGGCAAAACCACAGCTCGCATCTCTTTGGCACCGCCTAATTAGGGCTGTTGGCTTCCGGAAGTCTTACAACTTCATTCTCTTCTTCATTTTCGCCGGTGGCTTGCTTGGATTCACTTTGTCCCGCCTCCAATACTTAGACATAAACAGATTCAGACGAAGCTCTATCCCTGGCGAATGGTACTACTACCAACGCGACCTCTATAAAACCGGTATCATGTTACACCTAGGAGCAATCCTACCTTGTTCACTTCTCATCGTTCTCCAATTTATCCCGATAATTCGATACAAGGCTACTTTATTTCACCGCCTAAACGGATACCTGATTATGTTTCTTTTCATGATTTCGAACGCGGGTGTAATAATAATCACTCCCCATGCTTTTGGTGGTGACCCTGCCACGCGGTTCAGCAATGGGCTCCTTGTTCTGGTGTCTACAGTTTCCATCATAATTGCTTACATCAACATCCGCCGGAAGCAAATTGAGCAGCACCGAGCTTGGATGTTACGAGCCATGTTCTATATGGGAAGCATAATAACTATGCGGCCTCTCATCGAAATCTTTTCACCCATATTCCGCTCTCTTGAATACAAATTTTATGTCAGCTGGCCCTGCGATCAGATTGATTTTACGTGGAAGTTCTACAATATTCCGGTACCATATACCAGCGCATACCCTATGTGCAATGCCACCATTTACCCGTGGTTAGGGAACGTTGAGCGCTACGCCCCTGTCAGAGCTGATACAGGCTCTCCCGACCCAGTCGCTATTGGAGCAAGTATTCAGCTCCAGTCGGCTCTCGCTGGTTCAGTAGCGACATTCCTACATTTCGTGGGTATCGAATTGTATCTGCGTCTCACACCTCGCGAACATGAACGGCTAAGGAACGTGAGTTATGAGCGCCAGGCCGCAGCGAAATATAAAAATCCAGGCAGTGCAGGATTGGTTGTCCAGAAGATTGGTGATGCGAACCCATGGATTCCACATCAGCAGGAAGTAGATGCAGAAGATGCAGAAGATAACTGATACTTTCAGCCTTTGAAATGGATTAGTCCATGTTTCCTAGCCTTGGTTTTATATCCTCCTTTCATAGTAACGCGAGATGCCTCTACCGTATATCAACCCTCTCAACTAAGAGTCTAGCACATACGACCATAGGAAGTGGAAAACAGAGCTTCCCGTCCGCTCAGCTGTACTTAAGCCACTTGCCGGTCGGTTAGTAGTTGGGTGGGTGACCACCAGCGAATCCCGACTGTCGTATGTATATTTTTTTGGCCTATTTATTATATTTTTACTCTCCTCTATTTACTATTCACTTATTTATTTTTATCCGTCGTTCAGCAGTAATAATGTAAGTTGGTCGGTAGTTGCTGGATTTTTTGGAAGATGATGCGATTTTCTCAGCTGAAGCTTGCTGGGCTTGGCGTAACTAATCAACTACATGTACTTGCAGATACTTAAGCGAGCGACTTTTCCTCTACATCAATACCGACACCATAGTGCATGATATATGCTGCCTTTGACAAGGTTATGGACATCAGCTGAAACGGCTGGAGAGTCAATTAAGCGATATCTGCACTTTTCCATGCGCTGAACATGATTCTGAAGGACCAGAAACGGCGAAATGGCCTCCTTTCTCTTGCCCACGTTCAGGTATAAAAAGGCCCTCGAGTGCCTTGATCTCTACATACCCAAATACCAACTCATTCTCTCATAAATTGTTCAACTCCTAGTGAGAAACTTGATTGACACCCTTCAAATACCCTATCGCCTTGATAAATATCTGAAGATGGGCTTCCTCGTGGGAATCACTGCACTTCTATCTATTGCCATTACCGCCTATGCTGCGCCCTATGACCAACAGATCCTAAATAAACAGGGCAATGGGGATCCACGCATTACAGATGGATCTCACGGAGGGTTGTATCTTTGTTCAGGGGCAGGCTTCGTCGGCCACTGCGAGTACTACCGTACCCCGTTTGGGAGCTGCGGTATGTTGATCCTCATTACCCAGGCTTTGGTCGTGATAATTACTCATTTAGTTAATAGTCACAATTACCGATCAATTCCCTTCTGGAAATGGCGGAGTCAATGGTGTAAATGCAGCTGGTTCCGACAAAGGGAGCTGGTGCACTTTATATGCGTGAGTTCTCTAAGACAATAAATAGGTTATATTTGTTAACATGTTATACAGGCAATCGGGCTGTCGGGGATCTGAGCTCCAGATCCATTACCCTGGGTATGATGACCTGCGGAAGGTGAGCTGGAGAGCTAGGGCGCGTAGCTATAACTGCGCTGCCGAGTGAGGTGGAAAAGTGAAAGAGATGATACACATACTAGGCTCCAGTGACAGCTCAATGCGGCTATCGATATGGTTGGTAACCAGTCCGATGGGTATATATGGATATAAAATATTATACAGCAAGTTAAACATATAATTAAGGCCTCCACGAAGCATTACTAACATTCACTCCTCTATTGAGGTCAATATGAGATAAGAGAAACGAGCTGGTTAAATAGCCGTTCACAGCTTTTTTTTTTTTTTTTTGGCTTGGAGTAGTTACACTTAATGGTCTAACTAAAGCGCCTCAGCTGCTATCATCGACTGTTTTTTCATGAGTATTGTCTGGAGCCCTAGACCTTAGATTCTGTTCGTAAGTTTCAATTTCATTTGCTTTCATTTTTGTCTTTATCTCCTTCCCCTTCCACCTCATCATCCATGCCGTCTGTGAAACGAAAATTAAGTTGTTCCAGCATGTCACAACACTGCTTGCCAACAGTCGCTATACACTCATCCATAGCAGCTGCTGCTTCGGAGAGTAACTTGCTGGTAACTTCATCCGATTTTTTAGCCCCTAGCAAACCTGAGAGCTTTTTGGTATTTGTCGCGGCCATAAATATATATCCCACTACGAAAGGCAATTGATTCTCCCTTTCCATGTAGCCGCCCCCAAACATATCCCGAAGGGTTGGACGACAGTGTTCATGAATACTGCGAAGAACCGACCAGCATATTCGATGAAATGAGAGATATGGTATACTGAGCTCCAAAGATTCCGTCCGTAAAGTGTTCCGGAGCTGTTTCAGTAGTTCGGCGGCATTAACTGCCCCTGAAGTAGCTTTCTTCTGCTCTTTCTTAATGTTTCGGGACATAGAATACACACGTATACCCTCTGAAGGCGAAGCCTCTTCATCCCAACTCCAATTGGATTTGGATATAATTTGTTCAATGTCTGTCATCGTCCAGTCTCTCTGCAGGGCTCCTTCACAGAATCTTGGTTTGAACATCTGAGCGACTGGAGCAAGCTCCTTGAGTGTCCTAGGACCTCTGGATGAAACTGGTAGAGCTCCCTGACGTCTATTTTTCGAGAATGCAGCTGCTGACCATCCCATACTCAAAGCAAATTGTTTCAAGTAATCTTCTGGGGTCTGGGGACGATCTCCAACAAAAATCTTATCCTGCATTCCCATTATTACATCCATATCTTGCCAGTTGTTCCGGAGAAGTTTTTCTTGTTTCACTGCGTTATAGAGGTGGTAGGTATATAATATGGAGCCCCAGGCGCCTGCAAAGGCCAGACTGACTTCTTGGAATTTTGCTTTTAGGCTGTAGGTAATCAACCCGCATAAGAGAGGGTGTGAGGATAAGAGCATATAAGGCTCTCTAGGAGGTTGCTTGAGTCTCCTTCGGGCCTCCCCAACGGGGTCTCTTTTAACCCACAGACCAATAAATTGCTGGATTTTCTCTAGGACAGTATCATTTGACCGAGGCCACCCTGTTACACGAAGGGATTTATGATACTGAAAGTTATCATTGATTGACTCATCAATCATGTTGGCTGTAGCCATCAAATCAGAAAGACCACGTCGCACGTCCCCACGCAACGTATGGTGAATATCAAGGTACACTTGCGTAGCAAAGGAGAGAAAAAGGGTGACTGAATGGGTTTGGAACGCCTCCGCAAAGCTGCGTGTGAGCTCATCTTCTGCTAAAAGGTCAGGAGCACAAATACAGAGTAATGCAAACTCAGTGGAGTGCTCCAGAAGGATCACCTTATCCTCTTGAAACTTTTCCCTTGGTGATTTGTTTATTCGGTCGCTAGTAGGGTCATAAACGCCAAAATAGCCGGGTTTGATAACGGGCATATTGTCCTTGCTTACCATAGGAACAAATCCTTGGAGGAACATGTAAGTTGGAAAGAAGATTTCTGTCGCTGCCTCCCAAACACGAAAATTAAGATCGTCACCAGGCAGTTCTCGGAAATCTTTATCTTCTCCCATATTATGGCACTGAGCCGTAAATACTGCTTCCATGAGCATGGCCGAACCCCCAAATTTGTTAAATAACGGTGCTGCGTCCTTCTCTAACTGGCGGGCAAATTCAAGAGCTGTGTTGGTCATGATCGACGCGGAAACAAGATCAAAGACACCATGCCGGTAGCCTAACCAGGTCTCCTGTATTGCAATACGGAAAGCACGGTAATCTTGAATGATAAGGCAGTAAGCGCTGTACATCTCGTTGATGTCTTGTGCCCTTTCTGCTTCATAGGTTGCGTCTGAATCGGATTCTGGAAGCTCTGGTTTTGTGGTATCTGGGGTATGAGCACGCTCTTCCGAAGGCTCCTCGACATCAAGCTTCTCAAATTTGTTAGCCAAGCCCTCTTTATTCTCATCCACGAACAAAGGTCGTAGAATGTTTTGAACGCGTTCGAGAACGCTGATGAAATGACCATGTCCATCTTCATTCGTCCTTGTCTTTTCTCCAAGAATGCTATGGTGAGATCGTCTTGCAGATATAGCTCGTTCGATGGCTGTGATAAATGTGGACGGGACTCGGACTCGAGGTGCTTCGCATTTTACAATAGTCTCGGCAAGGGGGATAAAGTCGCGAACGGCAATGAGATATGTCTGTGGTTTGACGGACGCGGAGCTTTTGGTGGAGGAATTAGTGGAAGCCTGAGAGGCTCGGGCTGCTTTTCTTGCTTTCCCTTTAAGCCCTGCCTCCTTTTTTGGGCTGGTCACCCTGATGTTCAATCTCGTATCCACAGGCTTTAGCGGTTTTGGCAAGCCATGAAGCCACAGCATTGGTATCTTGTTTGTATTGCAAATAGCTGCTCGTTAAGTAGTGAGGGAGCATTGTGAATACACATAGAAAACGCGAAAACTGTAATTAAATTACGCGTAGGAATCAGCCTTGGGTGAAGTCCATGGTTCAGAGGGTGTTTTCTCCATAGAGGCCCGAGAGAGCCCCTCCCATTTGTGTTCGAGTGCGCGGCTATTTATCGCGTGTCGATAGGCTATACTTTCCTTTAATTGGATAAATAAGCGACATGAACAGCGGGTAAACTATATTCCATTGTGCCTCGGCATCCCGGGCCATCTCCTGAAACCCCCGGCGGCCGCCAGGGCGCGCCCCTTGGGAAGCAGCCATTAGGTATAAAAGTCAAGCAGGATTTCAAGTAACTCGTCTATCCAAGATCATCAACTCTGAACTCAGATAACTTGTGAATCAACTAGTTATGTCTTCCGAAGTAAAGCCAGTCCTATTCCACTATTCGCTGTCGCCATATGCCAGGCGAGTTTCTTGGTATGTAATTAAATGATGCTCTACCAATAGCAAAAAAAGAGACACCAAAAATTGAACGTTGTTTGATTAACTAATGGTATGAAGGTACCTCACTCTGCGTGGGATTCAGCACAAACAATGCGTATGATAAAAAATACCCTATTACCCGTAGCAGGGAGCATGCATGTTGACAGAATATTCAGTTGCAACCACTCATTATGCCACGGCCGGACCTAGAGGCTCTCGGCGTCCAATACCGACGAATTCCCGTCTTGAGCATCGGGAAGGACGTATACTGTGACACTCGCTTGATTATCAAAAAGCTTGAGGAACAGTTCCCGGACGGAAGGCTTGGTGCCACAGATGGTGAAGGGCAAGCTCTGGAGAACTTACTTGAAACATGGTCGACGGATGGAGGACTGTTTCTCAATGCAGTTCTCCTGATGCCGCTTGACCTGCCATCTTTACGGGACCCGGCATTCTTGAAGGACAGATCTACCTTCCTTACCGGTCCAAAGTGGAAGATGGAGGATATGCCCAGTCTTAGGAGCGAGGCGATGGTTCAAGTAAAGCGTGCCTTTGACTTTCTTGAATCAACGTTATTAGCAGATGGGAGGGACTGGCTCCGCAAGACGGAAAAGCCAACCCTTGCAGATATACACGGTATGTCTCTCATTTGCTCCCTGTTTCTCCTCGCTTGTCCCGGACATTTCGTGGGATGTCTGGAAATGGGTTCCATGGATTCAATTGGGAGGCTGACATTTTCTCTTGCGTTATTTTTTTTTTTTTCCCCTTATTTAGCAATTTGGCCATTGGACTGGGTTCTTGACATGGGATCCTTGAAAGACAGCATCATCTCTGAGGCCAGCCACCCCAAAGTATTTGCTTGGATTGCCCGATTTAGGCAAGCCTTGTCACACGCAAAGGGAAGGATGGAAGAGATGCTTGTGTCCGGCAGCGAAGTGCTTGACGGTCTCCAGTATGAGTCGTTTGCTCAAATTGACGTCGAATTCGATGACTCAGATCCACTTGGGCTTGAGCAGGGCGAGGAAGTGCTGGTTTGGCCCACTGATTCAGGATCAACTCACCAGGATTCTGGGGCCCTTATTGGGTTGAATTCAAAGGAGATAGTGCTGCAACGAAAGACGGCAGATAGCAGGTTTGATATCCGCATTCACTTTCCGCGACTGAATTTCAAAGTCGTCTCGGCTGCTCACGTGCAGCAGACTAAGCTGTGAGACGTGCAAGTTCCATTATATCCATGATACATAAAAAAAATGTTAGTTGAGGGTATTTGGACATAATTTGCCCTTCCTTGACAATAGCTAGTTGTGATTCGCCAATATAGAAACGGAAAGAATATACCAGTTAGCACCCACCGCCTTTCTTTTAAACTCACAAAAGGATAGAAGGACATCCTCTCTTCAGCATCCTTTTGTCCCGAAAAAGTCGCCCATATCATCCAGTTAGGTGTTCCATGTACTCCGTAGATCTGACGAGTCGGAGGGTCCGATCCGACGTCTTACCATCTCTTTTATCGATGGTTCGTTCGCAGTTCAAAAAAGGAATATCCAGCCACCTGCAACGCTCTGAGATCATTTTCAACTGGGCCAATATAACCCCAAACCAGCCACGCGATAATTAACGACATCACATATACCTGTACGGAGTACCTCGTACTTCGTACTCCGTAGTCTCCATAGGTTTTGTTTATTTATCCCGAAAAGTGCGACGTGAGGCTCACGTATCCATCAGAAAGGACATATGGAGCTTCTTTTCCCAGGCAGATAGTATACTCCGTACGACCTCAGCTTTTGCGCGGTGATTTTTCATGCTTAGAAGAATCCAGTAGGATGGTACTATCATTATTTTATCAGCCCTCTCCCCTGCAGCCAGAAAAACACTGTAGTTTAGCTGGTTAGAGTGGAGAGAAATGCCCGGGAATCTCACCTAACTTGGATGTTATTGGTAGTTGGCACCTGAGCAAGGTCTCCATAGGGGAAGGTTGTTTTTTTTTTTTTTTTTTTTTTTTTTTTTATTATTATTTTGTTTGACAGACCGTACGAGGCGGCTGAGAGGGAGATTCTGCTGGACGCAGGGAGTCATGGAAGGACAGGGTCTTCAGACTTGAGTATGAGTGGACAACCTGTGGCCTGCTGGGCTGTCTGTGGTGTGTATCAGCAGCGGAGGTGTGGGAGGGTTGGGTGAGTGCCCAAGGGAGAGCTGCATGAGTGCCTAACAAGCAGCGGCAACACCGCACCCAATCAGCCCGCCCTCTCTTGCAGCCATGTCGGACGCCGTCGAGACTGAAAATTTTCAGGGAGGATAAGGGGGCCAGACAGGCTCTTCAGGCGTTGATCTCGAGCCGGCATAACTCTATCAGATGGACAAGCCCTTGTTCTGGTCGACCGATCTGCTCGTCCAAACCGCCGTCCGTACTGCGTAGAGTTTGCTGCTGCCCTGTCCTGGTGTTAGTAACACGCTGAACCGTGGTTAGCTACCCGTTACCACTCACCTTTATCGTCACCTTAACCAGCTAAACCCCCCCCCAGCTGCCCTGCCCGTCTCTCCTTTTCACCTCGCTTATCTCGTCTCGCCGTCCCTCGTCCCCGTCCCCGTCCCCGTCGTCGTCTTCTTCTGCTTTCTTGTTGTTGCTCCTCCTCCTCGCCCTGTCCAGCCCAAGCAAACAATAATAACTACCCAATCCAGCAGCCAGCCAATCACCGCCTGCCGCTCGCCGACCCACTTTTTGCCCCTCCTGGCGCCTTTTTTCCTCTCCTGCTGCGTCGTCTCGCCTTTTTTCTTCCTTCCTTCTTCCTTCTTCCTTCTTTTCCTCTTCTTCCCTTTCTTCCGCCGTTTTCTCAACTTCGTCTCTTCAACCTCAAGCTTGCTGCTCCAGCTCTCGCGACGCGCTCTCTCTCTCTCTATCTCTCTATCTCTCTGTGCTTGCTCTCTATCACCCTGCTGCATCTCTGCCGCATCTCAAGAGGTGACAAGTTGTGCTGCTGGCCAAAGGACTGTCTCTGCGCCCGGTCTCGCCCTCAGTCGGTCGCTCTCAATACCACATTTCCAACAGTGAACCAGCAGGCTTCCCGTAGGACTCCCCCGGCCACTCTCCATCTGGGATTACTTCTGTTTCAGCCATAGACACAATATCTACTTCCAATACTACTACATCACCATACCTTTTGAGGAGCAGTTGCACACGGCTTCTGGTATTGTTGTGGGTATATTATTATTTTTTGGACCCCAAAAGAGGACTGTTACATCCGCCATTTGGATCCGTTCCCAAGGAAACACCTCCCCCTGCATCCAGGTTTACACATACACTCTTACACACACATCTATATTCCTCTCTTAGGGAAGATACTGCAGAATCAAAGAAAAAAAAAAGAAACATACACTAAACAAAAACAAAAAAAAGAAGATCGCAAAAGGAGTCCTCACTTTCAGGCGCCAAAAGAACGCTGAGAACCTCGTATCTTTCTGCCTGAGAACTCACCTAACCCAAAGGACATATATGCATCTATCAGCCCTCTAGGATTTTCTCCCTGTGTCACTTGACTTTTTCATTATTTTTTTTTTTTTTAACGATTTGCTGCTTTTTTTTTTCTCTTCCCAGAGGTTTCTTTTCCTTTCACAGCTGTTCCACTTTTGTCTTGCTCTGCCCTGGATCCCCCTTTTGTTAAAGCACCAGGAAACATTATACCTCTTCCAGATACGCCCGTCTTCGGCCTGCTTCAATTTTCCGGAGACATAAACTTGGGATATCTGTACATTCTTCCATCTGGACTAGGACTCCTTCATCTCTCTCCTTCAAGCCGTGAAAACCTGGGTTTTTAGTTTCTATTTCTTTCTCATCTCTGTTTCTGTACCTTGGAAATAAAAATGGCACAGCGACAACCCATAAGATATGATGATCCGGAGCCTCAGACTCGACTCAATGAATATTTTATCGATCAAGATGGTATCAGCCGTGAGGTCATCCAAGCAGATATTTGCCGTTATCTTGGACGGGATGCCCTCGTGAGGCCTGGAACTCACCAGGTCGGACTCTCTCTTCCCCCCCTCTTTTCTTCCTTTATTTAATTTTTTTTTTTCCCCTTCCTGAGATATCCTTTTACAATCTTTCCGTCTGGACCCAGGACTGAAGTTACTGACTAAATGAATAGGGACGTCCGGGGTATTTCATTCGTGCTTACCGAAATTTGACGACTGTAGGTGATCTTCTCTATGGTTTTACTGATAATCGCCCTTCTAACCACGTGATTGAAACAGGAAATGATTGCAGATCTGAAAGCAGATTCTAGGCGATGGGACGTCGAAGTCCGTAGCAGACAAGAAGGTGGACAGCCTAGAGGTACCTACTATGATACTTATAATACCCCACCAGTACCTAACAGGTCACCAGCAAACTATGACTCCTCTTCTGTCCGACCCCGACCACCAGTAGCATACTCGTCCTCACGTCCACAGCAACCACAACAACCATCATATTCTACTTACCCACCTACCCAACCATACCCTGCCCATCAGCCCCAGCCAAGCTACCAAGACTACGGTACCCAGCCTGGATACCCGCAAGAGGGTAGCTCTTACGTCCCCAGTGGTGGACCACCCTACTCAACCCAGTCCACTCCACCTGTAACAACGGCTGAGCAATCATATATCCATAGTCAAGGTGCCTACGCCTACCCTGGAGGAATATCCCAACCCCGCTACTCTGGACAAGGATATGAGAATGACCGTGATTATTCTCCTGTTGGCCAGTCTACATCTCCATACCCTCCATCAACCGGACCAGATCCCAGGATAATGGAGACCGGATATCCAGTGGAATCTGCCTACCAGGACCGTCAGCCAGACCGAGGACACCCTAGGAATCCTGCCCCTCGTCATTAAATGCATAGCACCAGAATATCTCCCCTTTCTTCTAGGACATGTATTCTTTTCACATTTGTTTGAACCAACCCCTTCGGCTACCCCCTTTATTTCACATTACGTCTCCGGGCAATTCTCCCTGGCATGTGGATAATCAACCCCATATAGTCGATCTTATTCCCCACTCAACTACAGTGGCTGGATTTTGGATGTGTTTTGTTTTATCTGGACTACAAATGAGTGAACGAATGAATGAATGATGATATCGGGACTCCCCTATTGCGGAGCCCACTCCTGCCGCAGGAATATGCTACTCTAAGCATGGATGGATACTTGATCGATTTCATTTGAAATCAAGCGTTTATATTTTCATACTGCAACGAGCCCACTGATGCTTCAATATCCCATGGAATCAATTCAGAGCCACGCTGGAATTCACATCAAGGCCGTTATTCTCCTCTTCTGAATTTACCTACTCTCTCCTCAACCCCCATTCATGTTATCTTTTCTATCGTTTCAGTTCCACCAAGGACGTTACTCGTAAAACTGGGCAGGCTGTTTTGAAACCATTTTGCACAATCGTGTCTCTTTATTCTTGCGACAATTTCTCCTTTATAGGTCTCACTCACGTCTTCCAAACTTCCATGCCAATGTTGAATGTACAGCTGGGCGCGTTCTCGATGGATGCATTAGGATTCCCCCCTTTTTTTTTTTACCTTTTCCTCGATATACTCTTTCGTTTAACTTGCTACTTTACCTGTTCGATACTGTCTGGTGAATACTCAATAATTGGACCTTTCCGTCGTTTCCGCTCACCTCGAACTACAAACGTCATCCTTACGCAATGCACAATGCCGGGCTACATGCTTACATACATACCATACCCCTTTGATAGCTTTCTTCCCGATAAACTGTTCTCGTCCTTTCGATGGTGAGATTATTTCGTATTCCGGAGCCTTTTGGTCTTTTACATCGCCGCCGTTGTGCAAAGGAATAAAAGATCGTGTGGTCATGATTATCCTTTCTATTCTAGATAGTTGCATCGGGGGGCGTTTAATACATATTTTTCATCTGAGTGGCCCATTAACATTTCTCATCTTCACTTTAAATCATTCATCCCTTTATTGAGAACGTGTAGATATGCAAGTGCTCATATCCGAATTAATCCGAGTAACCATTTAATGCTGCCTCATAAATATCAATTGTGCCGGGAGAGCATGGAATGGAACCGAAGAACCAATTGAATGGCCGCTAATATGACATATATGTACAGAAGTAGTGAAAAAAAAAAAAAAAAAAAAAAGATGGCGTAAAAAGGAGCGCGGTTGTTGTCATGCGGTTGGTACCAGTATTTTGCCCTCCATACGGTTATACTGCCATTCGACTCAGCGATATCCGTGGGCCTGATCCACGACCATCAACGTTAATTTTTATTCGATATTATAGCCGTGCTGGGGTGATGATATCGAAACATGCGAGTAGAAATGATCTGAAATAATGTGGGTAATTCGCAACTCAAGCCGCCAAAGGAATCTATATTTTGGCCTTCTTCCATCCACATCTACTCGTCATCGTATCCTTGAGGTATCTTTCTTGGGCCAGCAGGGACTATCAGCAGGAAAAGGAGGGTAATAGGTCAGCAATAAATCTCGCCAGATATAGAGGAACTGGAGGCATACCTGGATATGAGAAAGGAATTTCCGCGGGGTCAACGTCGCCGAAGTACCGCCTGATTGGGGGAAGAGTGAAGAGCGCTACAGGGCCGAGAGAGCCGAGAACGATAGAATAGAAGATAGCTGGTTTCTCGTAGGAAGCCCATCGCATGTAGCGGAATGGCTGGGAGAAGAAGAAGGGTCTCGACATCGTGAACGGTTTGTTGGACAGCGGAAAGAGAGTTGAGTCGGTTCAGGTGGCGGGAAGATGTCCCAATTGACAGGTAGAACGGAGAATCTCGTTCGTCGAATTGGCCGTCAGCGCAACGAGGGCGTCTATCGAGCTATCTGTCGGCGTCCAAATGGTGTTTTTGTTCCGGTGCCTGATCTTGGTTCTGCTTTTCTGATGTTGCTTTTCGCTGTTTGTGGTTGGCCTGCGCTTCGTCCTGGTCTTGGCACGGTCCGCCGCTGATTAACACGCTGGTCTCTTTAGACTGCGAATCTTAACGAACGACCAACAGCACTACAACTAATTGTTTGAATGCGCCCAGGAGCAGCTCTCACCACCAACAATACGGGGATCGCGATGATACTCAGGCTATCGTCGCATAAAGGTCTTTGTTGAAAGCTGTTTTTTTGCCATTGCCTGCCTCCGAAAGCAACCAATTCGCATCCCCTCTTGATCCACCACAGCACCGCCAGCCAAGCTCCACGATGAAGTGGCTGCTTACCTTTCTATGCCTGAGTATCTACAGCGCAGCAGTGTACGCCGTGAGCAGTACTGGAAACAGGCTGCTCGTTGTCCAGGAAGACGAGACTGAACGAGATCTATTTTCGACCTTCTGGGCAGACCTAGAAAGTTAGTCTTTCTGTTGCATATTAAAGATGTAACCCTGCTTCTCGTCTATTGCAGGCTGCGGTATGGCTAACAGGCATGCGTCTTGCTAGGTCGAGGATACAAACTTACATTCGAGTCTCCAAAGAACACGAAGCTCTCGCTCTACCACCTTGGAGCCAGGGCTTACGACCATCTCATACTTCTCCCGCCAAAATCTAAAGGTGCAGCATGGCAACTCCGTGGGCATGTGGCATGGGTACAGGTGGCATCATGCTAATGCGAGTATATAGGCCTGGGACCTTCTTTGACGCCAAAGGCACTGCTAGACTTTGTCAACGACAATGGAAACATTCTAGTTGCACTGTCGGGTGGTGCTCCAACGCCCAACGGAGTCAGCTCTCTTCTCCTCGAACTCGACATACATCTCTCCCCGGACAGAGCCCCGATTGTTGTCGACCACTTCAACTATGATACCATTTCTTCCGCGGAGAAACACAATGTCCTCCTTCTACCACGACCGGAGAGGCTACGTCCCGATACCAAGCCCTTCTTCAACGGAGAGGGCATCCTCGCCCTCCCAAATGTTGCTGGACAGTCTCTGGGGAACAACAGCCCCCTACTAGCTCCTATCATCCGAGCCCCCGCGACAGCTTATAGCTATGACAAGAGAGATGACGACCAGTCAATCGACCAGAAGCTTCCAACTGGCTCGCAGCTTGCTCTGGCCACTGCTATGCAGGCAAGGAATTCGGCGAGAGTCACAGTCCTTGGATCAGTTGATAGTTTGAAAGATGAGTGGTTCAATGCCAAGGTGCAAGCGCCTAAGGGCGAGAAAGTTGAGACAGCCAACAAGCAGTTTGCCCAACAGCTTACCGCCTGGACCTTCCAGGAGACTGGTGTGGTGAAGGTCACTCGGGTTGAACATCATTTGAACGAGAAGGGTGACATTGAGTCCGGGCCCAAGGAGCTTAACCCATCTATCTACCGTATCAAAAACGATGTGGTACGTAATTCTTTTTTGTGGCTTAAGTCCGATGACTTTGTACTAACGTTACAATGTTAGACATTCACTATTGAGCTTTCAGAATACAGCTATGACCAATGGATACCCTACTGGACCGCAGAAGAAGATGCCATCCAACTCGAATTCACCATGCTATCCCCCTTCCACCGTCTTAACCTGCAACCCGTGGATAGAACCGAGCACGCGGCCATTTACAGAACCTCCTTCACCCTTCCTGACCAGCATGGCATCTTCTCCTTCCGCGTCAACTACAAGCGACCATTCATCACCAACATTGAAGAGAAACATGAAGTCACCGTCCGCCATTTCGCCCACGATGAGTGGCCACGCAACTGGAGTATTAGCGGTGGATGGGTGTGGATTGCCGGACTCTGGTCTGTCATCGGGGGGTTCCTCGCCTTCGTGATGGTTTGGTTGTATTCTGCACCACCAATGAAAAGCAGCGATTCTAAAAAGGAGCAATAGAATTGGGCATTCAAAGCAAGATCTAATGGGATAAATAAAACAGTATATCAATAAATGCAGCGTTGGGAATGGGTCTTCCAGCTCTTTATGTACTTCATGGCAAGTGGATTGAACCGGCTACTTTGTATTATACATGAAAAAAAAGTGACGGTATGATTTTCCTCAAGAGTCGTGAAAATTTGTTTTTTTATACATATCTGCGGAGTTCTAGTTTCTTGATAATAGAGACATTTCCATATTGTACATTTATAGCCCAAAAAAAACAAAATCAAAAACGCCCATGCTCGTCAAGTTTCCCTATATGCTTCGGAGCAAAGTAAAATAGATATGCAAGTCTAAGAAACTCCCTTCTCCCCACCCTGCAGAAATACTTAGACATAGAAAAGCATCCTACACGGAGCACCCGGCAAATCACAAGGTCGGCTCTTACAAACCCCTGGTCTTCTCAGGGTCCATCTGCACTTCGTCGCCGCTTATCTCCTTGACACCCTGGTACGCCGGCCGACCAGCGTAGAGCTGAGGAACCGGTTTCTTCTTCTCGACGACCTCGCCGGTAACACTGTCTGTCTCCTTGGCGAGATGGAAGGGCTGGTTGCCGCGGAACCGTTTGCGCATGTCTACCATTCCTCGTCTAGCATATGATTAGCCTCGATTGAGTAACGGATTGGGGAGGGTGTGAGAGGGGGTCGGTAGAGGAGCCGTACTTGCACTCGCTGAGGCCTTTCTTCAGCTGCTGGCATTTGATAGGCAATTGCTCGAGGTTTGGGGAACGCAGACATTCCTGGGGTGTGTTCCGCTGGACCATGATACAGTCTGATTCCTGGAGGCATTCGGCCAGTGCCTGGCCTGTTGCAGGTGTTAGCGGACTACCCATCTGCTCCGCAAGGGGGGGCTGTTTTCCAATGTTCAACGTTTCAACGTTTCAACGTTCAATGTCATGTCATATGCGAAGGGGTGTGTCATATGGTGCAGCCATGAGAAGCGCTCATGACCGAGCCACAAGCCAAACTGAGTGAGTCGGGTCCAACGTACGCAGGTCTTTACACGAGCTCGGCATTGCGGCAGTCGTGTGCTCGTCCCCCCGTCTCTATAACGCGCCGCTCAGCTATTTCTGCGTCTCTTCGGCGTCTCTTCTTCGCCCTCGTCGTCGCTTTCGTTTCGCTGCTTTTTCTTTTCGATATATCAAAAGCTTCATCCTGATTGGGTTAGAGGCCAGGTCCCGTGATTCCTGATTAAGCAAGGTCCCCGTGCTTTCGATGACGTAAGGTTTGTTTTTCACATGCGAAAAGCTGCAAGTTTGAAGATATAAAAAAGACGAAGACGACGAGGCGAAGAAGAAGAAGAGAAAGAAGAAGAAGAAGGAGAGAGGACGAAGCAGGCAGAGATCGATGGTGACTTGCCAGGGCTAAGACCAGGGGGTTCTACTTCTGTCCCTGTTGTTTTTCCGGGTGGTTTTGGTACTATGGCACGCGTCCCGTTCATTGGGCGTCTTCTATGGTAAGCCAGGGGAAGAGGAGAAAGAGAGAGAGTACAGGACGGAGTTACGAAGATGGGTAAAAGAAAACGAGATACTGGATTGCTGACTGCCTGGGTGGATTAGGACGGAGTATATTGCTCTTTTTATCTCGTTGGGACTGGTGTTTCTAGAAGGGATCATCCATGTCATTACCCTCTGCCTGCGTGAGTTTGGACCGAGATAGTTATATACCCACCACCATTTTAGTCTTATGATGATGATGGAACCTTGCTGACTGCAAAGTGCAGCTCAACCGATTATAAATCTCTGCTATCGACAGTCCAAGAGGCTGTTCCATGTGCTGTCTGCGGCGCAGCCTAGACGCCCGAAGCAAGAGAGCATATCTGCGGAGGTTGCAAAGGCCTCGGAGTTTACAGAGCTCTGTGATCTGTTCGGCTACGAGACGGAGGAGCATGTCGTGCAGACGAAAGACGGCTATCTGTTGGGCCTCCATAGGCTGCCATGGCGGAAGGGCGAGACACATGTCTATGAGAACAGCAACGATGTGGACAACGAGGCGTCGCGGAAGCCCGTTGTGTATCTGCACCACGGGCTGCTGATGAGCAGCGAGGTGTGGGTGTGTTTGACGGAAGAGAAGAGATGTCTGCCCTTCCGGCTGGTGGAGCTGGGATATGACGTCTGGCTGGGGAACAACCGGGGCAACAAGTACTCGAAGAAGGCGACGACGATGTCTCCGTCCTACAGCGCGTTCTGGGACTTCTCGATCGACCAGTTTGCGTTCCACGATATCCCGGACAGCATCGACTACATCCTCTCGGTGACGGGCCAGCCGTCGTTGTCGTATATTGGGTTCTCTCAGGGGACGGCGCAGGCGTTTGCAACCCTGTCGATTCACCCAACGTTGAACCGACGGATCAACCTGTTCATCGCGCTGGCACCGGCCATGTCTCCGGCCGGGCTCAGCAACGGGGTAGTGGACGCGTTGGTGAAGGCGTCTCCGGACGTGATGTTTCTTGCCTTTGGACGACGGAGCATCCTTAGCTCGACGGCCATGTGGCAGGCGATCCTGTACCCGCCCATCTTTGTACGCATCATCGACACAGCCTTGCTGTTCCTGTTCAACTGGAGCGGCAAGAACATCAGCACGGTGCAGAAGCTGGCGGCGTACGTGCACCTGTACTCGTCGACGAGCACCAAGTCGGTCGTGCACTGGTTCCAGATCATCCGCAACAAGAGCTTCCAGATGTACGACGACAACGCCGGGTCGAAGCTGAGCATCGCGGCCAAGTCACGCTTCTACAAGCCGGCCAAGTTCCCGACGAAGAACATCAAGACGCCGATTGTGCTGGTCTACGGCGGGTCGGACAGCCTGGTGGACATCGACGTGATGCTGGAGGAGCTGCCCGCGCACACGACGGCGACGGAGATAGCACACTACGAGCATCTCGACTTTCTGTGGGCTCGAGACGTGGACGAGCTGGTGTTCCCGCATGTCTTTAAGGCGCTGAGCAGCCAGACACGGACGGCGCCGGCCAAGCTGACCGAGCAGTTTGACGGGCCAGCAGACGACACCTGCTTTGTGGACTATGCCAGTTAGACTTGACTACTGAGACTTGACTACTGAGTGACTGAGTGACTGACGGACTGACTGATTGACTGGCGTACGAGAGCACACGGTCCCGTGTATCGTGGTCGGTCGATCGTGATACCGACTGCTGGAGCAGCGCCACTTTGGACAGCTTCAATTTTCGTTCTCCCACCAACGCACGCAGTTCTGATCCAGTAAGATGGCAACACCGAGTCGACCTGTCCGAGCTGACTGGTTCGATGGCTAAAAAAGCACAGCAGCAGCAGCAGCAGCTCACACCACTAGCTGGGGCCATCCATGACCTATATCTCAGATGCGTCCCGTCTCAAACTGGTCTGCATGGTTCGTGCCCGGTCCATTTATATATATACTTACTTATATATATTTACTCCCGTACGTACATATATATCATCATCATATCATCATTTCATCATATCATCCTTTCATCATTTCATCATTTCATCATCGGTTCTCCTTTTCTTTTCTTTTTCACCCGGTGGCCCTTCCTCCCCCCGACCTAACCAACGTCTTCCGCCCCCCGACCCCGACAACGAGGGTTCCCCGGGCCCAGCTAGCTAGCTAGCTCGAGCTCCCTGAATGGCAGCGCCGCCGGACAGTTGGCCCAGCGTCCAGTTGGGGGACCCATCACAGCTTAGCGGTGGGTGATCAGCCTGGCGGGCTTGTATAGCGTGCTGGCGGCCACCAATACGACGCACAGGAGGGAGCCGGTGCCGGGGTAATGGAAAGACGGGTGGGCAGGCTAGAGAGCGCAGGCAGAGAGTCCCTGGCCCTATGATGATGCAGCGCTGGCTTGCTGCTGGCTTGCTGCTGGCGGTGCTGGTGCTGGGCCCTAAGGGAAGAAGCGCCCCCCATCCCCCCCCCCAATCCCCCCCCCGAGCCGTGAGTAGCGAGCTGGTTGATGCCTGATCTCGACCGTGGGTGGTCGCCAGCAGGAGGAGGACGCCGGAGCAGCCGTTGAGGGCTGAGTGACGATCGCCGTGGGATGCTGCTGTAGAGAGGCCGCGAGATGCTTGCTGTACATAGATAGGTAGACCGATAGACGGACAGACAGACAGCCAGGCAGGCAGGCAGATAGGGGGCCTGTCGAGGAGAAAAGAAAACATATCAGATGCCATCGTCATCGCTTCGTCTTCGTCTTCTCTTCTTCTTCTTCTTCTTCTTCTTCTTCTTCTTCCTCTTCATCGTCTTCATCGTCTTCATCGTCTTCGTCTCCAGTTAGCCTTCTTAGGTAATTCTCGACCTGAGCCGCCGCCGTCTCTCCTATTATTATTGTTATTCTTTTCATCCTCTCCTCTCGCTGTCCCCAGACGACAGACGACGCAGACACGCCAGCGAGACCACCGCGAGAGATACACAGGATCCTTACACGGCCAGCCAGCCTGCGACAAGGCACCGAACAGGCTGTCCCGCCGCTGAAACGCCCTAGCTCGTCCTCCCTCGCGATCCTCGTCCGCCGCCGCAGCTCGCCAGACGCGCATGGTCGAGCATCATCAACATCCCTAACTAACTAACCACCAGCATCAACCACCAGCGGCCTCCCTACGACTGTCCTCCCTCCCGCTGCTCTGGCCGACTGAGCTCGCAGCTTTGCTATCCTCTCATCCTCCTCCTCGTCCTCGTCGTCCTCGTCGTCTGCTGCTCGCTTTCTTTTCTTTTCCCTCCCGTCGACAGGCATCTCGCTCCCCCTTGCCCGCTCGACCTGCCAAAACTGTCCGGCTGTTTCGGGGGGAGGGAAATTGGCCTTGCTCGACCGTCTCCTGCGTCGGTCGCCTGTCTCTGCCTCGTCGTCCGGCGTTATCGCTGCTATTACGAATTTACTTAGTTACCTGCTGCTGCTGCTGCTGCTGCCACCTGCCCAGCGTCTCCAGCCCAGTCTCGCCGTCGCCGTCGCCGTTGCTGTGACTGGCGGCTGTGCTACGGTGAACCCTTCCTGCGGCCTTCCACCCCCCTCCCCCCCCCCCCTTCTTCAGGGCCGACCCCAGGGCGAGACAGGAAATAAAGACACCGGCCACGGAGAGATAGCCAGCCTGCTATCTCCCTCTGCCTCTGCCTCTTCTCCTCCTTCTACGCCTTCTCCTGCTCTCTTCTTCTTCTTCCCTGTCCGTCGAAGCGCCTGAGCTACTGCTTGCCCCGGCTCTCGTCCTTAGCATCGATCCACCACGCCGCGTCCTCTCCAGGAAAAGGAAAAAAAAAAAAAAAAAAAAACAAAAAAAAAAAAACCTCTGCCTCCCTTCCTCGTCCGTCCCTATTAATTAAAAACAGCTCGAAGCTTGCCCTTTCAGATGGCATCGAAGAGCCAGCCACGGTATGGATGGTCCCTTTTTTTCCTCCCTTTTCTCTCTCCCTCTCTCCCTTCTCTGGCTTTTCCTCCTCCCACCTCCAGCTGTGTCCCTATTTTTTTTTCCCCCTTCCTACCTGGCCCCCTTTCTTTGCTTTTCCCCAGGCCCAGAATGGCTCTGCCGCATCTGCGCGCTTCTCTGGACTCTCCGCGCAAACACACCTTCTCTGCCTTTCCCGCGAACTTCATGGCTAACTTTCGTCATCGGCATGTCAGGCGGGAATATCACATCGTTGTGCTGGGCGCCGGTAGGAATCTCTCTTGTCCCGGTTCTTTGTTTTTGTTCACAATTCTCTCTGGCAATATACCATATTTACTGTGATGATAAGGAGAGACGCGGGGAGGGGGGAATACGTTTTGCTGATTTTACCATATTGTTCCTACAGGTGGTGTTGGGAAGAGCTGTTTGACCGGTAAGAGCTTGGCCGGGTTTATACAATCCCCTTTTTGGTGTTTTCTTTTTGCGCTGACTGCTCGTCCAGCTCAGTTCGTACAGAATATATGGATTGAGAGCTATGATCCGACCATCGAAGATTCCTACAGAAAGGTCCTTGCAGTAGATGTGAGTGTCAGCCTGCTTTTTCCTTTTCACCTAACTGAATACCCGCTAATATTCTTTATATAGGGACGGCCATGTCTTCTCGAAATGTACGTTATCTGAAAGTGTCGACTAGATACTCACCCGCATCTACAACAATTGCTGACTCGTTGGACTGCAGATTGGATACAGCTGGAACAGAACAGTTCAGTAAGTCTCACCACCTCAATACACCCGACTATCCCGGCCATCCCCAGACTAACAAGCTGAACTATAGCCGCCATGAGGTAACTCAATCTCTATGAAACTCTATCCCAGACACTCCTCAAACAGCCCCAGCTAAACCCGCGACCCTCCCCCCTTCAAACCCGAGACCCCCCCAGTTGCTCGACTACTTCTACTATACGGCAGCAGCAACTCACAAGGCTCACCCGTTTTTCTAGGGAACTATACATGAAACAAGGCGAAGGCTTCCTCCTCGTCTTCTCCATAACAAGCATGTCCTCCCTGAATGAACTACAAGAACTCCGCGAACAGATCATCCGTATCAAAGACGACGAGAAAGTCCCCATAGTCATCGTCGGTAACAAGTCAGATCTCGAGGAAGACCGCGCCGTTTCACGATCGCGGGCCTTCGCTCTATCCCAGCAGTGGGGGAATGCTCCATACTACGAGACTTCCGCACGAAGACGAGCGAACGTAGACGAAGCCTTCATAGACCTCTGTCGGCAGATCATACGGAAGGATATCCGATCCAATAAAGACCGAGATAGAGACTACGGAGGGAGTCGCAAGAAGGAGGCAAGCGGAGCAGCCGACAAGCGGCGGAATCGGAGGAGGACGAAGATGAAGACTGATTGTGTGATTCTTTGACCGTCACCGCCTCTCTCTCTCTCTCAATCTCTCCCTCTCTCCCTCTCTCCCTCTCGCCCTCTCTCCCTCTCTCCCTCTCTCCCTCTCTCTCTCCCGCCTCGTTTGTCTCCTCCGTGCGTTTGCTCCATATTTGCCTGGCCTTTATCGTACTCTTGTCAGCCATATTTTTCCTGCAGGTGATTCGTCCGTCCGTCCTTTGTTTTGTCTTGTCCGCCTTAATTATACCCCTTCCGCATCACTGGTTTGCTCTTTGGTTTGTTGTCTTATTTTTCTTTTCTTTTCTTTTGGATATCTCATCTATCTACTATTTTCTTTTTTACATCTCTGAAGATCTACTTACTTCCTCCATCCTCTTCTTTCAACCTGATCCTGATCCTCCTACCATACTACACTCCACTACACACCGCCCCTTCATTTCGTGATATACATATTACTGTTTCTATAAACAAACCCACCGCCAACTCCCTCCGAAAAGTTTCCCTTTTGTTATATTTCCTTTCACACCCGCTTTCTTGGATATTATTCCTACCTCCGCGCCTCCCTCCCTCACTCCCCCTTTTTTCCCCCTTGTCAAGATGGAAGAACGAAAAAGAAGGAAGAGAACAAGAGCAGAGAGAAGACCTTCTTTTTTTATCACGATATAATCATGACTTGACTCCAGCAAAGCATTCATTCCAGCGAGCCATCACAGGCAAAAAAAAAAGTACGGGACTCCTTTCATCATCCTGTGTATATATATTTTCCTTTTCCCTCCATCCTGCTTATTGATTACCGGCTCTTATACACGCTGTCCTTGTCTTCTTCTTTTTTTTTACTTCTTTTTTTTACCTGCCAGCTTGTCCGTCTCACTTGATATCCCCTCCTGATGTGAAATCGTTACAATGCCTTTTCAACTTTTTTTTCCCCTTATATATCTACTATCTATGGAATAGATTTTTATCATGCTGGGCTATGTATATGGAGCAAGCAAGAATGCAAGCAAGCAAGCAAAATTCAACCTCAAAACCGCACTCTGAGCAACTGTAGTTAATTGTACATGATTCTATTTTCCTGCCCGGCGGATCCCCTTCGTATCTTCTACCAAAAATGAATAAAAAGGAGGCTATAAAAATTAAGGAACTAGACCAGCTTGGATGACAAAGATTTACATCCTGAAAACACCAAACTTGGTCTTTGCTTCCTCTGAACGCCCGCCGACGGACGCTGCTAGACATAGTCCTAGAACCTTTCGAGTATCGGCCGGAGGAATGACACCGTCGTCCCAGAGACGAGCAGACGAGAAGACAGCCTCACTCTCGGCGTCGATACGGTCACGCAGCGAGGGGTCGACGCTCTTGCCGACCGCAGCCATGACGTTAGTTAGCTGCTCAGAGCCCATGACGCCGATCTTTGCATTAGGCCACATGAAGAGGAACCGGGGTGAGTATGCACGGCCGCTGCAAATGCATACATAAATTAGTATAACGATTTTAATCTCAAGGGTGTCTCAGACCAATTTTTTTTTTTCTTTCTAACTTAGGTAGAATGATAAAAGGGGGGGGGGGGGGGTAACACATACCACATTCCGTAATTACCTGCACCAGCACTGGCACCGTACACAACAGTGAACTTGGGGACATCCGCACAAGCAACAGCAGTCACAAGCTTGGCGCCGTTCTTCGCAATACCGCCCTTTTCGGCATCGGCTCCGACCATGAAACCAGAGATATTCTGCAGGAAGAGCAAGGGGATGTTTCGTTGGGTGCACAGCTCGATGAAGTGTGCGCCCTTGAGCGAGGACTCAGAGAAGAGGATGCCATTGTTAGCTACGATGCCGACCTGCGTGCCGTAGATGCGTGCGAAGCCAGTGACGAGGGTGGTGCCGTAGTCGCGCTTGAATTCGGAGAATTCAGATCCGTCGACGATACGGGCGATGATTTCGTGTGCGTCGACTTGGCGGCGGAGATTGGTGCCTATTATCCCGGCCAGCTCGGAGGCTGGGTACAGGGGCTCCTTGATGGGTTCGGTGGAAGTCGAGGTGGGCGTCAAGGGGGAGGTGGTCTTGGGCCAGTTCAGGTTTGATATCGAGCGGCGAGCGAGGGTGAGGGCGTGGGCGTCGTCAACGGCAAGGTAGTCTGTCACGCCGGAGATGGTGGAGTGTAGTTTGCCGCCTCCAAGGTCTTCGGCAGAGACGATCTCACCGGTAGCTGCTTTGACTAGCGGCGGTCCGGCAAGGAAGATGGTTCCCTGGTTCTCGACAATGATAGACTCGTCGCTCATGGCGGGAACGTAGGCACCACCGGCGGTACATGGGCCCATGACAACGGAGATCTGGGGGATGCCGAGGGAGCTCATACGGGCCTGGTTGAAGAAGATACGGCCGAAGTGCTCCTTGTCTGGGAAGACATCGGCCTGGTGAGGCAGATTGGCACCGCCGGAGTCAACAAGGTAGATGCAGGGTAGCTTGTTCTCCTGAGCAATGGCCTGGGCACGCAGATGCTTCTTGACGGTGATCGGGTAGTAGGTGCCACCCTTGACGGTGCTGTCGTTGGCAACAATCATGCAGTTGACGCCCTCGACCATACCAATTCCAGTGATAATACCACCGGAGGGCACATCGTCACCGGGGTAGACTTCGTGGCCGGCCAGGGGGGAGAGCTCGAGGAACGAGGTGCCCGGGTCGATAAGGGCGGTCACTCGGTCTCTAGGCAACATCTTCCCACGTGCAATGTGCTTCTCACGGGCCTTCTGGGATCCTCCCTGGGCGATTTTGGTATGCAGGTCGCTCATCTTCTTGAGCACTTCCTCCATCTGCTTAGCATTCTCCTGGAAGTCTGCAGACGAGGTATCGACGGTGGTGGGCAGCACAGAGATGGCAGACGCCTGGTGAGCGTGCGTGAAGCTGGCAACACTCCTGACCCGGTAGCTGGAGCCCGGCTTCAGTGTGATTGCTGCTCGTCGAGGGAGCTGCTGGTTGAGGGCGCACCGCATGCTGTGCAGCAGCCCGGCAGAGGGGGCGCGGAGAGCAGCCATGATCGGTCAACGAAGCTCCAATTGCACGGAGACGTAGGGTGTAAACAACAGATTGAAGCGTCCACGGCCTATCCTACTATCATTCTCAGCTCCAGGTCTCAGGTTCTGCGATAATCAGCCTCGCCGTCTCTGCGTCGCTCGCTGGATGTTTTCGTTTCTGATATCGCGACGTCGAAAAGATTTCCTCTTCGGGTCGTTTTTGACGCCGGAAAAATAGAGCTGGAAGGGGAAGTTAGCCGAAAGAGCCCCACGCGCGGTACTGGCGTTACCGGGCGGTATTGCCGCCGCAAGCCGCGCCCGCTGGGCCGAAAGGGAAGGTCAGCCGAGGCGCCGAAAGAGGCAGCTTGCAACTTCGTCGTCTTTTTTCTTTCGTCCGCGTCGCCGCCAGAGTTGCTACTTTGCTCTGTCTTTGCTGCGTGTTTCTCTATCTCTGTCTCTATCAAGGCATTCATCACCATGGCATCGTCGGTTCTTCCTCGTTTCCTCGGCCGTTCTGCCCCCAGAGCTACCCTGGCCGCCCGGAGGCAGTTTGTACCTGTTGCCGCATGGCGGGCAGCTTCCACAAAACACCCCCAGGGATTCACTCCCCCAACCGAAGATGAGCTGAACGAGCTTCGGGATACCGTCCGGGAGTTTGCCAGTATGTGTAACGTAAGGGGTTGTTAGCTTGCTGAGGATAGTGCTGACGGTGTTTAGAGCGTGAGATTCCAGAGGAGGTCGCTGCCAGAACCGACGAGCAGAACCAGTTCCCCCCCGAGATGTGGAAGAAGTTTGGCGAAGCCGGGTAGCTACTTACCACACTGTCCAACGATATGCATTACGATTGACGGCTAACGGTTATACGAAGTTTCTTGGGTGTCACTGCAGAGGAAAAATATGGCGGTCTCGGGATGGGTTATCAGGCACACTGCGTGGTGATGGAAGAACTTAGCCGTGCTTCAGGTAAGCGTTCATTTATTAGTTTACTATGTTTAAGCATAAGTTCTAACATTACCTAGGAAGCATTGGACTTTCATACGCTGCTCACTCCCAGCTTTGTGTCAACCAGCTCTGCCTCAATGGCTCGCCAGAGCAGAAAGAGCGCTTCCTGCCCGGTCTTATCTCCGGAGAGAAGATTGGAGCTCTTGCCATGTCCGAACACTCTGCCGGCTCCGACGTTGTGAGCATGAAGACCAAGGCTAAGGCTGTTGATGGCGGATTTGTCCTCAACGGCACCAAGATGTGGATCACCAACGTAGGTTTTGGACTTCTCCCGCAAAAGATTGAATTTTATGGCTAACGGGAATCTCAAGGGCCCTGACGCTGACTTCATCGTCGTATACGCCAAAACCGAACCTGATGCTGGTTCAAAGGGTATCACCGCCTTCGTCGTCGAGAAGAACTTCAAGGGTTTCTCCTGTGCCCGCAAGCTCGACAAGCTCGGCATGCGTGGATCCAACACTGGTGAACTCATCTTTGAGGATGTCTTTGTCCCACACGCCAATGTTCTAGGCCAGCTCAACAAGGGAGTTAGGGTTCTGATGGAGGGACTTGACCTAGAGCGTCTTGTTCTTAGTGCTGGACCACTAGGGTAAGATACCTTTTCCATATGCGCGGTGATTCAAAGAGTGTTAAGACTAATCAACTTCTCCAGTATCATGCAAGCTTGTCTCGACCTCGTACTTCCATACACTCACACCCGTACCCAATTCGGCATGCCAATTGCGCACAACCAGCTCATCCAAGGAAAACTCGCTGACATGTACACCAAACTTGCTGCCTCTCGAGCTTTCACCTATAACACTGCCCGACAAGTTGACCAGTCTGCCGTTTCCCCTGATGGAGCTCAGGTGAAGACACAGGACTGTGCCGGTGCCATCCTGTACGCCGCAGAGCGTGCTACCGAGTGCAGTCTCGATGCTATCCAGCTTATGGGAGGCAACGGATATATCAACGAGATCCC